>NC_137770.1:186090913-186584156 GCF_963455305.1 Plecotus auritus
ATATGCAAATAGACCAAACATTGAAACAACCGGAACAACCAAACAACTGGTCACTATGATGTGCACTGACCCCCAGAGGACGTGTGCGGAACATGGTGGGCGTTGGCCACAGGAGGATAGTGGAGCAGGTGGGTTGGGGCGCCAGACCAAGGCGGTGCACCAGTTGCTATCATTGGGGTGAGCTTCTGGTGGTTACTGAAAATTCTTTGCTCCCACGCACCATGGTCTTGCCCGGCACTTGCACCTGCTGCCTGCGCTGGCGCAGCTCACACCCCCAGCCAGTGCCGGAGCCGCCACTCACACCTGCTGCCGGTGCCCAGCACCAGTCCCGATTACTCGGCGCCATAAGCGGGTGTGAGCGGCAGCTGCCCAATCGCCCCTGAGGGCTTCTCCACTACCCCCTGCTGCTGAGGGGCAATCAGGGCAGCAGCCACCACTTGCACCCACTGACGACACCTGCCCTGCTTGCACCTGCTGCTGGCACCGGCCCCAATCGCTCTGTGCCGTCAACGGGTGCAAGCAGGGCCTGTGCCATCAGCGTGTGGGAGGCACGGTAGCAGGAGCAGGGCTGCCAGCAGACAGGGGACTGGGGGCCATGGCAGGAGGGGCTGGGCGGGGGCACATAGGATGGGCTGAGACCTGCCCCTGTGCCTACAGCAGCCTTGCAGCCCACAGTTTCTTTCAAGGTGCATGAATTCATGCACTGGGCCCCTAATTACTCATATAAAATGCCAACTTCATTCCTTTTCCTAAACCCTTCAACAACTTATCTTAGCCTTGAGCTCAATTCCAAACACATTCAGAGGGCATAAAAAGCCAACCTCATATCTCACCAATATAACCTCTTTCCCCATCACTCACACCATATAAATACATTTACACACACCTTACACCCCAGGCATACTTCTCAATTTTCTTTTATTCAAAAGTGTCAGTTTTCTTTTCAGCCTTACTTTTATTTGCATAACCTATGCCTCTGTCTGGAGTTCCAACCCTTATAAATTACTCCTGAGAAATCAAGACCCTGTGAGCTTATCAATTGTCCTTATTATGTAGCTAATTGCATATAACTATTAAAGCCAGATTTCCTCACAGTACGTTTAGTATTTTATTTCTTCTTTTCTTTTTAAAACTCTTTTTTTTTAATTTAGCAGCAGGAATCTGTTTTACAAGAATAAAACTCTAATGTGCACATCCTAAGAATAAGGTACTCTGATTTTTGCAATTTTGAGGCTGAATTAACTCAAAACACCTCCTTCCCCTGGAATCTCTTAGGCTATTTCAACAGCACTAAAAACTTGAAATAGAAAAGTATGAAATCCAACTGTAAGTAGAAATCCATCTACTTCCTCCCTATATGATGCCTTAGCTCATAGAAGAAGGAATTTATTGCAACATTTCTGGCTTCTAGGGAAGTACTTCTGAAATTCAGTGCACTAACAAGTCACTGAAGGTAGAGAGGAGTTCTGGTGAAAATCACATTGTGATTGACTACTAGATCATGGATGGAGCCTGAGATTTTGCATTTCTAACAGCCTCCGAGGTGAAGCAGCTGCTGCTGATCCAAGAGCCACCTCACGTTTCAGTAGCAAGGGTCCGAGTTAAGAAAAGGTCTCCTTTCTACCAATTTACTCATATTTCTTCAGGGATAAAGGTAACACATTTTTTACAACAGAGTTTTCCCCAGAACACAGATTTCTGTGTTCTGGGCCTGCAGCACCCTGATCCTGAGAGGGCTTCCATCTCTGGCCCGGCACTCTCACCTCTTCATGTTCCCAAGTAGTAAAAGGTTTTGGGCAGAGCTCCCACTGGGTGGGGGATCTCAAAGACTGGAGATGGGGCA
The DNA here is from genome assembly GCF_963455305.1 of Plecotus auritus. Lineage (NCBI taxonomy): Eukaryota > Metazoa > Chordata > Mammalia > Chiroptera > Vespertilionidae > Plecotus > Plecotus auritus. The sequence continues at coordinate 186,092,757 of NC_137770.1, forward strand.
GGAGTTACAGACTTCCACCTTAGCCTCCATGTTTGTGAACTGCACAACTTGAGCCTGACTGAACATATTTTAAATGTGATTCATAAAAAAGAAGCACTTTTAAAAAGCCATGTTTTCCATTGCATCTTTGCCAGACAGGCCTATATTTGGAATATTACTGGAAAGTACCTGGCCCATTATTAAAGGAGATACTTTGATTCCCACTTAACAGCCAGTGACCTGTGTCTATTCTCTCTGTTAAACAGAGCACAGAAGAGTGGCGAATTGTAGTCCTCCCTAAGCATCTTCACTAACCTAGGTCATCTCTCTAAACTTAGTAGTTAGGAAAGTCTGATGTATTTTACTATATAAATACACTTCTAAAATCTGTATTTACCATTCAAGTAGACAAAATATTGATTCTGAAAAGTTGGCATGCACAAGTATTGCTGTATATTTTTAAAATGAGATCAACTGTGTTTTTCCTGAACTTCAGGGCATTCTGCTCATATTGATGTCTGTAGAGTGATAGTTTACTCATCCATCATTAAACTTGCTATTATGCTTCTGGTAGAAGGTAACTATTTATATTTCTTGTAAGCAAGTAGGTCAAGAACATCCTTTTCCCAGTCAGAATGCTTAAGAAATATATACTGTACATTGATGAGAGGACTTGCATTTAATAAATGCTCACCCAAGTGAAAGACACTTTGAAAATGCTTTAAAAAGAAAACATTTTATAGCTATCTTTGTAAAGAAGGGCTACAATGTAATCTTGTATTGTCAAGGATAATGCTTCACTAGCCGAGTATTACATTCAACCTATTTCTCAGGAACATTGCACATGATTTTTTATATAACTCCTATCTAATCATTTTTAAATAACTTATTTCTTTGATAGAATTCTATTCATCCAGAAGAAATAGTGTAAAAAGAAAACTATAGCACTCAAAACATTAATTGAAAACACATTTCTTTAAAATTAATGAGCTTTTTAAAATAGAATTCCTACTCATTTGTCTCCCCTTAATAATAAAATTGTCAAAAAGAATTTAGATAACTGTGCAAACATAAATTGAAAAGCCATATGGGAATGCTCCATCAGAAGGAATAAAAATAGAATAAAATGTAACATTCCTAGGACTACATACCTACTACAACCTTCTAAATTATTTGTAAGCAGTAAGATTCACAGAAGATAAGGAATGCCTTTAACCTCTCTGGACCTCAGTTTCTTCACTTATAAAATTAGGAAAATGTTCTAAAGATTTTCTCTGAAGTCCATTATTCAAGTCTATATGATAGTTCACATATCAGAGTTTACCTCACCCAAGAATGAATTAGTAAGAACTCTGATGTTGCCTTTGCTACTTATCAAATCCATGGACTTGGCTGGATCTTCCTATGTAATGCTCATCTTTAGAAAATACACTTGCTTTCCACTGCCTTGTAATGACCTAGCAACTATAAGGCTAGATGTTATTAAAAGAACTGAAAAGATATACAATTCCTTTATTTCTGTGAACAAGTATTCACTGATCACTCTGCTGATTTTAGACTAGCAGGATTTAACCTCCAGTGTGCCTCTAGTTGCACTCCAGCCGTCCTGCTTGTCCATCCCTCTCCAAATCACCTAGATAGCCTGTTCATACCTTTTCCTTTGCCCTCAAACCTTCAATACCTTCTTCTACACTCTCACTTTCAGACTTATCTATCACTAAAAGTCAAAGCACTTTGAGAAGGACTTCCCCAGACTGGGAGTCTCAGCTATACAACCCACTCAGACTTCCAGTCTCATATTTCCAACCCACTCAACCCTGCGCCCATGTAGTCTGCTTTCCCTCCCATTACTGAGGATAAACAATTGAAGTGCCTATCCAAGGCCAAGTCTTCCCTGTGCACACTTCATTCCATGCTCTCTAAGCTACTCGGTGGCGTCACTTCAAAAATAATTGTTTTCTTTTCAAACTGCATGGTTAATTTTCTCTTACCTTCTGGATTATTGCATTTGATTATTCCCTGCAAGTATAATGTCCTCAGTCTTAAAAACAAACAAACAAAAATCCCTAATTCCTCCCTTCATCTAGCTATTGGCCTGTTTTTTCTTCTCTTTTTAATAGCAAAACACTCCAAAGAGTTGCTTGTACTTTTAGTCTCCAATTCTCCTTCCCGCATTTTCTCTTAAACATAGTCCAAAAAGTTTCTTTTATCATCACCATTTTAATTGAGCAGTTTCTGTCAAAAAAAAAAAGAATGATCTTTATATTGCTAAGACCACTGTTAAATTCATCTCTCCTCTTGTTTAAGACCTATCAGCAGCCTTTGTCAAAGTTGACTAATCCCTTCTTTATGTAACTTCTGATGCAACATACTCCTAGTTCTCCTGCTCCCTCCTTGGTTTCTCCTTTCTTGTGTACTTGCCTGTTTTTCCTCATCATTTCCACAATCTCCACATGTTCACACTCCTTAGTTCCTGGATCTCTCCTCTTATTGTTTTTTTACAGTTTATATTCAATATCACTTTGTATTCATTCTAGACATACTGCCTCCCCAAGATAACTCAACTAGTTCCACGTTCTAAGTGCCAATTACATACTGTGTACTCCCAAATCTATATTTTCAGTGTAGACCTAAGCCTCTGAAATCCAGATTCACATATTCCATGGCCTACTCAACATTTCAACTTCCCTGTCTAATAAACATCTCAACCTGAACATGTCGCGAACTAAACACTGGGTTTTCCTCAAATACCTGCTCATCTCACAAACCTCTCCATATCAGTAGATGGCAATTCCATCTTTGCACCCTAGCCAATGAACTAGTCATCCCTGAGGTCCCTTTCTCGCACACCTCACCTCAATTCTTTAGTAAATCAATATGGCCCCGTTGTGACTTCTATTGTCCTCATCAAAGCCACCATCGGCATTCTCCTGGTTATTTGATAGAATTCTATCAAATAATGCTACCGGGGTACTTCCACCACTGAAGCCAGAGTATCCCTGTTAAATTGGATCTCCTCACTCCTCTTTGAAAACACTCATAGCATTTTCTATAGCATATAGAATAAAAGCCACATCCCTTACAAAGGCCTTCATAATCTAATTTCCCGCATATACATGTGGCCATACATGTGGCCACTCTGCTACAGACACACTCTTCTTCTTCACTGGTCTTCAAAAGGCCAAGTTTTCTTCTGCCAAGAGGATTGTGCATACGACATTCTCTTTGAGAGAAATATTCTTCCCACCAATTGTCCCCCAAGATATCTACTTAAAGGTTACCTCTCCAGAAATACCTTCCTGAACATCTATATATATAAAAGCCTAAGCGACAGGACAAATGAAAAACCGGTCGACCAGTCACTATGACGTGCACTAACTACCAGGGGGTATATGCTCAATGCAGGAGCTTCCCCCTGGTAGTCAGTACACTCCCACAGCGGGAGCACCGCTCAGCTGACCAAGGGGTGCCAGACTCCAGGCTCAGGGTTGGTGAGCACAGCTGTAGCAGCCCGAGCCTCTCCCACCTCCGAAGCAGCACTACCGAGCAGCAAAGGCAGCAGGCACAGCAGGGCAGGGGTGAGTGGGAGTGGTGTAGCGCCTGGCCTGGGTTCATCCTCCTTCCTGGCCGCCTGCTGCTTCACCCACTACTACATCCCTCAGGGGATGTCAGACTGCCGGTTTCAGCCCAATCCCCATAGGCCAGGCAGTCCGACATCCCCCAAGGGGTCCCGGATTGAGAGAGGATGCAGGCCAGGCTAAGGGACCCCACCAGTGCACGAATCCGTGCACCGGGCCTCTAGTCATATAAAAATGCAACTGCTGCCGAAACAGGTTTGGCTCAGTGGATAGAGCGTCGGCCTGCGGACTGAAGGGTCCCGGGTTCGATTCCGGTCAAGGGCATGTACCTTGGTTGCGGGCACATCCCCAGTGGGAGGTGTGCAGGAGGCAGCTGATCGATGTTTCTAACTCTCTATCCCTCTCCCTTCCTCTCTGTAAAATATCAATAAAATATATATATAAAAAAAATGCAACTGCTATTACATGTCCATTTCCAATCATTCCTCTCTAAGTTTCTCTTTAGCACATGTTACTGTCAGACATACTAGATATTCACTCTTTTGAAGTTACAAATTCACCTCTCCAACATTATTAAATAAGACATGGAATATTTTTTTAAATAATTGTCTAATATGAATAACTATTTAATATGGTTTATTTGGGGTTGATATTATTTTTCACTTTGTTTTTGTGTCCTTATAAAACTTTATAAAGTCAATCCTCCAGATGCATTTAACTATATGAGGTCTTTACCCTTTTTGAGTGACACAACATAAACGAAGCAAACTTGATGTACACGAGAGAAAATGTAAAGTGCCTTAACATGGAATTTTCCATTTTTTAACATTCAGTAGTAATAAAAATGTTTCCAAATGAAAATGCTATAAATATTAGACACTCAAATGTATCAGTTCCCATCAATAAATGCAACGAATTTGTATTCTGACATATCTGACAACCCAAACAAATACAGCTTCTTTGTGAGTAATCTTCAAAATTTGGGATCTTTGCAGTGGATATTTAGGATTTCAAAATGACAATTCCTTATGGTAACTAAAAAATCTCTGCACTATATAGGAGATACTTGAATTAGGATTTTATAGGCAAATCAGAGTCTCCAGAAGAAGGGGCCTGACTTGACAACTTGAAGTTTTTTACTTAATGAAAGTAGGTATATGATGAGAGTTGTATTCAAATAGCCAAGAGGCTGACATCTGCTTGATGCCTGCAATTGGACCCACCATTCCACCAAGATAATTTAGGTAAATTACTGGAAGGAGTCTGTCTCATTAAAGAAGTATTCTGTGTTTCCTTCTACCTTTAAGATTATTTGATACTTTCTTCATTTCTATTTCTTTCCATTCTGTCTCTACATATGCTCAAAATACTCTTGAAATCTTTGAAGAAAAAGAAAAAAACAAATACAATGAACTTCCTTGATTATCTTATTTCCCTCAAAAATTTATCAGTAAACTTTGTAAATGATATGTCTGATTATATTATTATATCTATCTAATTTATTCAATAACTCTCAATCACCTATGGAATGAAAATCAATATTCTTAGGGTAGACTGGCTAGTGTTGCTCAGTGGTTGAGCATTGACCTATGAACTAGGAGGTAGGACATTGTTTGATTCCCAGTCAAGGCACATGCCCAGGTTATGGGTTCGATCCCCAGGAAGGGGTGTGCAGGAGGCAGCTGATGGATGATTCTCTGTCATTGATGTTTCTATCTCTCTCTCCCTCTCCCTTCCTCTCTGAAATCAATAGAAAATATTTTTAAAAAAAGATTCCCAGGGTAACCTATTGTGGCAGATTTCATTTCCAAAGATAGCTGTAAGAACACTCCAGTCCTAACAACTCTTTTCAGTGTGATTTTGCCACTCTCCTCATTTGGAGGCAGAGTCACTTCTTGGATCTGGGCTGAGCTTAGTGACTCTTTTATATCCAATAGAATATAAGAGATTCCCATGGAGATGCCATAGTCAAAACAGTAGCTCTCTGAGCAATGTGCAAGAATCTCACTTTAAATGTAAGTGTACCAGTTTTGTGAACACTCTCCTTCCCTGGAGCTGCAGTGCAAGCAATGATGCTGGAATGGTGCAGGACTAGCCACAGCTTGGCATCCACAATAGAGACATGACTCTTAAAAATGTTTAAACATACAGTAGGGGTTTGAGAAACCCACAAATTTCTAGGTTTGCAGGACTGAAGGCAGAATTGAAGATCTGCTGATTTTGTAGCACATGGAGATCTCAGATGCTCTATTTTCTCTAGGAGTGGTTTAAAAGGATTCTTCAAGAAGTTTACATTGATCCCAGTGATGTACAAGAAAGCTTCTCAATTCCTAGCCATGTCATATTGTTATGCAAAATAAAATATCTATGAAACTGAACTTTTTTAAAACACTTAGTAGACCATTTAAGGAAAATGTAAAATGTTGACTATGAGAGAATACACATAAGACAATTTAATTTTTAAAAGTCTCTCTCCTGTAAGACAATATAATTATCATAAAGCTAATTAAGTCATATATAAAAGCATACCTGTGAAAAACATAATTATTTTAATAGTAATCTGTGACAGTATTTAAAATTAAAGTATTTCAGCTCTAGAATATAATATTTAAATAATTATGTTTATTTAGCTATTTAATTTATAAAAAATAAAGTTTGGAAAACTATGCCATTGTTGACATGTGCATGTATATATTTCTCATTATTTATGAAAATCATGAAAGATTCTGTAAGGCTTATATGAATATCTATAATAATAAAAGCATAATATGCTAATTAGACCAGACAGCCGAATGACCTTCCGGACGAAGCCGGGGCTGCAAGGGCCACGGCAAGCCGCAGTGGCTGCAAGGGCAGAGCCCCTTGCACGAATTTCATGCATTAGGCCTCTAGTTATCTATATAAAATTAAATGTTTATTTCCACAGTGTCAACGGGATTTGAGTATCATTTCTTTACTAAATTCGTAGTAGGCTTCTGAGCGCTACAAAAACAACTTTATTAATTTTACATTTTTTTACCATTTCACCATTAACTAAAGCTTAATATAAATAATGTAATGTTTCAAATAATAATTTTAAATATTTCAAATTTATCAAAACTACTACCTAACAAATCAAATAACCATTGAGAGTTTTGCCACATTATTTGATTGCATTAGAAATGATGGCAGAATAACTGATACTACCTACAGAAAACAGTTATCAGCAATGTGGATGAAGATAATTGTTTATACCTTACAATTCAATTTTAAGAAACAACATACTATGGAGCAGTCAATTTTATAGCATTAATTTTTCCATTATTTTAATAGATATTTAAAGGTAAGTTCTCTCAAGCAATAGATTATTTTTTAATATTTTTAAAATTTTTATTGAATTTTTGAGGTGACATTGGTTAGTAAAATAATATAGGTTATAGGTTTCAGGTGTATATTTCTAGAATACTTCATCTATACACTGTATTGTGTGTTCACCATCCAAAGTCAAGTCTCCTTCCATCAGGATTTATGGTCTCTTAACCCTCTTCTACCCGCCCCTTCCTCCCTTTCCCTCTGGTAATCACCATACTTCCCTACGTCTATGAGTTATTTTAAAACAATGTAAACTGAAAAGATCGAAGCACAGACCACTGGCTTGCAGGTGCAGGTCAAAGAAGGAAAGGGGAAATGGCTGCTCAATTTCCTTCTTTTTAACAAAAGACCTTTCCCCTACATAACTGCTTCTCAGGCTCTGAAAATAGAGTGCAAAGAGAGCTTGGAAGTGCCAAGTAGAGATTCCCCTGGTTAGCAGTAAGAAGGAAGTCTAATGTTTTACAATGTTAAGAACAGGGCATAGAAAGATTGCCAGTTACTGACAGAGAAAGGCTAGAGCAATTTTAATACCAAACCCATCAGGAGAAATTACAACTAAGTAAAATACAGCACACATACACACACACAGGTACCTGCACAGAATGAGATGGGTCTACAGGTTTTACTCAATCTGTACAAGGGAAAAATAAAATATTGTAGGCCTTTCACAGCAATTAATACATATTAATCCTTAACGTAATTAAAATAACACTATACCAAACTTTCTGTAAAAAAAAAATTAGACAAACACAATGAACTTAATCATTCAGAGAAATTTAATTTGGAGAGGAAGTTCTAAGGATTCAATCTAGCCCAAAGTAAAGTAAAACTGAAATTCAAAATGTAAAGCCATAACTTTTAAATAAATTTAGAACGGTCTTAAAATCCAACTGATTAGATCCATAGGAAAACCAGGGTTACACTTCCTTTGAGCAAGGTTCATAACTGAAGTCTGTGTTGTGTTGTTGTTTTGTTTTGTTGTGTGTGTGTGTGTGGTGTGTGTGTGTGTTTGCATCATGGTAATCAGGACATATGCAGTTCAAAAGGAAGCATGGCTAGACTTCTGTTCCATGTAAGTGATCCTGGGTGGTCAAGCTGCTGCCTCTCCTGCTTAACCTTAGACCTGATGTCCTTGGAGTCTGCCCCTCCACCATCTGCCCCACTCACTTGCTCTTTGCTGCACCTTGGTTTCATTTACCCAGAGCCCTATCGATGCCAGTACTGCAAAGAAGGGTGCTCCAAAGGTAAACCCTCTCCTTTGTGCTAGGTTTGATTCTGGCAACCCTTAACGCGAGTTTCTATGACCAGAACACTTTAGTGTTCATTTCTTTCTGTGACCACCCAGCTGTCTGTTCCCGTGGATCATCCCTTTCAGCTTCTTTATACAGTGAAGGGAAGCAATAAGGAATAGAAGACTCTCTCCAAATGATCACTATAATGGGCCCCATGTCTTAAACACAGGTAGGCCTCTGGGAATCTTCTGGAAGGGGAAAAATAAGAAGTCCTGGAACTGATATCAGGCAAATATTTTCATTTATCAGCAATACAGTGCCTAACAAAAGCAATGCATAGAAAAATCAACTGCTTTGTAATACACCATTAAATAAATATTTAAAGCACAGTCATATGGCAAATTATTTTATCTTCTGTGTCTACTCAAGAATATCTATAGAAATCATAGTTGTTTCTGGAGACAAACTATAGGCAAGAATTTGACAATGTTAAACAAATAAACATTTTTTTAAAACTAATGATGAAAAATTTAGAGTCCCCTATAATTTTTTTTGAAAATCAGTTAAAAACCAGCAGATAATCAAACACACATTGCAAATATTTCCAGGCCTTTTAACTGCAGAATATTTAATGGGGAACAAAGTGTTGTGCCTATCATTTATCAATTTACATGAGTCATTAGAAATCACATAAGCAACTGTGGTTTATGAAAAATGCATTTCCATAGATAAGAAGACAGTAATTTTGGTGAACAAATGAATAAATGTCATCATTTAACTAAATGTGACAGAGTAATGAAGCAATTAGAAAGACAGAATTAAAATATTCCTAAATTCTGGAAGTAGTGAAAAAACACTCTCCATACACATCTTCTGCAGACCTGTTAAAATAGAAAACACTCTAGAACAATGCTTCCAAGCATATGTTCCACAGTGCACCAGGTCCATGAAGGTTACAGTGGTGCTGTGAAAATGAGACTCCTTAATCCAGCAAGTTTGGGAAGACTGAATTAAACAAAATTGAAAAGGTTTATTTACAAGACATTCAAAAAACTTATGCTGGGTTCACTGTGAAATACCAAGTAGGGTTATTTAGTTTTGAGGACTATTTAAAACAATACACACACACACACACACACACACACACACACACACACACCGAGTGGCCAGATTATTATGATCTCTGAACGCATAATAATCTGGCCACTCAGTATATATGTTAGAGGCCCGGTGCATGAATTCGTGTATGGGTGGGGTCCGGCCAGCCTGGACAGGGGGAGGGGACATGGGCAGTTAGCCGGCCTGCCTCCTGATTGAACTCCTGGTCAAGGGGATAATTTGCATATTCGCTTTTTATTATATAGGATATATACTGAGTGGTCAGATTATTATGCGTTCAGAGATCATAATAATCTGGCCACACAGTGTATATACTAGAGGCCCAGTGCACAAAATTCGTGCATGGTGGGGGGGGTCCCTCAGCCCAGCTTGCACCCTCTCGCAATCTGGGACCCCTCAGGGGATATCTGACTGCTGGTTTCAGGCCTAAACTGGCAGTCAGACATCCCTCTCACAATCCGGGACTGCTGGCTCCTAATCACTTGCATGCCTGCCTGATCACACCTAACCACTCTGCCTGCCTGCCTGATTGCCCCTAACTGCCTCTGCCTCAGCCCCCGCCACCACGGCTTCATCCAGAAGGATGTCCAGAAGGTCGTTTGGCTGTCTGGTCTAATTAGCATAATATATACATATATATATGTAATTTCCACATAATAATTTAAGAGGTTACTATTCAACTGAATACCCTTTTGGAATTGTTTTGTCTAATATTCTTAGAAAATATGGTAAGAGTAACAAATTGACTATTACATACTCCTTAAATTGTATACTGATCTTCCTTAATACTAACATGAATTACATTATAAACTGGAAATCTGCTCAACAGCTGGAGCAATTATGATAATTTTCAGTAAGTTATGTTTCAAAAGCTAGCATTCCTTCTTATGATTAGATATTCTTTTCTTCTCTCTACATAAATTCCCCTAAACTTTCAACACTCAGAGCAAGTTTTACACATTCTACTAGTATACATTTTTACTTGTTTCATCTAAACTTTCTTTGACCATCAGTAATACTAATCTATCCAACAATGTCCATATATGGCCATTGATACTTTAATGTGGCTAGTTCAAAGTAAGATGTATAAATATGCATTGTAAATGCATGTTGATTTCAAAGATTTAGTAAAAAATATATAAAAGTCACATCAATAATATTAATATTGATTATCTGTTGAAATAATGTTTTTGATACAATAGGTTAAATAAATTTATTATTAAAGTTAATTATATCTGTTTCTTTTTACTTTTTAAAATATGGTTACTGGAAAACTTAAAATCACACTAGTGGTTTGCATTATACTTATGTTGAACAACTTTGGTCTATATCACCCATTTTATTCAACTATAAAATATTCTGTGCTAATTATATAATAACTTTTGCTAATTTATTTTCCTATCTACAGCATGTTTTTTTTTAATACAGAACCTAGAAAAGTTAATTTGAATACAAGTAAATATGTTTTCATTTATTACATCAAGTAGATATTGAATTATTTATTTTCATTAGTAAACTGATCCTAAAATTAGAGTTTAATTTGCATATGTACCTCAAGAAAGGTAAGAGGAGGACATAGCCAAAGCTGTTCCCACAACTCTATGAGTATACGTAACATGTACTTTAAGCATTCATATATTGAGATAAATGGAGAGATTTTTGTTGTCACATTCCCAGACAAGGTATGGAGGGAGTTATTGACTCTTATTTTATATTTTTAATTTATATTTATTGTGGAAAGTATTACAGATGTCCCCTTTGATTTTTGTGGTGTTTTTTCCCATTGACCCCCTCTTCCCTGCACCTGCCCTTCCCAAGCCTTTGACACATTATGGTCTGTGTCCATGGGCTATGCATATATGCATGTAAGTTCCCCAGTTAATCTCCCCCCAAAATCCCCACCCCAACCTTCCCTCTGAAATTCATCCGTCTGTTAAAAAACCTTTTGTGAGTGCTTCTTTAGGAAATAAGTATAAGTCACCATAAATGTTAAATCAAAATTGCTGATTTTCCCTACAGGCTTCAAAATTCCTAAGGACATAAATTATTCCCTTTTCATCTCTACATTTAGAAAGCACCATCATACATGGCACATAGGAGCTACATAAATAGTGAAATAATCCACACACAACAAAAGTTGGCTATATTTAAGGATGTTAAACTAGATTAGTAGTTCACTTTATACAGTTTCTTCATAATATAATACATTTTTAAAAAAAACTTTCCCAAGTCATTACTTTTTATTGATAGACTTATACATATTTAAGTTAATCATAAACTGCAACCATATCTGTTCTGCAAGGTGTTAACATAACTTTGTAGAAATAAGTGTTAGAGACTTTAGAATGACCCTTGTTCATAAGCAAATGGGCTTTTCTTCTTTTAATATGATTTTCTACCTGCTGATAGAATCCTAAAATTTTTAAAAAGTCCCTCAACAGGTATCAAGATATTTGCTTACACAGTTATTATTCTGGATTAAAGTAGTAAAGTCTCCTTTTGAAATAGTAATGCACCATGTAGGGAAAATCAAACAGTAAGCCATTATCATTTATGTAATCCTCAAAAGAATTTAGGGGGCAGTGTCAGAAGGAATTAAATCGGGGGTAAAGAGGTTCTGTTTACTTTGAGAAAATATTTTAGGTGTAGATGGTCCTTAACATAGACTGTGGGAAGGAGATACCACAGATGCCATCATGGCTTCCGCTCCTAGAAGACTGAGTGCTGAGTGCTAGGAATGAGGCTACCAGCAGTCAGAAAGAAAATGTGTGTGTGTATGTGTGTGTGTCTGTGTGTGTGTGTGTGTGTGAGAGAGAGAGAGAGAGAGAGAGAGAGAGAGAGAGAGAGAGAGAGAGAGAGACAGATGGAAGTATAAGGGCAGAATCCTATATAATAAATAGGTAATATGCAAATTGGCCATCACTCCAACACACAAGATGGCCGCCCCCATGTGGTCAAAGATGGCCAGCAGGGGAGGGCAGTTGTGGGGGATCAGGCCTGCAGGTGAGGGCAGTTGGGAGGGACCAGGCCTGCAGCGGAGGGCAGTTGGGGAGGACCAAGCCAGCAGGGGAGGGCAGTTAGGGGTGACCAGGCCAGCAGGGGAGGGCAGTTAGGGGTGACCAGGCCAGCAGGGGAGGGCATTTAGGGGCAATCAGGCCGGCAGGGGAGTGGTTAGGGGGTGGACAGGCTGGCAGGCAGAAGTGGTTAGGGGCAATCAGGCAGGCAGGCAGGTGAGCGGTTGGGAGTCAGCCGTCCTGCATTGTGAGAGGGATGTACGACTCACAACAGGCAGTCAGACATCCCTCGTAGGGTCCCAGGTTAGAGAGGGTGCAGGCTGGGATGAGGTACACACACACACCCCATGCACGAATTTCGTGCACCAGGCCTCTAGTAAATAATAGGGAAAACACTGCATTGCAATCAAACACCATGAATTTGAACCCTAATTCTTCCACTTACTTGCTATGTGATACTGTATAAATTATTTAAGTGAAACTATAATTGTTTTTCCTGTAAGAAGCAAATACCAAGATTTGTAAGCAATAAAAATAATACATGTAAGGAGACTGGCATATCAAGTTTTCCAACATATGGTAACATAAACAAATGTGAAAAAGAAAAAAAAAAAAAACTTCAAAAATCAATGGCAACCCAAGTTCACAAATTTTACAATAGGACTTGATGATTATATCATTCAAACAATGTTGCCTTGCCATTGTTCCTAATTTCTTAAAAATCAAACTCAAAAGGATTAAATCCCAGTATATGATAAAGAGGAAACTATGGCAACATTATATGAGCAGCCTGCTTTGACTAATACACACATACTAGTACAAACTCACAAAGTGAAGTACTATAAAACTATCATGATTTTTAAAAACAATACATGACCAATGAATTCTAACAGTTTGTAAAAGCAAAGCAACACAAGTATGGAAAAATATGAAGAGGCCTTTCATTTTCACAGGAGTTAGAGGATATTCCAACCTAAACTAAACATAGTGTCTTATACCAACTCAAACTTCACTAGTAAGCTTTACAAAGAATATGAGTGGTTAAGATTCTTGGAAACCAAAGCCTTACCTATTATCAATTAGTATAGCTGAATTTATTTCAGTGTTTAGGACAAAGTATTATATCAGATAATTTAAGTACTGATAACCCCAAATCTTCCTCACACATTTTTGTTTGTTTGTTTGCTCATTCAGTTTTACCTTCCTTGAGCAAAGAAGAAAGGAGAGGACTAGAACAGTCAGTTATATACAGTTCAGTTTGTGTCCATTTTTAATTATAAAGTGATTTAACCTATTATAATAGTTAGAAAAAATGTTTCATTTCAACAAAAATATTACCATGGTAACAATTATAGAGTGCCTTATTAGGTCAAGGTTAAATAATACTTTAGGTGAAAATGAAAGGGCTAATTAAATGATTAAATTGAATTTTCAGCAAATATTACCATAACTTTTAGGTGTCATTTATTTGAAGAGAGAAATTTAACAAGTAGAAGTCCAATACAACCTACAGATCAATTCTTCTGTTCTAATATTAATAAATTATGGAGTGTGGGATGGGTGGGGAGAGATTAACTGGGGAATTTATATGCATAGATGCATAGCCCATGGACACAGACAATAGTGTGGTGAAGGCCTGGGAGGGGCAGATGTGGGGTGGAGGGAGTCAATGCAGGAAAAAAGAGGAAAATCAGTAAAAAAAATATTTATGGATTTAGCTCATATGTTGATTCCATTTTCTGTGTTTCAACATTCTTTTTAAAATATTTTAAGGTTAGCCCTAACTGGTTTGGCTCAGAGGATAGAGCGTCGGCTTGCGGACTCAAGGGTCCCAGGTTCGATTCCGGTCAAGGGCATGTACCTGGGTTGCGGGCACATCCCCAGTAGGGGGCGTGCAGGAGGCAGCTGATCGATGTCTCTCTCTCATCGATGTTTCTAACTTTCTATCCCTCTCTCTTCCTCTCTGTAAAAAATCAATAAAATATATTTAAAAAAAATATTTTAAGGTTAGAAACCTCATTATTAAACAAAGAAAATATCAAAATTTAAAACCTATTTCAAAATCAATATTTGTAAACCTGAACATTTCAGAAGATACAGCAGAGTTCCTTACAAAAGACCAAATAATTTCTGAATTTCTGTGTAACAGACACTCTTGAAAAATTTAAACCTAGATAAAGAGATTAGTAAAAGACTGACAATTTTTTTCATGAATGAAAGACAAATCTGTGAAAAATGGGTTTAAAGTTATAACCAAAATAAAGGTAATAAAGTGATAATCACAATACATATAAAAAACAGAATAAGCTAAAAGGTTTCAAGGCATTTACACTAGCAAAACTATCCTGCTCACACAAAGCCTTGTAACTCTTATTTCTGAAAAGATTCTTTATTGATTCTTCATCAGTTTTTTTCAAAGAAGGAGCTCCTTTTGGACAAATGGGTTTATACAGTACCATCAAAAGGCCTCTTACATGATTGATTTGAAATAGTTCTTTTGAAATTTAAAGGTCAGTAAGCATCTCTTTTAATGCTAGCTGTAGATGGTGAATTGAAGTTTTCAACAAAAGCTGAATCCTTCTACAGTTGAAATTAATCAAGATGAAGTTCACTGAAATTTTACATTAGACCAAACATAATGTCTCAATTTGTAACAGCAAGGATCAAAAAACATTTTATCTTGGCATAGTGTTTTTTTGTAATCTGTTTCTATTTCTTTTTTTCTTTAAATCCTCACTTGAAGGTATGATTTTTTGTGGGTGTTCTTTTTTAAATCAATTTAAAAAATCTCTAAAATCAAGAAAGTAAGGGAGAGAGGGAGGGAAAAGAAAGAAAAACATCAATGTGAGAGAGAAAGATTGATTGGCTACCTCCCATAGGCACCCGAACAGGGATCAAATGCAAAAACTACTAGTAGGTATGTGCCCTGACTGGGAATCCAACCTGCAACCTTTTTGGTATATCCATGAAACTCCTATCTCCTACCAACAGAGCCACCTGGCCAGGTCTAACCGGTTTCTATTTCTATTATGACATAGCATCAAACCAATATGTTATTGTAATTCATATTTCACTGTTGCCTCAGAAAAATATTCAAATGTTTTATATCCTCTTGCTTGAACAATTGAACATATAAGACAGTGGAATAAGATTACTTAATCTTTTAAAGCTTTACTTTATTAAAGTGTGACAGGCATGCCTATTAGTTAAATTAAAAGATATATACCAGCCTTCCACATCTGCAGGTTTCATATCTGCATATTCTACCAACCGTAGATAGAATATATTTTTTTAATCCAGAAAGTTTCACAAAGTAAAACATGAATTTGACACTCACGCCAAGCACTACACTGAATCCACATGAATGAAGTATTGTGCAGGAATACCCTGCTGTAGCCACTATACAAATGAGTTATATGCAAATATTACCCAATTGTATATGAAACTTGATCATCCCTGGATTTTTATATTTTGCAGGAGGGGGGACCAATCTGCCTTCCACAGATACCAAAGATACCTAAAAACTGGCTGAAAGGTACTTAATTTGGGGTAGTGTCTTGATTACTTTGAGGCAGTCACACAGGTAACACAAAGTTCTCCATTTCAACATTTCTCATATTTTATGTGAAAATACTTACTATGTACCTGAACCTCACAGAAGTATTAGTTCCTTTTCAAAAAACTATTTCTAATTTTCTTCATAAGAGTAACCAGGTTACTAAAACTATAAGAATTCCTTCCTCCTGTGTTATTTAAATGTGTGTGTGTGTGTGTGTGTGTGTGTTTTTTTTTCTGATCTGTTCCTGGTTTAGCTAGTAAGGTCTGAGCTGCCCTGTTGTCTTCAATTTTTGAAAAACAAAGTGTGTTTTATTTAAACAACCTATTAAACTTTGGCCCTCCAGATATCCAAAGGGAGTGACAGGTCATAAAGTAATAGCACCAATAAAGACCACAAAAAATGAGATCAAATACTCTATAGTTCAATAAATTCCATATTTACCAGGTCAACTCTGCATACACACCGTACAAGTTATTTAGCAAAAATCAGACTTTAGCAAACCATAGGTTTTTAAACTGGGAAAAATTCAAAACACCATTAAGTCCCAACCTCTCATCTACAATAATAAAAGGGTAATATGCTAATTAGACCAGACATCTTCCAGAAGTCATTCCGGATGTCCTTCCTGACGAAGCCGGGGCTGGAGGGAAGCCAGCCCGGGTGCTGGGTGCCTGCCAGCAACCTGAGGAGGGAAGCCCAGGTCCCAGGTGCCGGAGGGAAGCCAGGAAGCCCGTGCCAGCCGCTGGGGGAAGGAAGGCCTAATCTTGCAAGAATTTTCATGCATCGAGCCTCTAGTTAAAATATAATAGATGTAGTGAAATAACTGATATTCAGATACAGATAACTGCCACTAATAAAGTTCAGAATAACAAATATCTAAATAATAAGTGCTGCCAGCTACTGAGCATGGTTTACATGCTGATCACTGTGCCAACTGCCCTTAAATCACAATTTTATTTAATCTTCATAATAGTTGTATGGCATAGGCAACAGTTTGCCCACTTTATAGATGAGGGAATTGAGGCCTGGGTTAAATACATTGTATAAAATTAAGTTACTGATAAATAAGTGGGCAGGAATCCTGATCTAAGCTATTTGTTCCAAACTATAATCTTCTAACCAGAACATCACTGTCCTAGAATGAAAGACAGGGATCTTTTTTCTTCCTAAGGCATCCTATTGTGACTACTGATCCATTGGGCCTACAAAGACAACCCAAATTAATACCCCAACATATTCCAAAAGGACTTAATGAATTTATCTGAATGAATAACTGAATGTTTACTATACAGTTGATATAGTATATTATATGTATAAATATTTAAAATGTATATATCATGACCACCTAATATGCTATATAGAGAATAAAATCAAAGTCCCTGATTTCAGTATGTTTAGTTCATATTTTTAACTTTAGCTCCCTTCTTCTGGGAACTAGACTTTTATAGAATTTGTTGAGTATATCAATTGGCATTCTCCTCATCCCTTTTTTCCTCTTATTTTGTATACTTTTTATCAGGCAAGGTACATGTTAAAAAAATACAAATGTCTTCTTGCGGGTAGAAGTGTTAGCTTTTTAATGACCTATATTTAAAACTAACTGGAATATTATTGTTATGGAGCAAAAATAATGAAAGTTAACTGGCTTTCTCAGATTGCATTCAGGGAATACAGGAAGAAATGAGATTAAAGAACTAGGTAGTAGGTAAAACTATGTAATTAGGTGGTCAAATGGAATAATAACTTTCAATTATGTGTTGCAACTTTACAGGTCCCTAAATAATTTTGTCTCTATTATCTTGCTTAATCTACAATACAACTTCATGAGTAGAAAACTATTTCCAAGATCCCCTAACTCTCTTGTTTTCATACTTAGCTCTTCAATCCCAAATTAAATGTCCTTACTGCTATACTAGGAAATAGCCCTCTAGAACATACAATATATGAAGTATGACCACAGATTGCTCACTCACTCAGCTACTCTATAGGTTTATTGAACATCTACTATGTGTCAGGAACATGTTATACACTTTAGCTTTGTCTGTGAATAAGACAGACCTGCTCCTGCCTTTAGAGTGGCTTTAGGAAACTAGGTCTCTTATGACTTAGTGTTCTAAATTATGCATTCAGATTCTAATACATTCAGCTTAATATCAGAATTTATTTTTTCACAAAGTAATCATGGACATTAGGAAATAATGATATGCCACTGCCCTCAATACATGGGAATTGTTCCTGATTTTCTTCAACAGGATGCCATCTGTCTGCTGAGGTGATAATAGGCATTCTAATAAAATTTATTTTAAGATTTAGCTATTTGTGGTGCACAAGCTGTTCTCTAGAAAGAAACATTGTTTTATTCTTATTTTTATTTTATAGATGTACTAGAGGCCCAGTGCACGAATTCATGTACAGGTGGGGTCCCTTGGCCTGGTCAGCAATAGGGGTTGATAGGGGCCATCTCACCCAGTCCTGATTTTTGCTGATGGGAGCTGGCCGGCTGGGGAGGGCCTGCAGGAGGTTGGCTGGCTGGAAAGGGACCGTGGGAGGGCTCCAGGGTGTGTCCAGCTCATCTCACCCAGTCCTGATCGGCTGGACCCCAGCAGCAAGCTAACCTACAGGTCGGACCGTCTGCCCCTTGGTGGTCAGTGCATGTCATAGCAACTGATCGAGCAATCAACCAAACATTTGACCAATCGGTCGGACACTTAGCATATATTGGACATATATATATATATATATATATATATATATAATGTCTACATTCTTTCATGACATGAGAGAAAATATTAGTGGTATACTTTATTAAATTCTGCCTACTGCCCTAACCGGTTTGGCTCAGTGGATAGAGTGTCGGCCTGCGGACTAAAAGGTCCCAGGTTCGATTCCGGTCAAGGGCATGTACCTTGGTTGCAGGCACATCCCCAATAGGGGGTGTGCAGGAGGCAGCTGATCGATGTTTCTCTCTCATTGATGTATCTAACTCTCTATCCCTCTCCCTTTCTTTCTGTAAAAAAAAAAAATCAATAAAATATATTTTTTAAAAATTCTGCCTACTGCTTTCTATTCAGACCTAATCCCTATAATTACACACTTTAAAATTTTTTAATAACTTCCTTATCTAGAAACCACCTCACACTTAAAAGAGGGATTTTATTGTTATTTTTATGTTTCATTCAGTATAATACTGGAAATATCAATCATCTTCATTATTAACTGTTATGAGTCAGGAACCATGCATGAGGTGTTTGACATATTTTCTTTACCACAATCTTAATAGATAAGCTATTAGTATTCCCATTTATCACATAAGGAAATAGTCTTAATGAGGTTAAATGCTTTATCTGAGACCATGCAACAATTGTGTGGCAACTGTAAAATTCAAACCCAGGACCTCATGTCTCCAAAGCTGAAATTCTCAACCTCTACTGGAATACTATTTCTCAAAATGAAAACTAAATAAATGTTTATTGAATAAATGAAATAGAGGTGCTTTTTATTTTTATTTCACTGTCTCTGCATTCAGTTATTTTGCTCTTTTCTACTGGCTTTGGTAAATATAGAGGAATGATGCCTTATATATAACCTAACTCAGTGCAATGTCTTTAATGTTCAGTAGGAAACAACCACATTGTAAAAATCCCAATTTTGTTCCTTATTCCACATTGGGAAATATTCCTTATTGTTGAATTGTTTTTATTTGCCTGAATTCAACAAAGAAAACTATACATTTCTTAAAGGCAGAAAGTCTTGTGATGAATCCCTCTCCCCTCATTTTTTCACTTTATAAGAATGGTGGTACTTCCACTTCTCACTAGAGGAGACTGATGGAGGAAATACTATCAGCACCTCTCCCCATTGCTTTAACAGTTTCTTGCCCAAATAGATGTTTCATCATCATGCAGAACCTTAGATGTTGCTGGGACTCTTCATAAGTGATTGGAGTCACTATGGGTTAAAGGCCAGTGTCCACTCATGGGAAGCCCTCTATCCTTTCCACCATGTCCTTTATGCATGCTGCTGCTGTGGTAAAATGACTGCCTCTCTCCCTAATCATCCTACTTCCTCTTGCTAACTTGGACTTGACTCTTCCTTTGTCCCTGGATTAAATGATCAAGGCAGACAAAGTACAGGCACTCAAAGCCAGCCTGGCATTAGGCATTGGGGACAAACAATCTCTTTCAAACCACTTATCTCATAGTAGCTAGGCTTCGCACCAGACTTTATGCCCCACCCACACTCAGACTGTGATAATGCTCTTATGCAATTGGCAGAGACACTGGGTGAAAGAGGCCTCACCTAATCTTCGACTTCAAGCAACATCTGGCATTTAGTTTTTCTTGGAAGCCCTGTATTGGAAGGGTTTGGTCAACAATGTATTCTACTTTTCCTAGAAGGCCTACAACCTACTATGTTATGAACATAAATAATTGCTCAACCAAGCTAGTCCAAAGAGAAATCAGTAGTTAGAGGCAAAGCAAAGCTCCTTAAATATGTATAAGAAAGGACACTTAATTCTCATTTGGCTCTTTTTGTTATTTTTAAGAATTGTGTGGCTCTTTCTCAATTTTAATAGCTATATAAAGTTTTTTATTTCCAGTAATATTTTTATATGTTATACTTAGAGAGTTTCAAACTTCCTATTTTCAAGTTACTGCTGACAATAACCATTTTGTTCCAAGCACCAGAAAGAAATCCTTGGCTCCCTTAACAGCTGCACTTAGCATCTTGCCCAAAGAAGTGTTCTTTCCTAATCACACAAGAGAGCTGATAGAGATAACAGAGCAACCAGATGGTGGTTTGGCAAAAGCAACAAACACAGGACAAATCGAGTTTGGGACAAGTGAAATACTATCACTATCATCTGGGAGCAAGTGGCCAAGAATATCCTGTCAGACACTCACACACACACACACACACACACACACACATCTGTGAATAGCTTCTATGGTGTCAAGATGTGAGGAGGGATATTTGAGAACTGAGAATGGATGCTTTTTCCTTTAGTGTAAGTAGAAGTAGAAAGCGATTATCTGCATTCTGATGAAATCTGTCTTCTGACTATGACCAGCTCCTTGTAGCTAATTTCATTATCAAGAAACTGCTACTGAGGTGGTTCTTAACAAAGCACTAACCAAGGCTTTAAACTTTTCCCATGATGACTGTCACAGGAAACTGCTTTTCATCACGAATGCAAATATGGCTGCAAATGCTCATATTTACTTTTGGGGAGGAGTCCTTTCTATAGCTAGTGTCTGACCCAGAGGTGGGAGATTTTATTCATTGTTCTAGATGTGGTTACTAAGTCAAATGGCATTTTTGCACTTTGGCTTCCTTACCAACTGTTGTTATTAAGTATTAAAGGCAAATCACAATGCATTCATGTTCCATTCTTTGTCATCTCATATCAGAAATATTATAAGACCCTTTATTAACAAAATATAAGTTGATGTTGGTATTAGCCCACATACTCCTTCCCTAGTGATAACTGCAAATATCAAATATCACCAAGACTATATGTTGTACATTTCTTTCTCTTCATAAATAAAACTCATACTCCATTGAAAATGTGCCTTTCACTCCCTGTCAACAACATTTAATTAAACAAACATACTTCCTCTGTTAGGAAAATATGAGGGATAAAAGTATAAGAATATTTAATGAGCCCTAACTGGTTTGGCTCAGTGGATAGAGCGTCAGCCTGTGGACTCAAGGGTCCCAGGTTTGATTCCGGTCAGGGCATGTACCTTGGTTGCAGGCACATACCCAGTATGGAGTGTGCAGGAGGCAGCTCATCGATGTTTCTCTCTCATCGATGTTTCTAACTCTCTAACCCTCTCCCTTCCTCTCTGTAAAAAATCAATAAAATATATTTTTTAAAAAAGAATATTTAATGAGGAAATAAAACCTTCAAGGACCACATATGTTTATCATCCAACTGCAAAAGTAATTATGTATATTTTATATAAAGCAAACACATGAAATAGAGAGAGAGAGGAAGGGTGGGAAGGAATGGGAGAGAGAGGGAAAAAAGGGTGGGAAGGAATGGGAGAGAAGAAAAAAATGAGCATAAAAATATTAAACATATATAATCTTACCATAGTATATATGTTTACAGATACACACATATACATTTATACACACATATATACACACATATCTATGTATATACACCAAACATACTTGCACACACTTATATGCTCAGTGCACTTTGTAAGCCAACTATCTCAGACTTGGAATTACAGAGAGGGAAGGGGATTAAGAGGTTACCTGAGGAGATCCTTTCCTTTGAGCAGGTCAGTGCTTAAATCATCCAAAGACCTGGCTATCTATTCTAATTTTAGAGCTCTGTAGGGATGTGGTCATTATAGACTACACAGTTCTGTACTTGTAATAGACTCACAGGTGCCTTTCTTGACAAAACCACGTCACAGATCCTTGGTCCAAAATTCTTCCATGGGTACCTTCTACATGCATACCTCCTTCCTTATTGTGATAGCATGGCAGCTAAAGGACTTAGCTTCATATGAAAATGCTGTCAAATATTTCAAAAGGGACAGATGTGCATGTAAAAATGATGTCAGCCATAGGCTAGCCATTCATTCCCAAAGCCCCTGGCTCACCCTAGGCAAAAAATATAGAGAAGGTAAATTATCTTAATCCACACCTTCTCAGATCTTCTTTATTTGCTTGTGGCAGCCTTCTAGTGCTATTGGTTATCAGCACTGAATCAGGTTCATCAGGTTTTTCTACTCATTGCATAATAACAGTCCCCTGACCTGTTTCTTACTCACTCACCCAGGTCATTTCTCTTTGAAGACTGATAATATGAAAAACACTAATCATGGCTGACATATTCAGAAGGAGCTAAAAGATTATTGCTAACCTTTCACAGTTAGTAGAGTACATAATTTTACATAATGCTTTACATATAAAATATTTCATTAAAAAATGGGTCTTAATATTTTCAAAGTTCACCACTTATTCTGTAACCTACTAAGTGTATACATAGCAGTGTCCCTGCAAAAACCAACACTGCTTTCAAACCTTTGGAAAACTTATAAATATAAGACTATAATAATAAAAGTTAAATCAAAAATCGCATTTCAGCGAAGAATACTGAAAAAATAGGGTAAGAAAAAGGAGCATTGTCCATAGTGAAAATAAGACTGGTAATATGTTTTTTAAAGCCCTTAACTCTATAATCCTAATTTTGAACTGAAAAGTTAATAGAATTAAAGATATCCTAGAGGAACACACATTAGTGAACATTCCTCATAGCCGAAGCCAGTATAAATGGGTGGTGCAGGATGGGCAACAGAGCAGAGTGGGAGGCAAGAAGAATAAATAAACAAAAATTGCAAAGAATTATTTAAATAAATATTCTTCTTGCCAAGAAATGGTACTACTTAACTGCTTCAAAAGAGTAAACCAATCTAAAAGGCAGCGATGGATTTGCATGGTGGAAAATTGGAGAGCTTTCTTTCAGCTACAGCTTTCAATCTCAAGAGCACAAAGAGCTGAATTTTAGCCAATTTTCTGACTGATATTTTTTGTTGTTGATGAGATTGCTTTTCATTCTGCAATTGTTTCCAATGTCTTCTAAAAAGAAAGGACACAAACGCTTTTATCTGAAACTGTGTATCACATGATTAGTAATTACAGATACAAAGCCTTTTCATCTTAAAAAGGATAGCCAGTCCTTCAAGACACTATGTTCATCTGTGGTATTTACTCATATTGATCACTTCTCTCTCAAAACAAAGTGAGACAGAATAAAAGAAATCAAAGGATTATAAATGATATTAAAATAGTAAACAGATATGGTAAATACATATTTCCAGTGCAGATTTCTTACAAGTGTTCTTAAAACAATTTGGGGGAGGAGCTTCTTTAATATGGAAAAACACTCAAATTTTAATTAAAGTTTTCACAGCAGCCGGTTAGGAAATACCAATGGTCCAAGCCAGCTAGGACATGTGTTTATTTATGTACATTTAGTGTGTACAGAAGAGTGTGTGTGTGTGTGTGTGTGTGAAAGAGAGAGAGAGAGAAAGAGAAGTACTATAAGGGAGGTAGTTCCTACCTATATCAAGGCATGGTTTGAAGGATGGTAAAATACAGCTACTCTATGTCATCAAATCTAATGTCATTGATTTTAAGACATTATTATTTTATGAATCACTAAGAATGAAAAAAGCATGCTTCCAATTAAACTATGACACAGTGTTTTATTATCACAGCAGTTTTAAGAATATATCCTTGCCCTGGCTGATGTGACTCAGTTGGATGAGCATTGTCCTATACACCAAAAGGCCACAGATTCGATTCTGGTCAAGGAACATGCCCAAGTCGAAAGCTGGATCCCCAGCAGCGGGCATGCAGGAGTCAGCCTGTTGATGATTCTCTCCTTTTCCCTTCCTCTCTCTCTAAAATCAATCAAAACTTTTTTTTTAAATAATGTATCCTCATTCTCAGGTAAAATGTAGGGGGGAAAATCTGACATGATACTTCTCCCTAGTGATTTGTCAACAGGTTTAGATGCTCACACTGTGTCATCTTTTTAAATAAGGTTATGATTCTAAAAAGACCTTTTAAAATGCAAATATTTTACCCAAGAGGTATAGCTGACTAAGCCATTAACAGTCATTAACATGCATTAATCTATTACCAGTCATGAAAATTGTAAGGAATGTTAATTTATCAGATTATTAGAGCAAAGAGAAGAACAGGATACAGAGATACAAAGGGGAAAAAGCGTGATCAGTTTATAGACTTAATCTATGTGGCTACACAGAAGGGACTTTTCGTGCACCCTGAGGAGAAAATTAGGGAAACCATGCTGCAAAGTTAGAGGTATAATGATACAAAGCACAGATGATGAGAGAAACAAGCAAACTTTGCAGTTTGCCTATATCCTAAAGTGAAGACAATTAGAGATTCTTAGGATAGAGGAGATACTTCTAAATAAACCACATTTCCATTTATGGCAATGCTTCCCAGAACATTTAAACTTTGGGTTTCCAAATGATAGTCATATGTATATGTGTAATTTTTATATTGTTAAATAATAAATACTTCAACTGTTCTCAAGACTAGAAAGCAGTTTATCTGCTTATGTTTTCTATTTCATATTTTATACTCTGTGACACCTTTTTCTCTCTTTAGCTTCAGAAAGACACTGATTTATACTAAAATGAGTCACAGTGTTTGGTTTTGATACTAAGAGTACAGTTCAAAGTCACCTAGGGTGAAAAATCTTACATTTTATATACAGCTATGCCACACACTTCCTGCAAGACATGTAGAAATAATTTAATCTTACCACAGAAGTATAACAACCTGAGACATATCCTTTGGGAAAATCAGTAGCATTTTTAGTTTATGTTAGAAAGGCCATATAAAAAGATTAAATGTTCTCTAGGACCCCAGCAAATTCCTTAACCTTTTATCAGCCTCATCTCTAAAGTAGAGATAATAGTATTATCTGCCTAAAAACAGCATTCTAAACATCATTTCTTGGTGATCAAGATCCAATATTCATGACCTGTTCTACTCTAAGATATGTAAGATAATTGAGAGCTGTTGAATTAATATATTCCTTGAAAATTTATAATTCTGCAACTCAATATGAAAAATGCCTAATAGTGGGGACAGAGATGCCCATCTTGCCATTTTTATTCAAATCATACTGGAAGTCCTAGCCAGAGCAATTAAACAAGAAAAAGAAATAAAAGACATCCACACAGAAATAAAATTATCTGTTTGCAGATGGAATTATACTTTACCTAAAAAATACTAAAGATTCCACTGAAAAGCTGTTAGAACTAATAAATGGATTCAGTAAAATAGCAGGATACAAAATCAACATGCAGAAATCAGTGGCATTTCTATCACTAACAATGGTCTACCTGAAAGAAATTAAGAAATCCCATTTACAATAGCATCGTAACCAAGAAAATACTTAGGAACAAATTTGACCAAGGAAGTGAAAGATCTGGACAACAAACACTGTAAGATACTGATGGAAGAGGTTAAAGAAGACACAGTAAGTGGAAAGATATCCCATGTTTTTGGATTGGGTGGATATCAGAGAAAAGAACCACGTTGGTGCGTCACACTACTTGATTTAAAACTATATTACGAAGCTGTAGTGATCAAAACAGTACAGTACCGGCATAAAAACAGGCATGCAGACTAGTATAACAGAACAGAGATCCCAACCCCTTCAAATCAGTCTTTACTTGACACTGCTGACTGCCAGCCTTGGGCCAGACACCAGCAACAGTGCTGCAGACCCAACAGTGAGTGACAATATACTGATCAGCCTCACTCCCACTCCTTGGGTTCAAGTAACTCCAAATTCTCACTCTGGGGAATAAAATCTTTATGGCACCAAGACAGGAATGGCTGCTTTCTTTTGTCCCAAACTATGTGGAAAATCCAGAACTTCAGCAATAATCACGTATTATTTCAGTCTGGTATGTAAAGCACATCAGTTTAGGATTCTAAGGTCACATTTCCAATGCAATCCTTGTTTCCTCCCTCCCTCAGTTCTCTCATAGCCCCACCCAGCAGCACGGAAAAGACATTACACCATACTGTAATTCCTTTTCAGTGTTTACACTTCTCATCCCAGGAGTAGAAACTACATCAGGCGTGTCAAAACCCTTGGCAGGCTGAGCAACAATTTTACCTGCTTAAATTAAGAATAATTTTACAGCTTTGACTTTTCCAGCAGCTAATTAGAGAGGGGTGTTAAAAGCATAGAAAACTTGCACTTTTATTCAATTACAAAAATGCTCCAATAAAATACTCCTATGTCTTAAGTCTATTGCACTACCTCTTCGCAATATTACCTGCAGAAGGTTCTATTACCAGTTCACTGATTTTCCATGCTTCAATGATATCCTTTTAAAAATTGACATCTGGGTTCGAAGAGTATTACTAAGTCTAAAGGAAAATTGTAAGAAGTCAAAGCCAGCTCTTGAGCCATCCCCACAGATCATTTTGGATTTAATTGTAAATGTGTTCCTTGGGGCTAACACTTTTGTAAGCTCCCCACAGGGGTTCCTGATATAGATCAATCAGCTGTAGGATTGACCAGTACTGTGTTCTGCTTCAAATGAAAGCTTCAAGTCCCAGGTCTGATTTCCTCAGCATTGTTGTCTACTTTCTAATAAGAAGATCAACTAATGTAATAACTGAATGTGCACAAGTGTGTTACTTTATTGCCATGACTAAATGTCTTACTGGTTTCAAGAAATATGCTCACAATTTCACTGAAGCTCCTCCCCTCTCTGTTATTTCTAGACAAATGCTGGATATTTCAGGCACATAGCAGCCACCAGGGAGAGATTTCCATTCAGATATGCTGTATGATGCTCTTCAAAATACAGTTTTCTTTTTCAATCAACACAGTGTTACAATTTCACAGTATTATTTATTGATTTTCTCGCCGTTGTATGGCAGGTTGATCTCATATAAATAACATCTAAATGAAGTTTTCCAAATTAATAAACGATTACCCTGAAAACAATCTCAGTAAAATGTTTGTGAAAACGTCCTTCAATGCAAATATATTATTTGCAATAAAATGAAATTGTGCTTGACACTGCCCTATCGTGACAATAGAAGAGAATTTAATTTACAGTAATTCGAGTATTGTCCTCATGAAAACATTTAAAACTTGGCAAACTCTGCCTTTGATGTTTAAAAACCTGGTTACTTAAAAAAAAAAACCAACTCATCATTGTAGTTGTTTAGCTGGGTGAGTACCTTCTCCGAGGTATTATAATAGAAGTTCATTATTCATTATTCATTCCCCTAGAGAGAGACAGAGATAGAGATAGAGAGATAGAGAGATAGAGAGATGGAGAGATAGAGAGAGAGAGAGAGAGAGAGAGAGAGAGAGAGAGAGAGAGAGTGTGTGTGTGTGTGTGTGTGTGTGTGTGTGTGTGTGTGTGTGTGTGTGTGTTGTGGAAGAAAGGCAAATGGCACTGACAGACCTTGGTAGGGAAAGTGAAAAAATTTTAAATGTTTCCACCCAGAGGTGACTTCACTATGATATTATCATTCCAATCTTTTGTTTTCCAACTTTTCCTTTTATAAATTACAAATAATTTATCACAGATTTGTACTGACAAAGATGCTTTGCTTGACCAAACTTGAGACAGGCTATGAACTTTCTCATGTGACAATCTGTACACTTCCTTATAAAATCCAATTTCAGTAAGACCTCTGCCAAATCATTTAAGGAATCCCCACATTCCATATGGAATCACTCTTGATATATAATCAGTTTTCTCATCCTCCACCATTTCACACACCAGTGATATCTGATCATTCTGACCTGACTGGAGCAAGAATCATGTTGGGTCGGTTTAGCCAGAACTCTGAACCCCTGATGTTTAGTAATCTTCGATCCACCAACCTCCACACTGCTCCTTGGCTGTAAATCCCCACTTTGCTGTTTGTGTTTGTAATTGAACCTAGTTCTATAATGACGTCTCTTTTTCCCTACTGCAATAGTTCTGAATGAATTCTGTTTTTACCACTTTAACTACTATCCAGCTCTGGTTTTTCTTTGGCAGTACCTAAACCATTTTCATTTTACACCTAAAGTAAGAGATTATTTATGATCCCTATTTGATGGTTAAGAGGATATAGGGGAGAGAGAGAGAGAGAAAGAGAGAGAGAGAGAGATGGAGGGAGAGAGAGAGAGAGGAGGTCACAGGGATACAGGAATTATACAAATGGAGAGGAAATCTAGCAATGGTAATCAAGACAAACCATCTATTAGTAATTTTTGCTTATAGAGAATACTGAATATTTGATTCAGCATAATCTTAGCTGTCATAATTTAAACATTTCCTCAAGATCCACTGATAAGTTTTCAGAAGTTTCCTAATTCAGAATGATAATACATTGGAGAAAACGTATTTTATGTTTTTTTATATGCCAAGTGAGAAAACCAAGGATATAAATTTGGAGAAGGGAGTACCGAAAAAATAAATTCATTTTCTGTTATTTAATTATGGATGGAGTTCCTTCATTTTAGCAATAGTTTATTTAATAGCAAATATAATTTAATTAAATATAATTTTTATTAAAACAGACATCAGTAAAAAGAAAGTTAATAATTTCCCTTATTAAACTAATTTTTAGAACATATTCTTCCATTCATGTCAGTGATGAATGCAATTTTCTTTCAGGATAAGTGATTAGAAGCCTATTTCATCAAAGTGTTAAGTGTGTATTTATTTTTGAAAAGCCAATCTTTCTATTACTAAGTGCAACAAGCAAACCTGAGAAAGCTGCATATGATTCTAACTATATGACATTCTGGAGAAGGCCAAGCAATGAAGAGGAAAAAAAATCAGTGGGCGGGGTGGGGGTAGCTCTGGAAGAAGGGGTCAGATAAATTGGCAGAGCACAAAGAATTTTTAGGGCAGTGAAAATATTTGCTATTATACTGGATGAGTATATATCATTAAACATTTGTCTAAACCAGAAATTTTCAACCTGTGTACTGCAAGAATTTTTAAAACATGCAATACCTGACTATTTAGTCAGAGGCTCTGACCTCTTTTCCCTTAGATTGTCAAATTAAAAAAATGACAACAGCCGACACAGCAATAGCTGTCTGCTGTGAATGAAACAAAATTATACTTATTTTTTTGTCAGATCGGCAAGAAATATATTTTTTGGTATACTGCAGAAATTTAGTAATTAGTTTATAGCATGAGATAAAAAAAAAAAGGTTGAAAATCACTTGTCTAAATCCACTGAATATACAAACCAAGAGTGAACTCTTCAGAAAACTACAGACTTGGAGTAATTATGACATGTCAATGTAAAAAGTGTACCACTTTGGTGAGTTATGTTAATGGGGGAGGCTATATATGTGAGGGTCAGAGGGTATATGGGAAATCTCTGTACCTTCCTCTCAATTTTATTGTAAACCTAAATCTGCTCTAAAATAGTCTTTGAAAATGTTTTTAAAGCCAATATTTCCTCTAAGCTTATATTGTTTCCTCCAATCTTCCTTTTCAAAATGGAAATGGGCAAGTTTTACTAAAAACTATCCAATGATACTCAAAAATCTGCAATCGCCTAAATAAAAGAAGCTTACACAGCCAATTAGTTCTCTGAAAAATTAACCTCAGACATTATGATTTTTACCAAGACTCTCATCATATCCACAGTAACTCTCTGATCTGTCCCAAAATGCCTTCTTCACCTCTGGGTAAGGAAAATTGACTATAATATCTGAGAGAGGTCAGTAAGGAATAGCAGAAAGACTAGTTCTACTTCTGGGCTAACAACAATAAAAAAAATCATAATTGTACTGATTAAATCAATTTTGCTTCCTAGAAAATTTCATTCAAATTAATCACAGATAATCTGATTTGTATCTCTTTTAGGTCAAGCAAAGTGCATCAAACCCAAGGCAAATATGTTCTTAGTGTCTTAAAACTATAATCAGTGTTCTCTAAAGTATAAGAAGTCAAATTTTATAATATGTAGACAAAGGCAATTCAATTCCACCCCAAACTAAACAGGAAAATATAAAACAAAACTATTTATAATAAATAAAATACAAAAAAGAAAGAAAACTACTTATTTGTAGCACATAATTAAAATAATCTTTAGGGTTTTTTTTAACATTAATATAAAAAAGGTTTCTTATCTCCAAAATACCTGAGCATCAAATCATCATTCTTTTCTTCTTGGCAAATTAACAGATTTATTTACTGTGCCCACAGATTCTGTATACAAATAATCAGTTATTGTCTTACAACTCCTTATTTTATCTCAAATCCTGTGACTCAATCCCCCATCCTTTTTCAATCCCACCCTTAGATGTTCACCAAATGGCTTATTTTATGGAATGCTCCTTTCTTTTACTTTCAGAGGACTGGGAGAAGTAGATAAAGGCAGGCAGTCAGCTGACTCACTAGCTCTATCTGTTGTACAATCAAGAATCTTCCCTTTGTCAGTAAATCTGAAGCTGTCACAGAGTCTGTCAAGCCACAGATTGGGGAAGATGGATGCTACTGGGAAACTTAATTTTTTAATCAAAAAGTTATATTTTGAAGTGTCATTCTAGGAAAATAAAACTAAAGAGTTCATTGGAGCCATGGAAAAGACAGATCAATCCCCTCCCCTGAACCTCTTCCTCTGTCTCACTGTTACCATCATAACTAACTAGCTAATATTAATAAGTAGAAGCCTGATGCAGCAAATTCGTCTAAGAGTAGGCCTTCCTTCCCCTGGCTGCAGGCACCAGCTTCCCTCTGGCATCCGGGACCCGGGCTTCCCTGGCAGCCCTGGCTTCATCCTGAAGATTGTCCGGAAGGATGTCCAGTCTAATTAGCATATTATGCTTTTATTATTATAGATACAAAGAAAGCAAAGGGAAGGCCAGATATTATAAGCATGGGCATCTGGAAGCTGCACTTCACACTCCCCACAGGGAACCACTGGTCCATTCCCTGCAAACCACTGGGAAAATGGAAATGAATGCACGCATAGTGAAGTCAGGGCGACATAAGAAAGCTGCTTGTCTGTCAGTCTAACCTGGGAACAAAGATCATTGGCTGGGAGAGTGGACACCAAAGCAAGCCTGCAAAAATTTGGGAATACATAATGCCTAGACAAAAAAATTCTCTCTCATTCCTTTTGCTTCACTTCTGCTTCCTTGAACTTGCCCGTGTTCCCTCCATAGCCATGTGACCCTAGAAGCAGCATGGCCCAGGGCCATGCAGACCCCACACGCAATAGACTGCAGCTGGGAACACGAGCTAACCTAGCCAGATGCTGGACTGGACTGGACTGTGCAAATATGGAGGGGAACCTCTGAATAATATCTTTGATCTTAGCCCTGCTGAAGACAAAATGGGAATGTTTCCATGGCAGGACTGAGAGAGATGGGACTTTGGAAACTCATGGGTTTCATTCCACAGAAATAAAGCTTTCTATGATACCTCATTCTCCATGGGGGCTTCATGAAATTATTTTCCCCATGGCACCCCAAGAAGCCCACTTCCACCAGTAACAGGTGGGGACAGAGAGAGCACCCCACGAATCACTATTTTGCTTTATCTTCTTTCTTCTACTTCTTTCTTATATATTCTCCTTACGTCTTTCTTTCTGTTGTTCTCTCCTGAATGGGTTGCAGATGGGGAGTAGAAAGCAAAGATGGAAGAAAATAGGTAAAGAGATACCGAGGCCTTTTGTGTCTGGTCATTTTCCTTAGAGCAATGTCTATAAGTTTCATCCATGTTGTAGCATGTACCAAAACTTCATCATTTTTGCATTATTTTTCTATCACATTGCTCATATATTTTCCCTTGATGAAAATATAAATTATGAATTAACATTTTGTATGAATTATTACTACCACCACTAGCTAATTAAGTCCTTACTTTGTACCAGAAATTTTCTAAGTGTTTTGTGTGTATTAATGCCTGTGATCCTCACAATACATAGGTTATTATAATACCCATCATGTAGTTAAGTAAACCTTGGCACAGAGAGGCTTAATAACTTTCATAAGGATAGTTTGTGCAATGGTAGAGTATTTGAATCCATTTAATATACCCCTTGACCTAATGTCTTAGCCACATTTATTTACATGATGTGTTATTTGTGACCAAATCCATGAAATACTTACTGAATAACTATATAATCCCTTTCTCAGTTTCTCAAGCCTTACTGAGAGGGATGCTTGTGCCTCTGACAGTGAGAGAATAGGTGACTGAAAGAGAATATGCTAACTCACTGATTCAAAAAAGGATTTTTATAAAGGTGACTAATTCATACTAATAAGGGTGCAGAGGGAGAAGTTTTCTAAAAAAAGATAAGCAATTATCTCTTTACTCTGAATTTTGGCTTAATTTTGAGAGTTAAGTTGTCTTGTGTACTTAAAATGTGTGTTCCAACTCTAAAAAATATATACAAAATTAAAAGGATTATAAAATGCCTAAAGGTAATAAAAAAACAGATATAATACCAATATATCTCTCATACTAACTTTCCTGTTTTAGAAAATCAAATACATTCATAAAAAATAATTTTAGTAGCCATAACAAAATTTAACTTAATTTTTTCTTTCTTTCTTATTTCCTACCATATATTAGAGATCCTTCATAATTTCTAACTTGATAGGATATTGTTATTACATATTTAACTTAGACATGCCTTAAAAATAGATATGCCTTATAAAAATGGCAAAGATATAAAACAATGAAGGTTTCAGATATTTTGTGGAGAAACAACACCAAAAAAGGCTTGTTAGTATGTTTATAATTATACCATCTAGAAATAATAAAGTTTAACTGGGTAAAGAAAAATTGGGTTAAACATCAGGAAATCATTTCTAATGAAAACAGAAATTAGGCTGTGTAAGAACAATTCAAAGGAAGTTACTGGACATCCATAATTGGAACCACGCATAGGAAATGGTTAAAATACTTTTAGCTATACCTCAGAACATTTCTTGTACATGTTGCCAACATGGAGTTGGATAACTTTCCACTCTTGCCAAATTATCTATTTACTTGATATGCTCTTCTTTGCTTGTCTCTGAGCTATATCTACTTTCTTTTATTTTAACTGTACTCTTTCCTTTTAAACATACCATGTCAAAGGCTTTGACTCAAATATGTTCTTCAAGGAAAGAAAACTGATTCCTTACTTAGGTTATTCCTAAGGTGTCCAAAGGGTACTACTTTCTTCATTACATAAACAATAGATGTGTAAAACTAACAGGAATAACTGCTTATACCAACATCACTAATAATCCTCAGGAACTAAAAAACAATCTTCCTGAGGATGGATGTCTGTGTGAGAGAGAGAGAGAGAGAGAGAGAGAGAGAGAAAGTTTCTCTATTAGGATAAATGATAAGAAAAAGCAACCCTAAGTAGTCGATGCTTATTTAGCAAGTTCCAAAGATTACTCTTTATCATATACCAAAAGAATTTCACATTTTGGAAACATGTTATACAGAATTTCATTGAAAAATACAAGCACTCTTAAAAATCATGCACATAATTAAATCACCCAAAGTTTTCCCCTTAAGAGCAAAATAATTATTCCATAAGTCTTGGAAGAATTACAATTGTCTTTTAAGGATGTACTATTATGCCCATACTATTGTCATTTCATAGTCCAACATATTCATCTGGCATAGTTTATCCTACCCCACCTCAAGCTTTTCTTCTTTAGTAAGTGGAATAAATTATTCCTTAGAGGCCACCCAGGACACTCATTAGCACTTATTTATATGCAATTTTCCTCAGTAAGAACACACAATACTATAATAAATGTCACATTTCAAACTCATAATTTTCTAGAAAAGCCTTCAGTGCTTCAAAAAAATTAACATCAAATATTTGATCTTTCAAAAAAGCCATATAAAGTACCCGATTAGAACACTGCCCTAAAATAGGAGGTAGCAGAAATAGAAGAAAATGTTTCTTCATTAGACACAAATTGTTTCTATTCATTAGCTGTCCAATTTTCCTTCCAGTTATTGTGTCTTTAGAATAATTTCAATAAGCTTTATTTCAAAGCCAAAAAAGGCAAAAACAAAAATTCCAATTTTGCAAATATCCTTAAAATACTTTTCTATTTATGTTCTGAATTTTACACTAAATCGCTATATTTTATATTCAAATGCACAGCAATTTTTACAGTCAAAATAAAACAATGTGTTCAAAAATTTTTTAATAGTTCAACAGTTCCATCTAAGCAATCAGCGCTACTCTCCATGCCTACCCTGACTGTGAAAATAAGCATGGTCAGAGTAACCAGACTTGTGTACCCTCCTTGAAATGTAACATATTTTATGACCTGCTATGAGAATCATATGGTTTCAGCACAATTTATAATGAAAAAAAAAATGTACAAAAGGATCTACTGTTGTGAAGAAAAGTAGGAATAGCTCCCTTGATTCTAGGCTTACAAATGCAATGATGGCTTTAACCTCCGTCATCACAATTATTTTTTTTCAGGCAGGGAAGAGGGATAATGCTGTGAGGAGATCTGAGGAAGAGATATGAAAATAATACAAGAGTGGATGAGTCTCAGTAACCACTTGGGTAAGACCTACAATGTAATCACAGAAGAGCAATCTACCCCATCAATGGTATTTTCTCCACATCTGAAATGACGATTACTGGGTTATTTGAATCATGGCTCCCCACCCCTGATTAGTGATCTGGAGGGGAAACTGAAAAACCCATACATTCATCCTAACAGCACTTTATAGTTGAAGAAACCTTTCCAATAAAAAGGGAAATTGGCAAGTTTGTTGCGGTTGCTGCTACAGTTGTGTTTACGCTTAGAATGAAAAGATCAGCTGTCAGAGATCAACATCTTCATTACCTTTATACACTATTTTCTCTTCTCTTGCCCTGCAACGACAGGAAAATATGGCTTATTTTAAAATGAACTGCTCTTTCATAGCTGAGCATATATCTATCATGACTTTCATATTCAGAGATGATATTCACAATCTTGCCACACAGTTTACCTGAAAATAACATGGTAAATTTTACCATAGGGCACTGTTAATATGCTGCAGATGAAGTCTGTCACTTGAACTCTGCATCATTGCTTCATGTACCCGTACAACTTTGCAACCCCTTTGCTCATGTTTTGCACATAATGTAATGCTAACTCATTTATCAGCAGTAGTTTTTTCTATTATGAAGTAAGAGAATGTGACTTACAGCAACCTAACTAATTTGTACCCAGAGAATAACAAATGTCCTAAATGACATTTGATTTATTATACTCTTCAGAATCGCCGGGTTCCCAATGAAACTCAAAAAAGAAAATGTCAGCCTTCCTACCAGGACCCTCCTAATTTTAAGATGTCTCCAAGATGTCCCTTATTCTGAAGTTTAACTATGTCAAAATAGTTCTAAAGCTATCACAATG
Organism: Plecotus auritus; assembly: GCF_963455305.1. Lineage (NCBI taxonomy): Eukaryota > Metazoa > Chordata > Mammalia > Chiroptera > Vespertilionidae > Plecotus > Plecotus auritus. The sequence continues at coordinate 186,128,540 of NC_137770.1, forward strand.
TTAACAGCACTTGGAATGGTGCTAGGAGTCCTCAGAGTTTCTTGACAACCACAATAAGTCCAAAAGTAAGCCAATTTTTTATGGGAAAAGATTATCCAGCCAAATTTGCCCCCAGGAAACAGCCCTTATCAGAAAAAATCACCAACCTCAACAAAGGATACCTTTCCCTATGTATTCTCATAGAAGAAGACCTCTTAACCATTGGGTATGTTTGACATAATTTCTCGCAGATGCCCATTCATTGTGCTTACTAAAGAAACTAACACCTTCTCATTGGTAAAGCTATGGCCCTTGCATTCTTCCTCTTCACTAGGACTTCTCCAAAGTTTCAAAAGCTGCATCCTTGTTTCTGAAGCTCTTTTACCAAATCAGCATCTTCAATACTATAATAACTGCGGGCTCCTCTACACCCATTCCTTTAAAAAAAAAATCTTTATAACTTGCCAGGCCATTGTTGTTCAGTGGTTGAGGGTCAACCTATGAACCAGGAGGTCAGGGTTGATGCCCGGTCAGGGCACATGTCCGGGCTGCAGGCTCAGACCTCGATAGGGGGATGTGCAGGAGGTGGCCAATCAATGATTCTCTCTCGTCACTGATGTTTCTCTCTCTTTCTCTCCCTTTCCCTTCCTCTCTGAAATTAATAAAAATATATTTTTTAAAAAAATCTTTATAACTTTTTCCTGAATTCACTTAACTCAAGTGCTTCTGAAGAATCAGTTTGGTATCTTCTGCTCTTCTGGCAACAACCTCCTTCCCTCAGTCCTTTCTGATAATTCCAAGCATTCTTACTCTAAAAATTCTTACTCAAAACTCCTTAGCCTATGATTCAAAAGTTCTAACCCATCTCACTACTTTTCTTTAACACCAGATGGCATCACCCTAGTTGAGATAACAGCCTATTCAACCCATGAAAATTCCACGATGATTTCCACTTTAATGATGTGCTTATATTGAACAAATCCCCATTTATCTTTCATCCCTGTCAAAATGTTTACTTTTCAGTTCTAATGCATAACTCACCATCTTTGTATAGCTTCCCTTACCTGAGAGTGATTTATATTTCTTTCTTTTCTCCACACTTATAAATAAATACAGTAGGTCCACGAGTTATTTCACCATAAGTCTGAACCCACCTACATAAGCACCTATGTCACTCACATGGAACACATACACAGCAGTAATGAAGTGAAACAGCAAAAAAAAAATTTAAAAGAAAGATAATTCCTGACCTTTAGTTGTGGTAAATAAATAATAAAAAACATAAAGCACATATGTACATACGTCGAAATGATGGAACTTTTTTTTTTTTATAAATAAATGGGAGATGGCGACATAACCACGAAACGACATACGTTGAGTCTGATGTAACCAGAGGACTGTCTGTATTGAACTTACTGTATGTACCCTTCACTTGGAAAATATCATTTGCTCATATTATTTTATTATAGCTTTTTGAAAGATAACTGCTATATAATAAATTGTACCTTTTAAGATGTAATAATCAATAAGTTTTGGCAGATGTATGAACTGTGAAACCATCAGCATAATCAAGGAAATGAACAGATCTATCACCCCTAAAAGATTCTTTATTCTTCATATAACCCCTCCTTCCCATCCCTCCTGGCCAGTACACACCATACCATTTCAGCAGGGAACCACTGGATTGATTTTTATCACTATACATTAGTTTAATTTTCTAGAATTTTATGCAAATTGAACCATATACTATACCCTATCTTAGTCTGGTTCCTTCCACTCAGCATGAGTATTTTGACATTCACTCATTAGTATATCAATGGCCCATTTCCTTTTATTGCTTAGTAATATTCCACTATATGGATATGTCACCATTTGTTTATCCATTCACTGGTTGATGGCCATTCAATTTATTCTGTGTTTCTGGGTCTTATAATTAAAACTCTTAAGAATACGTGTGCACAAGTCATTATATGAATATATGCTTTTATTTCTTTTGTATAAATACTTATGTTTGGAAATACAGCAAAGTCATCGGCAAACACATGTTTGACGTTTTATGAACCTGATGAACTATGTTCCCAAAATGGTTGCACCATTTTACATTGCTACCAGCAGTGTATGAGGATTCTAGATATGGTCTGTCTTTGTAATTGTAGTCAATCTAATAGGTGTGTGGCTACCGGCAACTGGTACTCTTCCTGGCCTTGTGTGATTATCAGACGCCGTTACTTCTGTGTCTCGTAAATATTTCTTTTACTGGCCTCAGGTAGTTTCCTCGCACACATGTGCTATTTAGTACTCAGCTAATAAGGAAGATCCTCTGCAGATCTCTGGGGTTCTTCCTTTGTGTGCAGTACTGTCTCTTTTCCAGTACTGTGTCCTACAATCTCTAGCTGCTGTTGTCTCCTCGAACTTTCAACTCTGTCTCTTCATTACAGAAAAGCCATCAGGCTCCACCTGAGTTTTGCCCTCCATGCACCAAGACTTGGAAACCCACAGGGACTAAAACTGAGTAAAAATGTAAGGCTCACCTCATTTGTTCTCCAACCTTTATGATTCATTGCTCTTTGTTGTCTGATGCCTAAAGTCTTGAAAACCTGGTGCTTCATATATTTGTCTGTTTTTTGCTGTTTCAGATATAAGACCAGGGCCCATTAAATGTCATTTGCTTATATTCTTTTTTAAATTTTTTTTAAAAAATTTATTGTTGAAAGTATAACATATGCTCCCCTTTTCCTCCCATTGACCTCTTCTAGCCCCCACTCCCTCACCCCAGGCCTTCACCACTTTATTGTCTGTGTCCATGGGTTATGCATCTATGCACACAAGTTCTTCTGCTGATCTCTTCCCACCCATCCACCCGCCCTTGCCTTCCCTCTGAGGTTCGAAAGTCTGTTCCATGCTTATATTCTTTATTGCAGATTTTTGGTATGTCTTATTGTAGAGAGCGCCTGGGAAGGCACATAGGCGTTTCTTTAATTATTGTCAGCTGAATCCAGTGGCATCAGCAAAGCCACGTCCTGGAAACACACTTTGCCAAAAGGCAGGAGTGTTGTCAGCTTGACCTTCAGCCCAGGTGCCAGGGGGTGGGTTTTGTTATTTAAATCCAGCCAAGCACCAGGAATGAATACTATTCGGGCCCACCCAAGAATGCACATAGTCTCCTTTGTCTTGACTTTTAGTAAAACTTCCTGTTTTTTGCTGTATAAAATAAACACACTGTATTGGCTTGGGGTCACTGTCTCTGTCCCTGTCCCTGTCAGAGGACAGTGGTCCCACCTGGCCCCAGATTTTCCCTTCTATCTCTGTGTCTGTCTCTTTCTTTTGTTTTCTCAATCCCCAGCCACTCCTACTCAGGAACCGGACTGCTCTCTAGCCCTGCTGGACACGGAAAAGAGAGAAATATCCACATCTTATATTATAAACTAGTGGTAAACTCCGAACACATGTAGATTATTCTTATATCTTTTTATTCCTTATACTGTGGAGAGTCTGGCTTTCTAGGCATCTCAAACCATTTATTATTAGAAGGCATTCTCTATACCCACTTCTTCTTGCCCCTTGCTTAGGATTACAGATCAAACTTTAGTATTAAACTAACCTACCAGCTACTTTGTCCAAAAGAGATTGTTTAATGATGTATATGTGTTGTTTCTGACTTTGATAAAAGTAATAAAAATCTGGTGCATTTGCTTGCCCTTCCTGTTATCCATATCTGGCTGAAAGAGTCCCTCTACCTAGGGTCTGTGCTTTTTTGTAGGCCACAGTACCACTGGGCCCCTGAAATGGGCATCTTTGTTTGAGACCTTGAGCAATGACCACTGGACAGAGGCTGAACCAGAAGGAGGGTGTTATCTCAAGACCCCCAAAACTCACAAGGTTTTCAGAGATAAGAACTTGTTTCCCACCATTCCACCTGGGATGATAAGGACCTAGGAGAGACAACGTCAATTCCCTTTTATTGTAGCCTGTTTTTTAACTGCTTTAAATAATGCATGCCCTGCCCCATCCCAGTGCCTGGTGGGCTCAGTCAACCCTCCTCACAAAAGCTTATATAAGAGCCTGATAATTCTTGGGAAGCATAGCAATGGTGCAGCTACAATTAAGAAACATAAAGCAAGTGTTGAGTCGATCAGGACTGACGACTGCCGGATAATAATTGTACAGATGTAATCAATGCTTCTAAAATGTCCATAACTGACCCTAAGCAACCTATACGTGAGCTATGAAAATGACTTCAGTTATTTCTCAAGCCAAGAGAAAATGGTTGTTTTCTTTGCTATTCTTTATTTTTAACCCTCAACTTGGTGCCTAGCCCTTTGGATTGACGACAGAGTGAAATGGTTTGTCTGGATTGACTTTGGTACCATGACAGGATTCTGCCTCTGAAGTGTTCACTTCAATCACGTATTATAGAAAAGCAAGATTTTAGGACACTGCACTTCAGGATGAGATTGGGGACCCAGGTTCCTACTTCTCAGATGGGAGCACTGGAAGGGACAAAAGTGAATAAAGTCTACTGTTGGTGGGAATGCAGACTGGTGCAGCCACTGTGGAAAACAGTATGGCATTTCCTCAAAAAATTAAAAATGGATTTCCCATTTTTTGACCCAGTAATACCACTTCTAGAAATATATCCCAAGAAGCCAGAAACACCAATCACAGAAGATATATGCACCCCTATGTTCATAGCAGCACAATTTACAATAGCTAAGATTTGGAAACAACCCAAATGCCCATCAGCAGATGAGTGGATTAGAAAACTGTGTTATATCTACACAATGGAATACTACACTGCTGTAAAAAAGAAGGAACTCTTACCATTTGCAGCAGCATGGATGGAAATGGAGAGCATTATACTAAGCGAAATAAGACAGTCGGAGAAAGATAAATATCACATGATCTCACTCATTTGTGGAATATAATGAACAACATAAACTGATGAAGAAAAAATAGATCCAGAGACACAGAATCATCAAAGAGACTTGTATGCATGCATATAAGCATAACACATGGACACAGTCAGTAGGGCATGTGCTAGGGGTGGGGACAAGGTGGGAAAGTTCAATAGGGGGAAAAGGATTCATATATAATACTTTAAACAATAAAGAATTTTTTTAAAGTGAATTTAATCAAGTTTTAGCCTAAAATACTAGATATTGCCTCAATCTGCCTGGGTGACCTTGATATTGACCAGTTATTAGAATGAAAGGATGTAACCATCCAGAGAAGTGCTTCTCAAAGTATTTTTCATAAATAACCAAATTAAATGCCAATTGCAGATCAATACTTATGTAAAGTAAAATAAACATGAATAACTCTTCATTCTTACTGGTAATACCTTGTGGCCCAGTATAGATCCATGGAATCCAGTTTGAATGACATACTTTTTAGCAACTTCCTACATTCATAAAAGTGTTAACAGTGCTAGACAACACAACTCCCAAGTTACTTACTTCTTTAATATCTTGTCCTCAGTGGATTGTCTGTCCTGGATTCTTGAATATGCCTTCTGGGTATCAATCACTTAATGTTTTCTAGTTGGCTCAATGAAGACTAGGAAAACTGAACTTTCCTTTCCAAATGTGTCTCACAACCAACTCACCTTTCTGTAACTGATGCCAGCACTGTTCCAATCATGAGAGTCCAGAACCTCATAAAAATTTCAATACCTCACCTCCAACATTTACATCCAGTCACAAATTATTTCAGATTGTGCAATCTTACTCTCTGATCTCATAGCACACCACCCACTACTGAACTCCAACCAAACCAGGCAAGCAGGCTGTTTCAATTCTAGGTCACATTCCATTTTCCTGTTCCAAGTGCAGCTGGTATGAATGACTTTCAAGGTTGCACATAATATTTCATCATTTTCCCAGAGCAATGAATAATATAATGGTTAAGATTACAGGATCTAGAACCAGAATGCCTGGTTTTGAATTTAGTTCTCCACATACTAGCTGTATGAACTTGAGAACAACCATATCTATACAACCATATCTTCACCCACAAAATGTTTATTGCAGAACCCTTCTGATATAGTTGTTCTGCACATTAAATGAGTTAATATATTTAAATTACTTACCTGTACCCATAACTAGTGCATTATCAATATAGTTACTATAATAGTTCCCTATTCAATCTTATTCCCAAGCTTTTACTAAAAGAGAATTTAAATTGACAAAATTATTTATTGGTTTTCACATTTGACTACCACAAAGAACCTATTTCTATTTACAGGCCTTTGCATAAATTCATTTTCTTATATTTTGATTTTCCCTGTGTGTATTTTTATCCTAATCACCTTCAAAGTACAAATCAATTCTCATCTCCTCCACGAAGCCTTGCTAGGTTACTTTAACCTGATCTGAGTTGTTCTAGAGCAACTATATGCCATACTCACAATGGAAGTCATCATCACATAAGGACTCAAGATTATTTTATAAACAATCACTTTTTTTAAATCCAGTTTATTTATCATGAAGAAAGAACAAATTTTCAACCAGACAAATTTGAATTCCCACTCTTGTCCTTACCCCTGTACAATTTTTGACAGCTATTTGATTTTTCTGATTCTCAGTTTCTCTCATTTTATTATTAAAATAACACTTTTAATAAGATAATTCTATAAAATGCTTATATCAACATATACAAATCCCTTCCTAAAAACAGATTACAGAATTATTGAGAATAGAAATCATGTCTCATATTTTCTCTATACTCTCTATCCTGTTTAGCAAATGATATTCAATATAAATTAGTTGGTTTGATGTTACATTTTAAAGAGGACACTAGAACATAACATGTTTATCCAGAACTCTTCTAATTGTACAACTCAAATATTTACTGCTCTGTATTCTCATGGTATACCCTCTCTCATGCTGCTAAGTAAAGAAGCTGAGTAATCTCCTTACAATATGCTAATCCCTACAGGCTGCAATAATTATAACAACTCAAGGAACTTACACACAGTGGAATCTGTTTCTAAGGAAAGAAAAACTTCTGAAGTGTTTTTAACTTAAAACATCTTTATAAACAATAAATGTTACACTGACATTACCAAAAGAAACCCAAATTAATAGGGGTATAATTAAAAAGGTTTTTAAGAAAAGAATATACAGTAGACAAGAGAGAGATGAATGATTAATAGAATGTGGTGTAGTAAATGTTTATTTTACATTATGAATATCGTGTTTTCATGAAGGCAGATTGGCATAATAAGCATTTAGGCTAGGTTTTAATAGGAACTTTTTAACAACAATATTTTTGACATTTTAGTTTAAGTAAACAGTCCAAAGGAACTGGGAAATTTCTTAATATAAATATTTTAAACATATCTTAAAATAGTTGAGTTTAGTGCCGGGCAGGTGGTAAAAGAATATTAGCTTTTATTAAGTTGGGTGTGTATGGGGCTGGAGAATAGAGGGACATTTTGAGGTTATTTTCACATAGCCATAGTTACATAGCAATAATTTAGTTTGTAGGGGGAAAACAATATAAATCTTATCCATTATATAACAGGATATTAAATTTGTTTGTATGCCCAAGTAAAAAATTTATGTAGAAATATAATTTCTGCCATAGCTGGTTTGGCTCAGTGGATAGAGCGTCAGCCTGTGGACTGAAAGGTCCCAGGTTTGATTCTGGTCAAGGGCACATGCCTGGGTTGTGGATTCAATCCCCAGCAGGAGATGTGCAGGAGGCAGCCAATCAATGATTCTCTCTCATCAGTGATGTTTCTATTTCTCTTTCCCTCTCCCTTCCTCTCTAAAATCAATAAAGATATATTTATTAAAAAAAAGAAATCTAATTTCTGATAAAGAAACATTAGCATATTTGTACATACACTGCCTATCTGTCAAAGGGAAAGGTTTGTCCACCTTTGACTGGAAATAGACAAGTAGAGTGAAATGGGAAGCTGATTAGATATCAGCAAAGATTCGGGAACTGTGAGGAAATCTGGAAACTTTTAGAGGAACCTGGAAATAAATAAGCCAAAGGAAATCTTATATTATATGAATCAGAATACAGGTGAGTCATCACTTTAAGGGAGATAAAGACAGAAGGGCAGAGAGAAAAGGAAGGGCAGGGGAGAAGAGGAAAGGGGAGGGGTAAGCCAAGTTTAGTGGGTTGTCTTAGAAGACTCAGCCTGGAAAATAAAAGGGTTCATGCTCAGAACTAAGAATAAAGCATGAGAGGAACAATAGATAAACACACAAGGTAACCTTGTGGTTCACACCCACAAAAACCAACAAGTAAATAAGCAAAGACAAAGGTATAGGAAAGGAAAAAATGTTGAGTTTGTACAGAGAATGGAAGAAGCTGTTCTCATACTCCACATTGAAACTCTTGTTGTGGTGTACTAAGACTTAAAAACAATGCATTTCAGCAACATGATGGTTTATAGCAAAGCCACAATTTTAAAAATGATATCCTTTTTCTTTCTCAGAGTAACTTGGTTTTCTCATATCCAATTCAACTTATCCCAAAATGTCTTTGCCATAGTGACTACTTATTGCATGAATAGCTATTGACAAAATGACAACTTACAAGCTTACTGAAATATTCTTTTACATTTCTTAAATTTATTGTGTATTCTTATCTCTATAATAAAATCCTTAAAATTAACACATTTCTAATGGCTGTAATTTAGAGAGTACTATATACTTAAAATAAAACAGATATTTTAAAATGATTAACTCCATTGATGTTTTAATATTTAGCAACTTTACAACCCTTTCAGTTTGTATTTTTACCATAAAAAATAGAAACTTCAAAATTATATTGGTGAATTTTATTTTACCTGGTTTCATTATGCAAGGTTGAATCATTTTTATGACTATTGATTATAATAAAATTATATATAAGATAACATAAAGTTATGATTGATTAAAGTCTAAGATTTTCACTAGCAAGCAACTGTCTCAGGAATTAAAAATATAACCAAAAAACTAATAAGTCAGATGGCCTCAGTCCAAAAACATCATGATCCCAAATTGCTTAAACCATGATAAATTAATTAAACTGATTATATAGGTTAATTATATACTATTTAAATCAGGGTAGTGTACAATGATCCTTTAAATAAATTTTAAAATCTGATATTTAAAACTCTCTTAACATTTGCAAGAAAAATACCTCTATTTTGTCTATAGTAACATAATCAGGTCCTTTTGCCTTAGACCTGTGTTTGTTGCCAAGTGATTAATTTTGTAAAATTATCTTAGAAATCACAAAAGGAAGGCTTTATTAAATTATGTTCTTTAACCTTACATTCTGATTTAACTTATACTGATATTAGCAGGGAGTTAAAATTTGAGGGTTATTTTCACCTTGAATTTTAAAAATGCTATTCTATAAAATAAAAGGCTAATATGCAAATCTACTGAATGGTGGAATGACCAGTTGCTATGATGCACACTGACCACCAGGGGGCAGACACTCAATGCATGAGCTGCCCCTGGTGGTCAGTGCGCTCCCACAGGGGGAGGGCCGCTCAGTCAGAAGCCCTGAGCTGGACTCACAGTTGCCGAGCGCAGCAGCAGTGGCAGGAGCCTCTTCTGCCTCTGTGGCAGTGCTAAGGATGTCTACATTCACTAGGGCAGTGGTCGGGAAACTCATTAGTCAACAGTGTAGCAAACCGCGGCTCGCGAGCCACATGTGGCTCTTCAAAATAATGAATTAAAACGTCCCACAAATGCTATATTTTGGGCACGAAATTTGACATTTTTAAGTGTAAAAATATCTATGATGTTAACACCTTCAGAAAATTTGACATATGAAGTTTTGAAGCTTGTTGTCAATACAACAAAATAGCATGCATATCAAAATACATATACATCAACATATGTGTAATTCTATCTACTGAATTCATGCACAGGTGGGGTCCCTCGGCCTGGCGTTTGGTCGACTGGTCATAACGGTCGCTTAGGCTTATATATATATAGACTAGAAGCCCAGTGCATGAATTAGGGAAGATCAGGGCTGGTCTATTGGGAGGAAGAGATGGTGGGAGGTTGGCCAGCTGGCCCATCCCGAATGGGGCCCCATCAGAGCCGGCTCAGCTGGGAGAGGAGCCTCGGGTGATTGGCCAGTGGGCCCTGCCCCCAATTGGGGTTGGGGGGGTCAATCGGGGGTCAGCGGAAGAGGCTGTGGGAGGTTGGCTGGTCAACCCCACCCCTGATTGGTGTGTGGGGGGCATGATTGGGGGCAGAGCTGGCTGGGGGGAGGGGCCCCAGATAGATCGGGGTAGTGGGGGCCTATCAGGGGCAGAGCTGGCAGGGGGTAGGGGCCATAGGTGGTTGGCTGGCCGGCCCTGCCCCTGATCAGGGTGGGGGGGCCGATCTGGGATGGGGCTGGGTGGGGGGAGGGGCAGCAGGATGTTGGCTAGCCAGCCAGCCCCACCCCCTAGAGTGGTAGGGTAGGCGATGAGGTTCAGGGTTGGCCAGGGGAGGGGCTGTGGGCCAATTGGGGTGGTGGGGGCCCACCAGGGGTGGGGCTGGCCAGGAAGAGGGGCTTCAGGAGGTTGGCCGTTGGCCCCAACCCCTATTAGGGTGGAGGGGTGCAATCAGGGGCGGAGCCAGCTGGGGGGAGGGGCCATGGGTGATTGGCCAGCCAGCCCCACACCCAAATCAGGCCAGTTCACTGGCCACAGTGGGCGTAATAGTGACCCATTGTTCTGGTTGTTACAGCGTTCCGGTCACTGGCTTTTTATGTATAGATATTCTTACCCAAGGACATATTTTTATTGATTTTTAGAGCGGAAGGGGGAGAGAGGGAGGGAGGAAGGGAGGGGGAGAGACAGAGAGAGAGAGAGAGAGAGAGAGAGAGAGAGAGAGAGAAAGATTGATTGGCTGCATCCTGCACATACCAACCATGGATTGAACCTGCCACCTAGGTATGTTCCCTGACAGGAATGAACACACAACCTTTTGGTGTAAGGGATGACACTTTAACCAACTGAGCCACCCGTGGGGCTCTCATTTTTATTTTATTTTTACTTATTTATTTTTTATTTTAGATCTTTCACTTATATATAAGAATAATAATAGAAAATAGTTATTTTCATTGTTGCAAATTAACTTAAATATATATAAAATATCTAGAAAAGTTTTAGGCAGAAAGCAAATATTAATCAATATAAATTAATAATAACATATAGAAAAAATATTGGTTTATAAATTAAAAATTGAAGTCCTCTTTATTTCTCCATTTACTGATAAAAGGAACTATTAAATTACTTGGTCAGAAGAAAAATGTAATTTACCTATATTTTTATCACTGTAGAAAGAGTAGTTATAGCAGATAGATACATAAATTAAACCAAAGCCAAGGCCCAGGAAGCTAAAATATATAAGTTCTGAGTCAATTAAAAATGTTGTTTTCTTGCCACATAAGTTATTCACTCCACTGCCAAATATAATTAGGTAATATTTCATTATTATTTCTATTTACTATACTAAAAACAACCTCTCATGGCATTTATCTGCCTTTAACAATGCAATCACATTTTTCATTATAAACCAAAAATGTCAGGAAATTCTACAATATTGATGTATGAGAAAGCAAAAATTAATTTAAAGATTATTTTATTTGAATATAAGTCAACAGCTTACCTCTAAACTAAATGGCAGAATAGTTACAAAAGTAATAATCATGTGCTTCTCTTCTTTTGAAATATATAAAAATATAATAAACCCAAACAAACACATGAATAAAAATAATCCTGAATTGTGACATCCTATCTAATGAAAGAGTAATACGCAAATTTACCGTCACTCTGTCACAAAGATGGTGGCGCCCAGTCCCCTCAGCCCTGCCGCTGGAGTGTTTGGGTCCACCCACAGCGGCAGCAGATCCAGCCTTGCTGCTGCTGGAGTGTTTGGGCCTGTCAGCCTGGCCAGGGGTCGCGGGGACCAAGCAAAGAGGCAGGATCCACCCACTCCAGCGGCAGATCCAGCCTCACTGCTCCCCAGCCTCTGGAAGTGTCCAGGCCTGTCAGCTGGGCTAGGGGCCTCGGCAGGCTTCACTCCCTTCTCTGCTTCGCTCAGTCCACAGGAAGCCCTATTCTTGCAGGAATGGGCCCAAGGAAACCCTATTCTTGCAGGAATCTTCCTGCAACGGGCCCCTAGTCCTATATAATAAAAGCCCAGTGACTGAAATGGCGGAATGACCAGAACAACGAGAATGACCGCAGCCCCTTGCCCAGGCGGGCCCCGCCCCCCAGAGGCGACCCCCCACCCCAATCGGGGGCCACTATCAGGACAGGCCGGTTGGTCCTCACCTGTGCTCCAGGCCTCTATCTATACCAGGGGTCCTCAAACTACGGCCCGCGGGCCAGATGTGGCCCACCAAGGACATTTATCTGGCCTGCCGGGTGCCGCTGCCTGTCCTGCTTAGCAGCCGACTCGTCCCGGGCCCACAGTGCGCAAAGGAATTTGTTCATAGTTTTTTTAAAAAACTATAGTCCAGCCCTCCAACGGTCTGAGGGACAGTGAACTGGCCTCCTGTTTAAAAAGTTTGAGGACCCCTGATCTATACTAATAAAAGGGTAATATGCTAATTAGACTGGACATCTTCCAGACATCCTTCCACACAAAGCCACGGTGGTGGGGACTGAGGCAGAGGCTGTTAGGAGCGACCAGGCTGGCAGGGGAGGGCAGTTAGGGACCATCAGGCCAGTAGGGGAGGGCACTTAGGGGCAACCAGGCTGGCAGGGGAGGGCAATTAAGGGTGATCATGCTGGCAGGCAGAGGCAGTTAGGGGTGATCAGGAAAGCAGGGGAGCAGTTAGGGGGGATCATGCTGGCAGGGGAGCAGTTAGGGGTGACCAGGCCAGCAGGCAGAGGTGGTTAGGGGCTATCAGGCAGGCAGGCAGAGGCAATTAGGAGCAATCAGGCAAGCAGGCAGGTGAGCAGTTAGGAGCCAGCAGTCCCGGATTGCGAGAGAGATGTCCAACTGCCGGTTTAGGCCCGATCCCAGCAATCAAACATCCCCCGAGGGGTTTTAGATTAGAGAGGGTGCAGGCCAGGCTGAGGGACTCGCCCCCATGCATGAATTTTGTACATCAGGCCTCTAGTAGAAATATAATACCCTACCCCACTGCCACTCCAACCCAACCCAACAAAGGCTCCTGAAACAACAAAATTAGATTAATGATTCAGGCTAGTACTTCAAAGTATAAAGCCTCATTCACACATAAGGAATTCACACCTTTCTCCTTCCCCTTGGACTCCACATCTCAGAGAAGGCATGCATGGTGTGGACGCGCAAATGAAAGCTCAGAAAAGTCATTCTTTTGGAGTCCTGTGGTGCATCCAGGCAGAGACAAGCACCAGACTCTGTCCCTTCCTCATCCCGCAGCCTCAGCTCCAGACAGGCACTCTCTATGGCAGGATACAAGGAGAGACCCGTCTCAAATCTTCACAGAGACTGGAATGCTCAGGAGGCCAAAATAATAAAAACCTAAGGAAGTGGAAGGATTGGAGTACATCTATAAATATAAAAGAGTAATATGCAAATTGACCAAACAGTGGAATGACAAGAACAACCACTTGACCAGTCACTATAAGGTGCACTGACCACCTCTTGGTCCCTCCCCCAAGCCCGCTCTGATCGTCCGATGGCGAACGAGGAACCAGGGATGGGTGATGGCAGGAGGCAGGGCTGGCTGCTGGCAGCCAGGGAAGATGGCCCTGATCACAGGCCAGACCTAGAGACCATACACTGGGCCTCTAGTAACTGAATAATTTCCTGTTTCTTACTCCCAGGGTAAATATATAAATGCTTTAGATCATTCAAGTAAGTGTTTCTCTAGTGACCTGAAATATTACCACACTTATATATGCCACTGTTCCTGATATACTCTAATCCACCATTTTTTAATAACATGGTTCCTCTTACTTTCACATTCAAATACTGAGTATTATAAATTCAGTGGATAAAAATCTCAGGAAGCTATCCTTATGCATTATGGAAGAACAAAAGGAATTGTTTTTTGTCATAGTTCAAAAGGTAGCCACCACATCTTTGCAGCACCCTGCTGTTTCTGAATTAATTTAGCTTATTTATGACTCATTGGACTCTCTTCTTGTCACTGCTTAAGTCACTTTCTACCACTGTTGGGGTTTTGATGTCTAAATTTTTTTTCCCCTTCATACTACTAGAATATTGTTTAGGGTACTACACTCTTTAAAATATAGGATAAGTTTTAGAAGTTCTTTTCCAACTGAATATGTAATGGATTTTGTTTACTTTTACAAACAGAAAAAGTAAAAACAAGCATTAGGAACTAATTTTAATTAAATACTTATTTGTCTAAAATGCCATTATCATATGAGAAATGATACAGGAGAACTATATAAGAATTTTGCTATTGCAAAATATGAATGGAACATGAGAATTTATTATGCCAGAGCACATAAAATACATAAATACATAAAATAATCTTTCCTTTTGGAAATAAAAGGAAAGCAAGTTAATGAAGGGAAGGCTTTATTTGCACTGGGTTTGGGGTGGGTTTGTCAACAAATATCCCAATGAGAAGACAACATTCAAAATGAGCTTACCAAGTCAAAAAGAGGGTGAGCCTGAGAGAACATGCCTTATAATTTCTACCACTATAGCTTCCACCAATTTATCCCTTTCCATTCTACCACACTCTACCTTCCAATACACTTCATTTTTTTGTTTGTTTGTTTTCTACCTTCTGGCCAGCAGATTCCACCTAATAGTAATATATTTTTCTATCCAATGCAACATTTTTCTATTTACTAACAAAACTCTATCTTATAAAATGGAGCTCTTTAATTTCACAGTTACAAGTTTCAAAGTGATTATTATAGTGATTTTATTTGAATTAAATAGAGCAAAATGGAAATAGCTAATCCATCATAAAGTATGCAAATTCTGTATTTCAGTCTTTTTCATTTGCAAAATTTCAATAAAAATATCTAACTCCGAGTTGGTGGGAGTAATAAATGATATATTATGTCCCAGCCATTAGAACACTGCCTGGAACACAGTAAGTTAAATAAATTATCTGTTATTATAAACCAACTATGCAATCTGTTCTTATTCTGCATAGAGGAAGGATATAAAGAGAAGGTGGGTACTGCATAGTTGTAATAACTCAAGCAAAGTTCATCAGTGAGAAAAGAACACAGAACACCCATATGAGAGGAAATTTGAAGACCACAAGTTTACGGAATAAATTCATTTTTATCTTTACATTCACTTAGGATACATCACAAATTGTGCATTTTTATCAAGCATCGCTGGTAGCTTATCTTTTGGTAGCTTATCTTCTTGGCAGCTAAATTAGAATTTTAAAAGTCTTTGTACTTCATGTGGTATTTGGCAAAAAAAAAAAAAATCACACCCAAGCTCAATGATGGTTTAGTCACATACTTGACTGAGAGCACTGAGCTCAATGAGATTATTCCCAATTTCACTTTACTGCAGATGGTGTTTTTCTAAATCTTCATCCATCTCTTATTTCTCTAGTCTTCCTGCAGAGCTCTTGTCTGCTAGTGCTTCCATTCCATTACCCCCCATAGCCTCCAATATCAAGCTACATTATCTGTTTTATCTCTCTTGTGATTCTTTTTTCCCCGATTAATACTTTTTGTGATTTTATTTTTTACTTTATTTTTATTGTTTACATTATTTAGCTGCTCCTTCCCCCTATCCTTGTCTCCTCCCCCTCTCCACTGTGATTCTTGAAGATTTCCTTCTCCAGTGGAATCGCTCTTCAACTATAAACAGCCACTGCACTTATTCAGTAACCCTATTTCCAGTGCCTTCTGTAACTGCCAGATGATAAAAACTGATGTCCCAAGAGGCCTCCAATGAGCTCCTAGTCATACCACCTTAATGAATTTTTTCTTGTTTCACTAGAGAATTATGTCACCTTCTTTGTTTTGAAAATCTCATCTCCATTGCATTCTTTGTCACTGAACATTCTTCTTCTTTTTTTTTTTTTAATCCTCACCAAAGTATATTTTCCCATTGATTTTTAGAGAGAGTGGAAAAGAAGGAAAGACAGAGGGAAACATCCATGTGAGAGAAACATGGATTAGTTGCCTCCTGCAAGCACCCTGGCCAGGGCCAGGGCCGGGGAGGAACCTGCAACCAAGGTATGTGTCCTTCTTGATGAGAATCAAACCCAGGACTCTTCGGTCCACAGCCAATGCTGTGGTCCACTGAGCCAAACTAGCTACGGTTGTCAGTGAACCTTCTTAATGGTCCTCCTAATTTTTTAGTTCCTCAGTGACATTTTTGGCCCCAGATTCTTACTCTAGCCCTCTTTTCTTCTCTTTCTCTAATCTCTCCTTTGTAAATACAACCCAAAATCATAGCTCCAATTCCCATTGCAATGTACATTACTCTTATATCTTACTAGAGGCCCAGTGCATGAAATTTGTGCACTCAGTGGGAGGTATCCCTCAGCCTGGCCTGTGCCCTGCTGCAGTCCGGGAGCCCTTGGAGGATGTCCGACTTCCGGCTTAGGCCCACTCCCTAAGCTGTCAGTTGGACATCCTTAGTGCTGCTGCGCAGGTGGAGAGGCTCCTGCCACCACCATAGTGCTCACCAGCCATTTGCCTGGCTTCTGGCTGAATGGCACTCCCCCGTGGGAGTGCACTGACCACCAGGGGGCAGCTCTTGTGTTGAGCATCTGCGGCTGGTTGTCAGTCTGCGTCAGAGCAACTGGTCGTTCCGCTGTTTGGTCTATTTGCATATTAGCCTTTTATTATATAGGATATCATCAACCCTGTTAGGCCTAATCTCTGGATGAATTTTTAGTCTCAACTTCCTAATTTCCAAATGCAAGTGTCTATAGTCTACTCCCTCTCCTCCCCTAAGCTACAATACCATTTTAAGGATTTACTTTGACAGCAACAATGTGCACCGGTTTGAGTACAACAATCCACAGAATAAATCCCAGTTTCACTGCCAGCTTTCAAGGTGTTCCACCATCTGATCCGAATGCATCCTTTTGCTGTTATTTTCTACAACTTCCCTTCAGGCACACTCTACCCAGCCAAATTGAAATCATCAGTGCTCTTTATTATATACATATTTTCTTTCCTTTATGTGTTCACACAATCCACTCTGCCCAAACATCCCTCCTGGTAACTGAAAGTCTAAATAAATCACACTTCAGTGGATCTTGCAGGCGGCCTACTAAAGATACACTCTCTCTTTTCCATCACCAACAGTACTTATATTCTTACCGTAGGGCATTATCCCAAAACTCCCCCCAGGCAGATGAATACTAGAGAAAAGTCAAGCCCCATTTCCAACTCCAGGGATGAGCCTTGGTTCACATATACCAACATGCACATTCCTGCACCCAGCCATAGATTTTTTTTCTCAAAGTGAGTATGTATCCTAAGCACACCAATCACCACAGACCTCGGAATGTTTCTTTGAAATACAGAGACAGTGTTTCTTCTTCTAGAGATGCTTAAGTACAAGTTGTGAGTCTCAGAATTCACTCCCACCACCCTCCTCCTACTCAAGGAAGAGAGCTGAGCTGATAACATCAGAGAGAAATAGAGCAGAAGCTCTGAATGAACTGTACCTGTTCACTGCTCTCCGTGTGAGGTTTAGTTATATGACCCAATCAAAGTCTATGTTGTTTAAGATACTTCAATTACTTACTGATAGGCAAAGACATTTCAAATTAATATATACACATACTTCATAACCAAATTAAAATAAAATACAACACCCAGGTGAAGACAATCTCTCCTTTAAAATCATACAGCGTTTTTATATGCATTTTAATGGCATTTACATTCTACCTACTTCATGCATTAGGATATTTAGAGTATTTGTCATACTACTTCCTTTGAATGCCAACTCCATGTCTAATTCATCTCAGTATCTTTCACAATGCCTTATACATTGTAAAAATAGAGTAAATAACTATTTTAATACTGAATAACTGAACAAATGAAAAAAATCCACCTTTCTAATTATCTCCTAGAATCAATTGTTTTTATAAAGATATATAGTGATTATCTGAGTTTTCTCTTCAGTTTTTTCTTTGCATGATGTGTCTTCTTAATCATACAAATATTCTGAAACTCTAACAATATATCCTAGATTTTTAAGATTTAAAAGCATTAAGGGAAAAGAATAGGTTAAGTATTAAATCACTGTTAATCTCATTTGCTGCTTCAATATCTGTATTCCATTTTAAAAGAGTGATTTAAAATGTAAATTATGAAGAAAAAAATCCCAAATAGTACATTTTTTAAAATTCTATAGAATCACTTTAAAATTAAACATTTTCAAACAATTAGATATTGAACATATTGTATATAAATAAATGATTCCTAAATCAAACATTATAAATATACCTTTATGCAGAAACCCTGTATCATCATGTGTTTTTTTTTTATATAAACCCAAAATATGAGGATATATTAAAATGCTACCTCAACAACTTTTCATCTTTTGGCTTTTATTATTCCATTTATTTTATATGTTATTTCTTTTTGCATAAGGACAATTTTCTTAGCTACATTTGAAGTGTTTCTGGCACGAATTTTTTTTTTTTTTAATCCTTACAGAGGATAATTTTTCCATTGATTTCTAGAGAGAGTGGGAGGGAGGGAGGAGAGAGAGATGAAAGAAAGGGAGGAGGGGAGAAGAGAGAAAAACAAAGGTGAGAGAGACAAATTGATTAGTTGACTCCTAAAAGCGCCCTGACTGAGGCTGTGGAACCTGCAACCGAGGTACATGCCCTAGACCAGAAATGGAACCTGCAACCCTTCGGTGGTGGGCCGACATTGTAACCACTGAGCAAAACCAGCCAAGGCATGGATTTTCATTATTCAGCAATAGGAGGACTTTTGTTCTAATTGCTTTGACAGCTTTGTTTTAAATCTTTCATATTTCCCTTCATCCTAATCAACTGAGCAAGTTTTTATCAATCCAGAGCATGATTGTGGAAGCTTTTATTAAATCAAATACTGTACTTTTATGAGGAGGGTAGAAAAACAAAGAATAATCCATTCAATAAAATTGTAATGATAGTATTTTAAGAAAATTCCTACCACAAAACAATAAAATACCAAAATGATGAAAAATAGAGACAGAGAAACATTGATCAGACCATCAAACCTCAGAGGGAAGGTAGGGGAGGGTGGGGGTTAGGGGGAGAGATCAACCAAAGGACTTGTATGCATGCATATAAGCCTAACCAATGGACACAGACAACAGGGGGGTGAGGGCATGAGTGGGGAGGATGGGGGGGGGGTAGTGGGGGAATAAAGACACATATTTAACACCTTAATCAATAAAGAAATTTCAAAAAAATAGAGAAGATATGTCTGTGTATGTGTGTGTATATATCTGTTCATTGAACTAATAACTATTTAGAATCCTTAAGTAGGCAAGTAATTAAAACCATCCTATCTAATAAAAGAGAAACATGCAAATTGACCGTACCTCTACTACACCCACCAGCCACGCCCACCAGCCAATAAGGAGCAAGTATGCAAATTAACCCAACAAATATGGAGGCAGCCATGGAGCTGGAGCCAGCCAGAGGCTTGGGTTGCCCCCGGCGATGGAGGAAGCCAAGCTTCCTGCCCACCCTGGCTGGCCCTGGCCTCTGCTCAAGGCTACAAAGTTTCAATTATAGAAGATAAATAAATCCCAACAAAAATGGCAGCAGCCACGGAGCTGGAGAGAGCAGGAGGCTTGGGTTGCCCCTGACAATGGAGGAAACCAAGCTTCCCTCCTGCCCTGGCCAGCCCTGGCCTCCACTCAAGGCTACAAAGTTTTAATTATAGAAGATAAATAAATCCCAGATATCAGGGCCTCCGCTTGGGTCGCTGGGGGGCGTGGCTGGCCTGCAAACCACCACAGACCCCTTGCCCAGGCCGCCCCACACCCCAAGGGAACCCCCACCCTGATCCGGGACACCCTTCAGGGCAAACCAGCCAGCCCCCACCCGTGCACCAGGCCTCTATCCTATCTAATAAAAGAGTAATATGCAAATTGACCATCATTCCAACACACAAGATGGATGCCCCCATGTGGACACAAGATGGCCGCCACAAGATGGCCAGCCAGGGAGGGTAGTTGGGAGGGACCAGGCCTGCAAGGGAGGGCAGTTGGGGGTGATCAAGCCTGCAGGGGAGAGCAGTTAGGGGTGACCAGGCCTGCAGGGGAGGGCAGTTAGGGGCAATCAGGCTGACAGGGAAGAAGTAAGGCATCAATCAGGCTGACAGGGGAGTGGTTAGGGGGTGATCAGGCTGGCAGGCAGAAGCAGTTAGGGGCAATCAGGAAGGCAGGCAGGTGAGCAGCTGGGAGCCAGCAGTCCTGGATTGTGAGAGGGATGTCCAACTGCCCATTTAGGCCCGATCCTACTGGGATCAGGCCTAAATGGGCAGTCGGACATCCCTCAAGGGGTCCCAGATTGGAGAGGGTGCAGGCTGGGCTGAAGGACACATGCCCCCGTGCACAAATTTTGTGCACTGGGCCTCTAGTCTGTATATAAACACTAAACCTGTGCACTACATAAAATGTGTTTTCTATAAATAAATTTAGATCAAGTAAAGCTGGCTTACTTAGGAAGATATTGGTCTTTCTTTTTAATAATTACAGTGATCTGTATATGATAAAATCATGGTGTTACGTTTTAACAACATGCTGCTTCTTACATGCAGGACATTGACAAGGGTGATAAAGATGAATTCGGTACAAGTACAAATAAGTGTTTTCATGTTCAGAATGCTTCAAAAGCTAGTAACAATCTTTTTTTTTTTTTTAAGGTGAGTATGTGACACATACACAATGGGTCATAAGCCATGTATCTCATTTAAAGTGGCAAGAGGCAGGATTGATTACATGTGCCCCTACTAATGAGGAAGCAAGGACTTCACAGAAATGTGTGAAATTCCATTTTCCCCACATCTGCAACTGACATTTATATAGGGTTCTTATAAAAAATAATAAATTTAAAAAGCAGATTAATTAATATTGAATTGTATTCCTTTGGAAAAACGAATATAGCTCAGGAAGTCAGCATAAACATTGGTGACTTAAAAATTTCTTATCATATGTCCTGTCTGTAAAGTTTCTAAATACACTATGTTACACTGAAGAACATAATGTGATTGCTTTTAAGTATAATATAGACAAATTGAATATTCGTCTATTTAACCCCCTCTATTAAATGTTTTGATTTTCCTGCATCACTAAATATTTTAATCCAAGTTCTAAATAAATTCAAGATCAACAGGGTTGTAAAAATAAAATTTTCAGCTAAGAACAAATATATTTATCATTTTAAATTATCTAAACAAGTTTCATGGTTTAGTTAATTATAAACAGTGCTTCCATAATTGTCATATAGAGAACAAAGTTATTTATTAGTATATTTCTAATTTTGATTAGTTACTTCCCTCTTCTAAAAATTAACACATATTTTAAAAATCACAAACTGTTGGATTTGACTAAAAGGAACATCGGATATCTAAGATCTATTCCTACTGCTGTAAATTATTTCCCAGTTGATGCTGGGTCAATAGCATCACCTCCAAGTGTATTATTTAACTACCAATAAAATAGAAATGAACTACTATTTCACCAATATTAGATTTTCATTATTTTTGAAAGGGCGACCAAATGGCTTACCCTTACAACAACAAAATATGCAAACATTTATGAAGAAATCTTTAGTTAAGCTCTATGTTTATCTAGTGAAGTGGTTAACAGCATAGATTATGGATTCTGCTCAACTACTTCTTATTGGCCTATTTACCTAATTAACATTTCAAATCCTCAACGTCCTTATCTGTAAAATGAGGAAAATATCACCTACCCCATCAGGTTATTGTGAGGACTAAATGAGTTAATATGTATAAAAATTTTAGAACAGTGTTTGGTAAATCTTAAAAGTGATTATAAATGTCACTGGATTTTTGAAATAGATGCCATAAGAAGAAAAGGGAAAGTTCTTACAAAATCAAGATATCTGTCACATTCCAAAATACATTTCGTCACTCATATCTTTATTAATGATATGATCAAACCTAGTATATTAACAGTGCAAAAGATTTCTTTCTATATATATAAAAAGCCAGGGACCAGAATGCCATAATGAACGGTGGCCAGCAAATCAGCCTTATCAGGGGTGGAGCCGGCTGGCCAACCTCCCATGGCCCCTCCTCCCAGCTGGCCCCACCCCCGATTGGCCCACCCCACCCCTATAGGCCCGCAGCCCCTCCCCCAAGCCAGCCCCACCCCTGATTGCCCCCCCAGTAGAGGGTGGGGCTAGCCAGCCAACCTCTTACAGACCCTCCGCACAGCTGGCCACACTCCCAATGGACCCCCACCACCCCAATTGGCCTGCAGCCCCTCCCCCCAGCCATCTCTGCCCCTGATCACCCCCCCGCACCCCAATCACGGGTTAGACTGGCCGGCCAACCTCCCGTGGCCCCACCACAGGCTGATGACCCCCGATCGGAGCCCCCCCCACCCCATTTGGGGGCAGAGCCCACCAGCCAATTGCCTGCATCCCCTCCCCCCAGCCAGCCCGGCCCTGTTCAGGCTTTGATCGGGGTGGGCCGGCCAGCCAACCTCCCACCATAGCCTCCTCCCAACAGGCCTGGCCCCAATCTGCCAATTGGGGCCGGGCCAGCCAGACCCCACCCATGCATGAATTCATACACTGGTCCTCTAGTATAATTATATTTTAGTGAATATTTTCAAGAGACTAATATTAGGGTTTTCAAAGTAAAGTCATGGACATTCTAGAAGATCTACACACTACTAGAACTCACAAACACTATTTTTTAGTTTATGCACACATGCTTATTTGGGGGGTGGGCATTTATTTTCTCAATTCCCAAAAGATGCCTATAAACATAAAATTTTAAATTACTAAATTCACTCTTTAAAATGAAAAAGATGAAATAGATTATCTTGTTCAAAATGAATCACATTCTAACCTACATAAATTTACAATGTTATGCAGTTAGTACTATGTTTCCTTTATTGAAACCACATTGGTTGACTAATAGAGTGGCATTTCTGTTTTTCAATATAAATGTGAAAATTATTTTTTAATATATTCTTATTGATTTGAGAGAGAAAGGGAGAGGGAGAGAGAGAAACATCAATAATGAGATAGAACATTGATGGGCTGCCTCCTGCACACCCCTTACTAGGGATTGAGCCCAAAACCCAGGCATGTGCCCTGATGGGGAATCAAACCCTGACCTCCTAGTTCCGTGGTCGGCAAACTGCGGCTTGCGAGCCACATGCGGCTCTTTGGCTCCTTGAATGTGGCTCTTCCACAAAATACCACAGCCTGGTATTGAAGAAGTGGCATTAGAAGAAGTTTAAGTTTAAAAAATTTGGCTCTCAAAAGAAATTTCAATTGTTGTACTGTTGATATTTGGCTCTGTTGACTAATGAGTTGGCTGACCACTGACCTAGTTCATAGGTCGACACTCAACCACTGAGCTACACCAGCTGGGCTGAAAATTATTTTAAATGTTTCTTCTTATTGATGTATTCATCTCATTTTCAAAACTGAAATTATGTCATGGAGATTTTCTAGGATTTTAAGCCTCTTGCTTTCAGTACACTTATTTCTTCAAATACTAGTGGTTATGAAGCATGTATTTAATAAAATTATTTTTTCAGAATAATTTATAGTAGCCACTTAAGTGTTTGAACATTGTCCATATTACTTTCATATCTATAAGTAGATGACACATACTTTAAGTACCTTTTCTAATGTATCACTTTTTTAATATAATAAAGTTATATAAAATAAAAGAAAATAATTTATTCTGCTACATACAAGCCATGCATTCTTTGATAAGTTAATTTTTCTGTGCCTCCATTTTCAAATGAAAACAGAGATTAAAAACAACCTATCTTATAGGGTTGTTCTGAGAATAAAATGAGATCATGAAATTGGAGCACTGAGCATTGTGCCTTGCCCATAGAATGTACTCAATAACAATGAGTATTTAACCTTACATATTAAATACTTTTTTAAGGACATTGTAGTATCTTAAAAGGGAAGTGATGTGTGTGTGTATGTTTTCAGAAATTAATAGCAGCACTGATGATGATTTCACAAAAGTCAAATATATAAGACCATGGCCAAAGCAGTGCTGCATCCTCGAGTTAAAGACAGCAAAATAAGTCAGAGAAAGACAAGTATCACATGATCTCACTCACATGTGGAATCTAATGAACAAAAAACAGTAATGAACAAAATAGATCCAGAGGCATGGAAGCATGGAACAGACTATCAAATCTCAGAGGGAAGGCAGAGGTAGATGGTTGAGAAGAGATTAACCAAAGATCTTGTAAGCATACATACATAACTTATGGACACAGATAATAGTGTGGCGAAGGCCTAGGGTGGGGACATGTGTAGGCTAGAAGGGGACAATGGGAAAAATGGAGACATCTGTAATACTTTCAACAATAAAGATTTTTTAAAAAGACAACTAGTCATCTTCCAGTGAAAATTTTTCAAAAACATGTTGTTCAAATACATGTATTATCTTTTGGAGAAATAATCATCAACTATTAATATATTTTATGAACATTGTCTGGTCACATCAAAATTGATTAATATTACACTGACTTACCTTGGCCAAGTTCAATAACAGTTAAAAGTTAACAAAATTATTAATACTAAAAAAATCTTCCAACCCCCACCTTCCTCTTTTATTATTTAATTCACACCATTTTTGTGATCTATACCTTGAACTAAGTACAAGCTGGCAGACTAAACTTCCCAGGAATTAGAATGATGGTAACTGGTTTTCCAGGCTAAATCAAAGAGGTACTAAGTACTGTAGGACAGATAATTTAAAAAGGAAAAAAATGATCTAAAGATCAGACCCTTTACATTTGTTAAATTTAAACATGAGAAAAAGCATAATTTGGGGAAAGTATTACTTTATACTTGATAAAAAATTTAAAGACGCTTTACATATTAAAATATTCCTCTGATCTTGTATTCTTGCACTGTGGATTAAAATTCTACTATTATAGAAATTTGATCCCCACTTTCCAAAGTATGTAAAATATAAGAATGTAAAAACTAAAGAGTTCACAGAATAATATATCAAAAGAAGAACAGTACTTATCACTTGTTCTTGCTCACTAATTTAGTTAAACATTTTACTTTGAAACATTTTTCCCATTTAAAATTAATTTGCTATTTTAAGTCTTAGGCAATAAGACTGCCACTTCCTAAATACCAAGTAGCAGTTAGATTTCAGCAAATGAGAACTACAAAGCTGTATAATAGTGGTTCGCAGATAAATTCAGGAAATTTATCACCTCTTTCATCATTTTTCAATGTCACGGCATTAAAAAAAAATGCATCCTAAAAAAATGCCTATGAGTGCATGGATCATCATAATATGAAGACTCTGGTCTTAATTTCAACTTATATCATCTATGGAATTACATTTTATTTTTGTTTTTATTATACGTATTAACCAAGGATGCTATGTTTGGGTTCCAGCTTTAAAGATTTCCAAAGGATCTACATATATAAAAAGCTAAGTGACCAAACAACTGAACAACCAAATGACTGGTCGCTATGATGCCCACTGACCACCAGGGTGCAGGTGCTTAATGCAGGAGCTGCCCCTGGTGGTGTGTTCCCACAGCCAACCTCCCATGGCCGGACAACCTCCCCCAGTCCCATATTTTAATAATGCTGCACTGAACTTTTTAAAAATGTTTCTGATGCACATGTGAAAGAATTACTTTAATGTAAAACCTAAAATAGAATTATTTGATTATTGACTCTTCCTATCTTCAACTTTATTATATACTAGGGGCCTGGTGCACAAAGATTCGTGCATGGGTCCCTCAGCCCAACCAGCACCCTCTCCAATCTGGGAGCCTTCAGGGGAGCCCTCTCCAATCTGGGAGTTTCTGTTTGTCTTTGCAATCATATGAGCGAATTGTCTGAGACCCCAACCCAGTTTGGTTTGATGCTCACAGAATAATAGAGGTCTTTTTTTTTTCTTTGCTCCATTGGTGGAGATTTCCTAGAAGTTGCAGGATATCTTCCCTTTAATTTTTCCTCGACACTGTGACTTTACTTATGTCTCTCACCTTTGCTTTTCCTCCATCCCCCACCCGCAATAGTAACTTGCTCCAGGCTCACTTTGCTCGAGTGTCTAGGAGATCCTGCAACACATATGCCACCAGAACTACGATTCCCAGCATTCCTGGTGCTCCCCATGCTCTGGGCTTCTGCTTCTGGTCCAGGGGCTGCACAAACCAAAAGGACTGTGAACTCCAGCTGCCCCCAGGCCTGGGCTGACAGGACCGGACACTCCAGTGGTGTCCCCGGGACCCTGGCCGCTTGGCGCCGGTGTGTGCACGCGCACTGGCCACAGGCTCGAAGTGGGCAGGGTCCCAGGGATGCCCACCCCGCCTGCCCACCACCCGCCGCTCACACAGCCCACAGGCCTGCCATCTTTGTCAGGTTAATTTGCATACTCACTCCTGATTGGCTGTGGGCATCGCGGCGGTATGGTCAATTATTTGTCTATTATTAGCATAGAGTAGAGGCCCAGTGCATGAAAATTCATGCACTGGAGCAAGGGGTCCCTCAGCCCAGCCTGCCCCCTCTCACAGTCCGGGAGCCCTCAGGGGCAGGAGGCGACCCGGCGATCAGGGGAAGGCGATGCCCCCATCACACCTCTGCTGCTGCCACTGCTGGCAGCACAAGCCTCGGCCGGCCCTGGTTACCTGAGCCTTGGGCAGCCCTGGGCAGCTGGGCAGCCGACATCCGAGGCTTGCCTGTGCCTCAGGCATCAGCTGGGCAGCCACCATCTGAGGCTTGCCTGTGCCTTGGGCCGGCCTTGGACAGCTGAGGGGCTGAAGGGCCTGGGGGACTCTGGAAGCGGGCACGTGGCAGGAGGAAACTAGGCACTGCCATCTTGTGGCTATGGGCACTGCCATCTTTGAGGGCGTGGCAGTCAATTAGCATATTCCCTCCTTATTGGCTGTGGGCGCCACCATCTTTGCAATGGCATGAGGGTCAATTAGCATATTCCCTCTTTATTAGATAGGATTACCCTTAAGTGTTTATACTGATGTACACTTCACAAGAAATGCATACTAATAATACTGGGCATTCCTACCAAAACTAAGTAGTGCCAAAACTTAATTTCTGTCATTTGTAAGTGCTATAAAATGACATGTCACTATTTTATTTTTTAACATATTTCCAGTGATTTTAGAGAGAGAGGAATGAAGAGAGAAACACTGATGTAAGAGAGAAACAGCAATTGGCTGCACACACCCCAATCAGGGATTGAGCTCACAATCTGGGCATGTTCCCTGACTGGGAATTGAACAGGCAACCTTTCAGTGCACAGGACTATGCTCAACCAATTGCACCATACAGAAAAGGGAGACATGCCACTAATTTCCATTTCCCTAATTATTAGTAAGATTGAACGTGTTTACTTTCCAGTGAGTTTCCTATTATAAGCTATAATTCCTTATTTATTTTTATTAATTTTATTGAGGTGACATTGCTTGACATGATCATATAGGTTTTAGGTGTGGGTTTCTATGTATAAGTTGTTGGCTTTCCTTATAAATTCTGGGTACTTAACCAGTGATATTTATTGCAAATATTTACTTCTTGTCTGTGATTTGACTGATCACTTAATTTATGGTGCTTTTTCATATATTCTTAAATTTTAATAAAAAATGTCAATATTTTCCTTCAAAAACTGTCAATTATTTGTTTTAAGTTTTTGCTTTTAAGGCCTGCCTTGATAAAGTTACCCTTCTATATTCAAACGTAATAAAAATACTCTTCTATACTTTCTTTTCTAAGATTTTAGATTTTGTGCACTTTTTTTAAGTTTTCAATTTCTGGAAGATAGAAATATAAGAAATTGGGGCCTATAACATTTTATTTCCTACATTGTCTTTAATAAAAAATTTATAAAACAAAAACATAAGCCACAAACTTCCACAAATTCATACACTATTAGGAATTGTGGTGACAAAAGTGATATGGATAGAAAAAGCAAGACTCATTCTAGGAAGAATATTCCAAGTTTAGTTGTCAAAAAATAAAGAAATTTTATCTATTCATGCAACTAAAATTTATTGAATAACTACCTGCTATATATATATGTATACACATAAAATATGCATGACATTTATGTGATATATTATATATATATGTGACAAAGATCACATTATTTTTTACTGTCTGTCTTCCTCTTAATCTACTGATCTAAGCAACAGAACCATCATCATACAGGATTTTTGTTTAGTTTCCCTTGCTCACTTTTCATATATTCAAAATTAGCAATAGTATCTGGCCCATAGTAGATTTGAAATCAATTTGTTCAATTGCAACATGTGCTCCTTCATTCTAAAAAACTGGACAGCAAATATGACAGCGCTTATACCCCCCAAATAGGCCTTAGAAACACTCAAAATTGATACAACTAATAACAAAGTTCTATACAAAACCATAACCATTTTGATAAAAATCCTATATGCCTAAAAAGGAATAAATTTTAATTCCTAATAAAAAAATAAGTAACACAATAAATACATAAACTATTTTCTTAAAAAAAAGAGGAGCCCAGCCAGTTTGGCTCAGTGGTTGAGCATTGACCTATGAACCCTCATGGTCCGATTCTTGGTAAGGGCACATGCCTAGGTTGTGGGCTCAATCCTTGGTGTGGGGCATGCAGGAGGCAGTCTATCAACTCATTATTGATGTTTCTATCTCTCCCTTTCCCTTCCTCTCTGAAATCAATAAATTTTTTTTTTTAAAGATGAAAAGTCAATGAAAGGGTATTTCTCTATTGTACTTTGCATTTGCCTAGAGTAGTGGTCTGCAAACACATTAGTCAACAGAGCCAAATACTAACAGTACAACGATTTAAATTTCTTTTGAGAGCCTAAAACCGACTTCTGCGCATGGGCCACGAAGTTTCAATCGCACTGTATGTGCACGCCCGCATGTGGTATTTTGTGGAAGAGCCACACTCAAGGGGCCAAAGAGCCGCATGTAGCTCATGAGCCACAGTTTGCCGACTACTGGCCTAGAGCAACATACTTTGCAATCAGTTATAATTACTTGGTAAAGCTAAATATTAATATGCTGGTGGAAAATCACACATTAACCAACATACACATTTTACTAACATAATTCTCCCTATTTACCCATCATATAGGAGCTAATTCACATTATAGAAAAATGCACTGTAGCAGAACAGACTGCTAGGTATTGCTCATAACTCAGAGTGTAATAAAGGAAACTCCCAGGCAGGTTAAAGCTGTCCTGGAAGGCTCCAAGGAGTTAGAACTGTAATGACAGCTGAGATTTGCATAAACAGGAAGGATTAAATGTATATACCACATTTGTGAAGGTGCTCTAAGTTACCTGACCTTAACCAAGTGAAAGATCTATGTTTGGATTAGCAGGGTGTGGTGAGTTTACAGAGGGCCTCAAATGCCAGGCAAACAGTTCATATTCCTTGGATAAGAAAAGAGAAACAAAATGTAGTTTGGAATGAGGAAGTATTATGAGAAAATACCCATTTAAAGACAGTAAAGAAAATGTTTATTGCTCTATGCAATATGAATAATATGATTATTAATAAAACATGACAGTCCATTTGTCAGACCTATTTGAGTATATATGAATCAACTTTGCATAGACTGAGTACAAATACAAATCCTTTAAAGTTCTAAAATGAATGTATTCATGGCCAACATTGTATAAATGTAGTGGACAAGCACACTTTGCATAATCCAGTTTTGCATGTTATACTTAAATTGCTAAGTACAGTAACTTAGCCTATTAACAATTGGACGTGAATTTTTTTTTTTGGTTGTTCATGGGGAAAATGACATTTAAATGACAAGGTTGAAAAACTAACATTAACTCTACAAATTTACTTATCTCTATATTTAAAAGCCTAATATGCAAATTGTCCCCTCAGGAGTTCAACCCGGAGACCAGGAGTTTGATTGCTCCCTATGATGTGCACTGACCACTAGGGGGCGGCAGGAAATGAGGGAAGGCCCTGGCCGGCAGACAGAAGGCCCTGATCAGCCCTGATTGCCTGCGAGGTATAGGGACCCTACCTGTGCACGAATTTTGTGTACTAGGCCTCTAGTTTAACATAGTTCTGTATCTTCCACTAGAATTAATACATTTAGAAGATATGGCCTCTGTCATTCATTTTCTGTAAATTACTCAATTTTCTAGCATTGTCTCTTGCACATAATGTATGCTTAATAAATAAATGATTATAAAAATGAATAAATAATAAATAAATGATGACCTATACCTATAAATGCCAATAGCTGAACAATATTTAAGTATCTCTGGCCAAAGAAAAAAATACAAATATGTCAACTTATGTAAACCATAAAGGGCTTCTTAACATATTATACTTCACCGCCTGTGATGGTTAAATTGTATGCGTCAATTTGGCCTAGCATTAGTCTACTCAGTTTTTTGGTCAAACATTAGTCTAGGATGTTGCTGTGAAAATATTTTATATGTGTGATTACTATTTACATTTGGACTTTAAGGAAAGCAGATTACCCTCAATAACAGGGTGAAGGCCTGAAGAGCAAAATTAAAGTTTCTTGGAGAAGAAATTCTGCCACAAATTATAACAGAAATCCAGTCTTGAGTTTCCAGCCTACTGGCCTGTCCTACAGATTTCCAGTCTCCACAATCAAGTGAACCAAATTCCTTAACATAAATCTTTTTATAGATAAATGATATAGACATATACACTATTAGTTCTACTTTTATGGAGAGCATAGACTTATTCCTCCCCCTCAAAAAACTGAACTAAAAATATCCACATTATTAGAAGAAATGTAGGCGAGACAGGTCCCATTATAACACATTGCTATATACATATATGTGAGTATGTTTATACAAAGACAGGTAAAACAAAGGTTGACCCAAGCTTTTTACTTAATGTCAAATAATATTGTAGCAAAAGCATTTTAATTTGGTAATATTTGAACTGGATTTTAAGTTGGTTTTGCTTTCTTCTGTTGAAAAGAAGCATGTAGTCACCACAGAACCCCATCTTTCCTGACCACACTCTAAATCAGAAGCAGTTATCACTTTTGGACTCCTGGGTTTGCCTAAGTGCTGAGGATTCCTAAGGCTATGCTTATACAACACAAATGATTCACAAGATTGCAACAATTCCTCCCTTCCTCCTACCAGTCTCATCATAAAACACCTAAATCCTGAGTATACATCATTTTCTCTGTTGAAACAGTTTTAAGGCAACTTTTCTTTCAGATAGATTAAACATAGTTTTTTACAGGAGGGTTTCATTTCTAGTATTATTGGAAAATTGGCTGTACTCATTTTTAGTCCATAAAATTAATGATGATCATATTATTTGGCATAATTCTAAATATTTAACAAAAAAATGATTAGTTTTCCTAACAATGAGTTCACTTGAAATGGTTACAGAAAACCTTGCTTCACTCATTTTGTGCACTTTAAAAATTCTTTCTTTTACATCTAAGTTATTTTGAATCCATATTATTTTCTCTAAGACAGTGGTTCTCAACCTTCCTAATGCCGCGACCCTTTAATACAGTTCCTCATGTTGTGGTGACCCCTAACCATAAAATTATTTTTGTTGCTACTTCATAACTGTAATTTTGCTACTGTTATGAATCGTAATGTAAATATCTGTGTTTTCCAATGGTCTTAAGCTCTACAGCAGTGGTTCTCAACCTGTGGGTCATGACCCACAGGTTGAGAACCGCTAGCAGGATCGCCTAAGTGAAAATACTCCCCAAAGACTTCACAACCATTTCCTATGTCGTGCACTTAAAATACATGGAATTTCTGACCAAAAGATAAACTGCGGAATCTAAACTATTCTTGGAGTATCCTGATAAGGGGAGATAAACATGTACATAAACTACCAACATCATATAAAAGTGATGAATAAGTTAATATCATACCAGTGACAGGATGGATTACATGTAAGTAGAAGTGTTTTTTCTATGATGTAGTCGATCGTTGCCACATTGGACATTCAACACAATGATATGTGTGAGGATAGAGTAGTGGAAACAAAAGCACACTTACTCTTTATGGCTGTCCAGAAAGTCCCTAATATGACTACAACAAGATAATGGAAATTTACCAACTTCTACTCTCACCAAGGTCCATGGATAATATGGGTACTGCAAGTGGGAGCTAGACTTTATGCTTCAGGAATGAAAGAATTCTGCCAGCCTCACATGGACTCAGATTTGCAGACATTTCAAAATGTGGATCTGGAAAATGATAGATGACATATTCTAGGGGCCTTAGAAAGTGAATGTGGAGTGGGTGTTCCAAATTCTAGTTTGAGGAAGTGAAAAATCAGATTCTCCTTGGACCCCCATTCTCCACATCAATGTGTAGTACTGCTGCTTCTTGCTTTCTGAAACCTTACAGATCTCTCCCCCGCCCCCCCCCCCCCCCCCGGCACATGGCCATGTTATATGCCTTTTTTCTTTTTTTCATGACTTTTAACCATTTTGGGTTACTTAGTTCCAAGTTAAGAAAGAAAAAAAAAATTCAGGCCATAAAAAAGCCATGGAGGGCAATATTCAAAGTTGAACCAAAATATGATTCAGGACAGTGGCTGCTAGCACGGGGAGTACCTCACATAAGATGGACAAAATTCAAGTCACTCTTTATTCATTCATTTATCAATTACTAAGGATCCTCACATTGCTGATTTAGACCATCTGCTTGAAAAAAGAGAATAAAATACAAAATCCCTGCCCTCACAGAGCTCACGATCCAGTAGGCATGAAGTACAAGCAAGAATCAATTGTCATACTTTAAGAGGAAATTTAACAGTGATGTACACAGGCTGTTACTGGAATTCAGAATAGGCATCTTGCATGGGGATTGGGGAAGGCTTCCTTGAATTTACATTTGAGTTGAGCCTTGAAGGACCCACTGGAATAATCCAAATGATAGAAAGTTAGTCACTCCAAGTGAGTAATGTAGTCTGCCAACAGCAGTTCCTAGGATTAACCCTACCCTCACCCCACAAAAGGCAACAAAATGTGTTACACAATTTTGCAAGAGTTTAGCAGGAAGCCTAGTACCCTGGATAGCTCCCTGTCATCAAAGGTGATTGCAGAGACTGAGGTATGGCAGACTGGAAGAGAGAAGAGGATCTCTAGAACTTCAGTTACCAAACTATACTACATTCAAATAAAAAAAAATCTAAGGATTTCAAAACACTTCATCCTTTCCTTTACTGCATTAGATCTCTGAGGCTGTGTGTCTTCTCTACCATCAGCCACTGAACCTGGCTCTCCTTAGAAATATCCTGAGAGGCAACTTCTTCCTTCACTAAACAGCAGTATAGTCTTTATAACTTACTGTTTTAAGAAGCACTTACACCGGAGACCCTGAAAATTCCCCCAGAGATGTATCATATTACACTTTACCTCCAATCAACTTAGACCCTCCCTCTGACAGACCCTTTATCATTTCAGAAGCTCCTCAATACCACCACATTTACACCTTGAGGTATCCTGTAGGTGTACCTACAGGTGTGCCCTGACAGGGAATCAAATCATAACTTCCTGGCTCATAGATCGATGCTCAATCACTGAGCCACACTGGCTGGGCTGAAATAAGTTACTCTTAGTCCAGATCTCTACTATGAGTTTGAGTTTGGTTTAGAAATTGCCTTCTTTACCTAACCTGGGGAAATTTTCAGGGTCTCAGGTTTAAAGAAATTTGTAAAGAAATCGCCTCCTTTACCTAATCTTCTCATCTGATGTTCCTGGGATATTTGCATGCTTTTCTGCCTTTATATCTTTCTTAAGTATCCTAAAGAAGACTGAATGTTAGAAAGGAGAACTTACTAAACATATTTAATATATTTAGACTTAATGCTCTGGCAGTTTGCATAACTATAAACAAAAAATAACCAAACAAGCAAAAATAAAGATAGTTTCTAAAGAAAGAATTGCCTAGAATGTTTAAGCCTACATTTGCACGTATTTCTGCCATGTCTTTATTCATGTATACTTGTTTGGTCTTATTTATAAACCTAATATAGGTTTGTGATAAATTGTTTTCTGCTGTTGTCAAAAACAAGCAAGAAACAAAGAAACCACGTACACAATTTCTGTGAAACAGCTCATTGCAGTGAATAGGCAAATAAATCTGACATACTAGTCTAAATTTGGTTGATAAGAAAGATGTATCACTAAGTCTCCCACAAGAGTTGAATTAGGGGAGTACACCTGGCTTAACAATCACTTTTTGAACACAGGCATACTGCTAGTTTTCATTAATGAATGATAAAAAGTGGAGAAGGCATTATACCTTCTGGAATATGTTTCTTCAGCTGTTCTGCACTCCAGACATATCATGTACAAAGAAGGTTACGATGGAGAATAGAGAAGAGCCAAATCATCTAGAAATTAACTGACTAAAAAAAAAAGAAACAGACAAATCCTAAAATTATAATGACCACATTATGCAAATACTAGAGGCCCGGTGCACGACATTCATGCATTGGGGGGGGGGGGGGAGTGTGAGGAGCAGGCCTAAGCCGCAGTTGGACATCCTCAGCACTGCCGCGGAGGTAGGCTGCTGCGCTTGCCAGCCATCAGCCCAGCACTGACCACCAGGGAGCAGCTCCTGTGTTGAGCGTCTGCCCCCCGGTGGTCAGTGCACATCATAGCGACCGGTCGTTCTGCCGTTTGGTCGATTTGCATATTACCCTTTTTATTATGA
The DNA here is from genome assembly GCF_963455305.1 of Plecotus auritus. Classification (NCBI taxonomy): domain Eukaryota; kingdom Metazoa; phylum Chordata; class Mammalia; order Chiroptera; family Vespertilionidae; genus Plecotus; species Plecotus auritus. The sequence goes on from NC_137770.1 coordinate 186,163,337, forward strand.
TGATTTGTATACACATATCACATTTGGGTACTAAAGAAGACATGGAAAATGTATATTTCATCTATTGTGGGTTATGCTGTTCAGGAACCCTAGGAACCATAGGAAGTGCATTCTTTTTGAAACAGAATGGCTTATACATAATAAGCATTTACAAATGTCTGTTGTCACTGATGGTGAATGAGGTAGCTCTATAGTGGAGCATTGACATGTAAGGGAAGATTACATGTAGCAAAATGAGGCATCTCTGGTGATGGTTGGAACCCAGAATTAGACTTGTACTTAGTGTAGGAAGCACTATAAAAACCTAGCTGTAAATAACCCCAAGAAGTCCAGCCATCCTGAGTGTCTGGGGTATGGCAATATGCCATAAGTCACTGGCACCACAGAGGTCCAAGAGTGAGTACTGGAAATTTAGCATACCTCTAGGAGCTGGCAATGTTTAAAGATCCAGGAAAGTAGTATTTTGTGAGCAGTCTCCTGCTATATAAAAGAACTCTGGAAATGAGATGGTTCCAGAGAGAGAAGCCTAGTCTTTAAAGAAATAAAGAAGGCCCTGTCAAAAGGGCCTTGCTCAAACACTGGGAGAAATGGTAATACTGGGTAATTTCTCAAGAGGCAGGGGAAAATATTAGGTGAGAAATCAGTTTTAGTTACAAGAAAGAAGCACTACTGCACATATGTTATATTATAGTTGGGTATCAATGGCTTAATGTTAAGTCCCGTGTTGGGCTAGACATAGGTCAATTTTCCCACTACATAGAAAGATTGGTCCTGAAGAAGGGGCATGGCTGAGGCTCCAGTTAGTAATTAAATTATCCCAGCAATGAAAACAGATTCTGACAACAGCTACAAAAGAGGCCATACCTGAAATACTCAGTTAAAGCAATCATTATTTTTCTTCCTGATATTGGACATCTACTGTTATTCACATTATTGGCTAATATAAACACACTAGAGGCCCAGAGCACGAAATTCGTGCACAGCACGGGGTGGGGGGCGCGGAGGGTCCCTCAGCCTGACCTGCACCTTCTCCAATCCGGGAGCCCTCAGAATGCCAGTTGGACATCCCTCTCACAATCCGGGACCTCTGGCTCCTAACCACTTACCTGACTGCCTGCCCTAACCACTCTGCCTGCCTGCCTGATCCCCCTAACTGCCCTCTCCTGCTGGCCTCCCCCTAGCTGCCCTCCCCTGCCGGCCTGGTCACCCCTAACTGCCCGCCCCTGCCGGCCTGGTCACCCCTATTAACTTTTTTTTTTTAATACATTTTATTGATTTTTTACAGAGAGCAAGGGAGAGGGACAGAGAGTTAGAAACATTGATGAGAGAGAAACATCGATCAGCTTCCTCCTGCACACCTCCTACTGGGGATGTGACCGCAACCAAGGTACATGCCCTTGACTGGAATCGAACCTGGGACCTTTCAGTCCGCAGGCCGACGCTCTATCCACTGAGCCAAACCGGTTAGGGCTAACTTTTTTAATCCTATCCCCCTCACACACAATTGTATTTGACTTCCTTATTGGCTCCTCCCTTTCACACAATTTTTCTCTCTCCTTTATGTAACACTTTTTCCTACTGACTCATCATTTATATACTTTTCTTTCCTCCTTATTTCCTACTTCTGTTCCATCATCCTTCTTCCCATCTTTCTCCTACTCTCCCTCCCTCCCTCCCCACATTCCTTCTTTCCTTTATCTTTACCCCTGCCCTCCCTCCCCTTTTCCTTCCTACCCACCTTAATTTTTTTCTTCACTTCCTCCCTGGGACCTGCTTTGCTCCCTCCCCCATTTCTTCCTTCTTCCCATTCTCCTTTTAAGCTCTACCAGCTCCCCTTTAAAACTTTTCTTCCCTCCCTCTTTCTCTCTCATCCTACCTTTCCCATACATTCTTCTCTACTTACTTCCACTGTTTTAATATCTATCTATCTATCTGCCTAATTATTCACTATTATTTATCTTTTTTTCTTTTCTGACTCCTACTTTAAAATCTGACCCCAGCACACAACTATACTTGATTTTCATTATAGCTCCTACAGTTCACTCATACATCCTCTTTCCTTCTTTAACTCTGCTGTCTACTGACTCATTTATAAAGTTCTTCCCTCCCTCCTTCCCTTCTTCCCCATCCTCCCCCTCCTCCCTCACTCTTTTACTCTTTTTACAGGCTAATTAAAAATTCTATGCTTTTCGTCCTGTCTTAGTACTGACTTCTTTCTTCTCTGGGACCTGTAGCCACCTCTGTTTGGGCACTCAGGGCCCTCTTGCACCGGCTTTGAGGGGCCGAGTGATGACGCAGCTGTGTCTTGCCTACCGTGGCCCGTGCCTCCCCGCTCTGAGTCAGGGGAGGGTCCCGCCAGGCCAGGGCAGGTGTCCATTGTGGGGACTGCTGTGTTACGTGCGTGCACGTGTGCATTCGTGCACGTGTGAGGCATTTCTCCCCTTGTGTGCCGAAGGGGGAGACACGGTGGCCTTTCCCATCCCCCGGCATGCCTGCTCCATGCCTTGAGTGGCTCTCCGTCTGCTCCAGTCCTGAATTCACAGGCAACGGGTGTGCTTGTGCAGGCACATCGGGATCCAGCTTGTCCTCGGGGGGCGTTCCACCCAGGATGTGAGCCCCCGTCTGGGACAGACCGGGCAGATGAATGGATGGGCGGCTGGAGAAAGCCGAGGCGGTTTCCCTGTGGTGTGAGGGTCACCTGTGATCTCTACCGGGGGCCAGGTTCACGTGGCGGGAGGATAGGGCCCACCCTGTGTGTCTGTGGTGGTAGGATCCCTGCATTGTTTACCCAGTGGCCCGTCCAGGTCCAGTGCCTTACCTCGATGTCCACTCTCTGTTTTCGTACCGAACCCTTTGTTCATGTTGGGTCCACATCCTCTCGATGTGCATGTGTGACCCCTCCTGGGGGTCACCACTGACACTCGCACCCCCAGGTTGGTGTCTGCCGACTGTGCCCCAAGAACCGGCCTTCTGCTGTGCGGGTATCGCCCCTTCCCCGCCCCCCCACCTCAGGGGGGTTGGTGGCGTCCCCGGCAAAGTGCTCCTGGATGGGGCACAGTATCACAGGGGTGTTTGTCAGGCGTGTGCACCTGGGAGAAAAAAAGGACTCTGGCACCAGGAGAGGGACGCAGCCTCACTTCCCCGGCCTGGCGCCAAGGGCAGGGAAGTGAGCCTCACGCAAGTCCCCCTGCTGCGATGCCGTCATGGACAATTAGCATATTACCTCTTTATTATATGGATTATAAAATATATAACTTTGCACATTTGGTCTACTAGAGGGGTTCACAATAATCAACTTTAACTCTCTGATTGTCCATTGACTTCTACAGGATCAGTCTTTAAATATTTTTTTTTCTGCAAACATTTGAACATTGATTAAACTCACATTTAAATAAATGAGTTGAAGAATAAAAGCCAAAGGAAACTAAACTGACATTACCATATGACAGTCCCTTTGCATCAGAGACAACATGGGTTAATAGACTGTACCTACGATCACCTTTGCTTAAGCAAGGTATTCAAAGCTCTCGTTAAAACTTTCCAGAAGATAAGTGACAGATCTCCAAATATGGAAAATATCTAATGTTTGAACATCTTCTACATAAAAGCACTTATTCTTAAAATGATACTTGCTTCCATTTTAAACTTCCATTAATGACTTGGGATGTTCTGAACAGATGGGTAAGGCCTTTTGCTTGCACTGAGGGTGCACAGTGTCAGTACACTGCAAAGAACAGTGAGACGCTGGAAGCTTCAGCCTTGCAATTCCTTCTTCACTTGTTCTGGTTACATGGGAAGCAAGAACATTCTCACTGCATATGGTGGCAGCAGGTGAGAAAGTGCACACATAGTGCTGGGCCCTGAGATAAATCAGGAACAGAGCCTCAGTTTCCTCATCTCTAAAACATGCACAAAAATATGTTTATAATTTCTGACAAATCACCTGGCATAACGTATATAAACTGCTTATCATGTAGGAAGTGTTCAGCACATTATGGCCATTACTGTTGTTAATAAAAAATACACTGAGTGGCCAGATTATTATGATCTCTGAACGCATAATAATCGGTCCACTCAGTGTATATTCTATAATAATAAAAGCATAATATGCAAATAGCCTGAATGGCCAAATAGCCATTCGGGATGACCACTGGTGCCAGGCCAGCCAAGGCGGGTGTGATGCAATTGGTCAGGGCCCCGGCCATCAACCCATGATCGCTCTGCAGAGGGAGGCCCAGGCCACTGGCCGGCGGGGCGATCAATGGGGGCGCGCCACGATTGCCCTAAAGAGGGAGGCCCAGGCTACCTGGTCGGTGACGCTGTGGTGGCCTCCCTTTGCAGTGCAATCCATTGTGGAGCCCAGGCAGGGTGGGCAGTGCCTACCTCTTTGGGGCGATCCATTGTGGAATCCTGGCTGGGTGGGCGGAGCCTACCTCTTTGGAGCAATCAGTTGTGGGCTCCCAGACTGTGAGAGGGCACAGGCCAGGCTGAGGGACAACCCCCCTCCCCCGACCAGAGTGCATGAATTTCATGCACCAGGCCTCTAATCCTATGTAATAAAAGGCTAATATGCAAATTGTCCCCTTGACCAGGAGTTCGACCAGCAGGCAGGCCAGCCAACCGCCCATGTCCCCTCCCCCTGGCCAGGCTGGCTGGACCCCACCCATGCACAAATTCATGCACCGAGCCTCATATACATATATATATACACATACACTGAGTGGCCAGATTATTATGCATTCAGAGATCATAATAATCTGGCCACTCAGTGTACGTCATCACTCTGGCCAGGTGCTCAGTTGGAGCATCATCTCATACACCTAAAGGTGGAAGACACAGCCTTCACATTTCACTGTAAATACTCTAGGTCCGTGGTCAGCAAACTGTGGCTCGCGAGCCACATGCGGCTCTTTGGTGTGGTTCTTGAGTGTGGTTCTTCCACAAAATACCACAGCCTGGGCGAGTCTATTTTGAAGAAGTGGTGTTAGAAGAAGTTTAAGTTTAAAAAATTTGGCTCTCAAAAGAAATTTCAATCGTTGTACTGTTGATATTTGGCTCTGCTGACTAATGAGTTTGCCGACCACTGCTCTAGGTCATTGGTTCTCAAACTTAAGAGGGTGTAAGAATCACATAGAGGACCCCACCCCAGAACCCATCCCAGAGTTTCTGATTCAGTCAGTCTGTGGTAAGACTGGCATCTTAACAATTCACTGGTGCTCTGCTCAGGGAACCATATTTTGAGAAATACTACTCTAACTTAAGAATTTACCTTTAGATAATAAGATGATTCCTTATAAATTACCTTTCGATTTTTTTTTAGTTTCAGAACAGAGTCAGGGTATTCAAAATTTTAATCAGCTAAATTGAAATTTAAAAATTGTTAATACAGTGTAAATAATGCAAAACCAAAAGCTATGTTTTAAATTAATCGAGGCACAGAGCCACAGTTTGGCCAAACAACAAACTTCATCTGTCAATTATCTAAACAGAAAGTTTTTAAAAATTGTTTAATATGCATTTTTTGACCACCACTGTGTTTCTGGCATTTTATTTATCCAGAATAAATAATTTAAAAATTGCAATATGATCATTGTAAAATAAAAACTGATAATATCTTGGTACTGTATCCATTGCAATTTAGACTGGTCAGTTTTACATTTTTATATTATATTTAGTTTAAGCTACACATTAAAGTATATTTCATATGTTATAGTGTTTTTCATTAATCTCCCCATCTTTTTTCACTGCTTATCCCAGACCAGACTTCATGTTTTATTGTTAACTGACAGTCATGCATAGTGAAGTTAATATATTGTTGATAGAAGTGTATGTTCGCAATATAAAGCCAACAGATTTTGTCACTATCCAATAGGGAAATCATACTGAACTGTCAGTCATACAGTAGGAGAGATTACATTATCAAAGTGATACACTGTGACAAACCAAACTCAAACTCAAACTCAAACCAAACTCAAAAGAGACGAATTAAAATATAGTCTGGTTTTACTCTAACTTGGAAACCCTCCCATTCCTGCACAAATATGAAATTAGTGACTTACAGGTTTTTCACTTTTGTAATAACTCTTTTCTATTTAGTCAACAACAACAAAATATATGAAATTTTTAATTCAACTAACCTGAAAGTAATTGTATTGTTATTTATTGATAGTCATATCTAATATTTGTACTATTTCTTCACTATCACCATAACATACTTCTGGGGAGTCATACTGAAAGACAGGCTAAAAGTCAATTCAGATATTTCCCCTTGTATCCTTATAATGAAGAAATGCATCTTAACATTTTTGTGTATTTTGAAACATAAATATATATATATATACAAAGAAAAAATAACTAAGTTCAGAATGCTGAGAGAAGACATGTTTCTATTACTAATACAATCTATTTACCAGAAGATAGTTACAATATCTTTAAAATTATTGCTACAATATTAAAATAGTTTCCCACAAGTCCTTCATGGGAAATAATGTAAGAATAGATTATTATATGAATGCATGTTAATATTTAAAATAAAAATATTATAGAAAACATGTTGTTTAATGAGTCATACATTATATATGAAGAATATAATATTAAGCATTCAATGAGTAAGTATTGTCTACAAATACATGTCAAGCATTTTTTTCCATTAAAAGGCCATATAAAGTCAAAGATTTGCTTTCTAAGGTTCAAAATATGTACTGACAATTCATTCCAAGAATAGAGTATACAGAATGTTGTACATCAAAACAGACTCACCCTCCACTTGGCACAACAAATTCAAGTGCAATATCTAAATGTATTTCAAAACAAACTTATCTTCACTATCGTATCTTTTGTTCTTTTCTATAATTCCAAGAGACTTGTATCTTGTACCTCATATTCTCATCCATAAGCCACTAATCCTATTTATCCTTTAAGATCAAGACCAGGCAAGTCTGTCTACCCCAGAGGCCTTTTCAAACAAAACCGGTATGAAATGTTATTATCATGCTCTGAACTCCTGCAGCCCTCATTAGACATGCAATCTCTTATTGTCATGAGTTGTTAATTCTGTCTAAGCATGGGCATCAGATTCCTCCCAAATGGAGAGTAAGCTCCTGAAGGGCAGAGAGCTAGGAAGTCATGTTCTCCACAATCCTTCATTAGAGCCTTGCACATGACAAGCCGTCTATTTTGAGAGCTATGTTGAATAATAAAATGCAATAAAGAGTATTATATATAAAATATAATAAATTTTCATTTTCTACTTCCTGACTTTGATGTAAATTTACAGCCTATAGTATAAATAATGCATCATTAAAATAAATAATTGCCTATTCTCTGAGTGTCAAAAAACAAAATATCCATAAATATGACTTTTTAATAATTGTATAATACAGTTTATCAAGTACATTGTAAAATTCCCCATTATTTCTTCTACATTGCAATGATTCAGGAAAGTTAATGTAACAACACTCAGTGGGGCTGTAAGTCTACATCCGAAGGTAATATATAAAACCACACATGCTCCATGTTGAAAATGTATTTCAAACCAATATGAACATAACCGAATCAAAACAACAAATCCTTAACTCCGCTCTGCCTTGAAAATGAACAGGACTGGTAAGGAACTGGCAAGCTACTTTCACACTGGGAAAAAGAAAAAGAAAAAACTAAAACAGTTGGCATGTTTTGATCAAAGTAAGACGCTCCCTAATTAATATCAAAGATAGACAAATCACACTGACAATGGATTGACCAGTTTACTTCTCTTTCTTCTCAATGAAATTATTGAAGGAGTAGTTGCAACACGGAACTTCAGTGTCATAAAGACTGTGCTTGGCCGGCAGGCCTTTGAGATATACCAATTTAAAATAATACTGACCCTGTCCTACCATCTCAGTCACAGCCCAGTCACTGACTCTGTAAAAGCACAGGCTGCTAACTTTTAGGAACAAACATAAATTTGTTAAAGCATAGTTGGTAGATACTGTCCCAAGTCATATCTAAGCTTCAAGTTATGTCTCTGGAGTTTGTACTTATTAAAAAGCAAAAAGAAAGAGAAACAGAGACAAACTGTGTCGTAGCCTAAGTTAGTAGAATTTTAGATCTTCTCTTAAAAGCTGGCTTTTAGTCAGTAGTAATCAATATAAACCCAGCTAGGTGTCTGCTTCTCTTTCCTCCCAACATTTTTAATAAAAACATCTTTACAGTAAAATGTGTGTACATCATTTTTAGTAGCCTTTCTTGGGTGCAGGGGTGGAGGGCATGGGTTACATGTCAGTGGGAAGGTATTCAACTGTAAAGATATTAGAAATGAAGCTGTTGCAATCAAGTAGGTACTTTGTCTTGTGGTCCTATTGATGGCCTGAAAGAGTTACGAGGAGTAGAGAATAAGTACAACAACATTAAAGGGCACGAGGTTTTCTAAGCAGCATTTTTTCCACCTGTAAAAACAAAACAAAACAACAACAACAGAAACCCCAAGTGATTCACTTCATATTCCAGGTCCCACGAGAGAAGGTGGAAAAGCAAAATTGCTGCTAATTCTGAGAGAAAAAAAAAATGAGGAAATAGATGGGAGAAGGGGAGAGAGTAAAGCTCCAGATACACTGAAAGAAACCCCCGAGAAATTTCACAACTCTTTACCATAAAAAGCCTTTCTGCTCACTCGGGATACCTCCTCCCTCACATCAGCAAGGCTCAGCCTCCACGCGCAGGAGGCACCATTCACAAATCCCTCCGACAGCTCTCCGCGCACCCCTACCCGGAGGTGGCACCGCGCGGAGTCCCAGGCAAACAAGCCCCCAAAATTATCATGAGGGCCCAAGGGGACACCTGCGTTTCGGCTCAGAACTGATTTTATTTTCGGATGAAACAACGCACAGATTAGTCAGCAGCGCGAACGAACACACACACACACACACACACACACACACACACACACACACACACACACACACCTCCCGAGCCCTGGACGCGCCACCACAAAGCAATTTGTTCCCACTAAGTCGCTGCTGTTCCTGCGCCGCTGGGGAGGGTCTCGCCTCCAATCCAGGAAGCCAGAGCCAGGGGACCAGCAGGCGGGGGCCAGGGGCGGTCCCGGCCCAGCACTGCGGGGAGCCCCCAGACCCCCGCCCCCTCTCCCCGCTTCCATCCCGGCCGCCGCCCCCTCCCAGCGCCCGCAGCCCGGCCGCCCTACCTGCGGGACGCGGGCGGCGAGGGAGGGGAGGGAGCGGAGCGGAGCCTGCGCCAACTACTGCCTCCTTGGCCGGCCACGCTCCACGTCGCCCAGGAGCGGGGGCTGCGGCCCGGGGAGCAGAGCGCCGGGGAGCACGAGTGAAAGGCCACGCAGCGCCGGGAGTCACGGGCCAGCGGCTAGCGAGCCGTGCGTCTCCCTCCCAGCCCGCCAGGCCAGGTCCCCGCGCCGCGCACGCCGGGCCCGCAGCCGGAGCCCCGGGCCTGGGCGGGGGCTGCTCCGCGGCGGCCCGGCCCCGCGCGGTCACCTGCCGGGCAGTCACCCTGGCGTCTGCCTGGGGCAGCGGCGACCCGAGGCGCGACCCTCCGGGCGCGGAGGCACCGGGAGCGTTACTACCTGAGGGCTCCGCGTCGCTCGTTAAGGCTCCTCCCGGACACTCGGGGATTTATGTCTTCGGGGCACGGGGCGTCTTTCCTGGACCCCCTCCTCCGCCTGCCCTCCCTTCTCGGCTGTCGGGCGCCCCTCTCCTCTCCCAGGTGCGCGGAGTCGAGCTGCGTTATTTAATAATCCTCCTGCTCCTCTTGCCTGCGCCCGCGGGGCTGCTCCGCCTGGGCCACCGCTTCCCAGTCAGTCATGGTGCTGAGAGAGGAGAGAGCGAGGCGGATTGGCAGTCTGTCGGCGACTATTTGCAGTGAGAGAGAAGAGCCGAGCCTGAGGAGGGCAGGGGAGGGACGTGGGGAGGCGCTTCCAAGTGTGTGAGTGCGCGGAGTGTGACTGTGTGGGGAGCCCGGGAGCCACCTCCCCGACAGGCGCCCTTCCCACTGTGAGGAGGGCGGCGGCGCGCGCGCCCTTTAAAGGGGTGGAGGGGGGGCGGGGCGGCGCCGGGCCAACTGCGGCCGCGGGTTTCCACGCGCGCATACTCTCACATTAACGCGTGCACACCCACTGCCGGCCCGCTGCTGAGTTTTCATTTCAGGGGAAGCCGTATCTGACCGTGCTGACTTGGCTTTCCCCTTAGCCCATCCGTGTGTCCAAGTGGAATCCAAGTGCACAGGCAGGTCAAGAGAGAATAAGAGGGGGAGGCTAAAGCTCAGCGAAGGGATCCCGAGGATGCTGAAAATGCATTGCATCTTTTCTCTGCAAACCACCGATGTTATCTTCTTTCTCTTCCTCCGCCCTGGGAGGAAATTGTGATGCTCTTTTCACTCTCACCCAACCTATTCACATCCTGACAGGTCTCTCTCTTCCCTTCAGACCTTCTTTCCTCAAAGCAGGTCACACCTTCCAGGAACCATTTACAGCAATCAATTCTTCTGTGGGCTAATGAAAGCACTGGGACTGTGACCTGGAGTGAAACTTGGGTTACTACACAGAAGGCCCTGGGCCACAAGGGGATTACAAACAGAACCAGCTACCACGTTCACATCCTTCACATCATTTGACTGATGGCCCCCTGGAGAAATTTGCCAGTTTCGAAATGGAGAGGACTTCTGATGCATGGTGCTGTTGCATTCTTAATTTGTTTTCCCTTGATCTTCTCTCCCATTGCACCGTCTGATTTCCTTTTAGGTTTACACTGGGTCCTGAACTATTTGCCATCTATCCCCTTCTTTATCTCCACTCCTATATACATTCATTTATGTCTTGAGCAGGCAGTACAGCAGACGGAATGCATTTAACTGTGTGTATGTGAGACATTTTTTAATGTATTTTATTGATTTTTACAGAGAGGAAGGGAGAGGGGTAGAGAGTTAGAAACATCAATGAGAGGGAAACATCGATCAGCTGCCTCCTGCACGCCACCTACTGGGGTTGGAGCCTGCAACCCAGGTACATGCCTTTGACAGGAATGGAACCCGGGACCTTTCAGTTCAAGGGCCAATGCTCTATCCATTAAGCCAAACCGGTTAGGGCTGTGGAACATTTTTAAACCCATTATGTTGGCGTGTAGGACCATATCGAGGTAGATAATACATTCCCAGTGTTAAGTTTGTACGCCTGACATCACATCCCTTATACCTTAACTAGCCTCCAGCCCAAATTACAGGATCTTTGTGATCTGGCACATTACTGTATCAGAAAAGTATACAGGAATCAAGCAATCTGTCACTTTTCCAAGATTGTGTGTGTGTTTGGGGGGTGGGGGGGGGGAGATGTTTTCTAAATAATGTGAGTGGCCATGATCTGACTTCAGAAATGTGAATCAATTTGGTGTAAAATCAAGGTGTATTTTTGAATGAGTGTTAGCAGTTATTGTGCATTTAGGCATGGGAACAACCCTGCTTTGGGGAGACAGCTGTGAAAAACTCTTTTTATTTATTTTTTTCACAAATGTGACAAAAGGAACCTCAGAATATTTAGGAGGCTAGTGAGGTGATGGAAAAGTTGACAACTCAGTTATTATATCTTCTCTCATTGTTAGTAGCTCCTGATCATTGCTATGTCTTTGGGTTTTTCACACTGGTTTTTCTTTTCCCTGATTCCTTTAGTTAACCTTAGATCACACACAGGTCAAGTGATGAGGCTGGAACTCAGCCTTGGTCTGTCTTACTCTACTGTTCTTACTGCCATTCAGAAATCTTGGCTTAGTTGAAAATCTTAATAGTTTCTTTAGAGCTTTTGGTAATCATGAAAAAGCTGATCTGTGATATTTTGGCATTTTTCCATTGCAATAGGGGTTTATAAATGTGCATTTCTAAGATTAGGTGAGGACTTAGGAAGTCCTAACTAAGACTTATAGATGAAAATAGTTAGGAAACTTTTCTATAAAGTCCTTATTAAAGAATCTCACTCTCAATGCAAAATGGATTTTTTTAGAAGAGATATTCCTGATCTGAACATTTGCACTGAGCAAATAAATATTTGGTTTATTTAAGAGCTGTAAACAGAATTTTTTTTAAAGTTTTGTCTCCCTTTAAGGTTGGCACTCAATTATATTGGGCAAGTTTGGGGAGCTTTTATTGTTCTAGTTCTTTATTTAATTTTCATCAATAATAATTTAATAATGACTCTATATTTCATACTTTAAAATTGTACATTAGACCAGATATTTCAAGGGCTTTTTTGGTAACCTCAACTGATTGTAATTTTCACACTCTCAAATTGTATCCATAATTAGTGAGAACCATGACAATCTGTTGATTGCCTTTATTCATTAAGGTATTAAATAAAGCCAACATTTCTCACTTAATTTTCTAACAATTTTGCTTGCCAAATAAAGTCTAGAATTTATATACACTAGAAAAAAAGAAAACAAATGAAAATGTCACCTAAAGTGCATTCTAAAAAGTTGATTCATTTTAACTATTTTGTATTTCTGTTTTTAAAAAATCTGTACTAGAAAGTCTATTTATAAATTATAATAAACAACATTTTAGAAGTTATATAAATGAATTATTCTCTTCTAAGACTGCTTAATGTTTCAAGTAGAATTTCCCGTGTTGCTACACGTTCAATGATACAATTTTTGTTGTGATAGGAAAACAGAAAGTTAATGACTCTTTCCAATTTGTTCATTTTCATCTCTTATGCTTGCTGCTGTTTGGTTCCCAAGTGCATTTAACTGGCAAGTTCAATGAAGATTTGGCATTGCACCATTTGATGAAAGCAGAAAAATTAGGTTGCCAATTACATATGTGCCCCTTATGTGCACTGAATTCCCACTGAAGTGATGAGCCAAATTAGAAATTCTTCAGTAGTGGCACCAAAAAAAAAAAAAAAAAAAAAAAAGGAAAATTAGTGCCTAGGGAAGGTGAGGGAGATAATTTTTTTCTTTCCAACCCTATTACTATAATAAAATTCATAAGGTGTTTTAGAAAGTGAATTAACTTTAAAACATTAGCAAACAATGTTTGTAGATGAAGAATCAGAAAATAAATTTACAAGTTACATTTATTTATTTTTTTTTTTGTCCTAGCTATTTTATAATTTTCTTCTGATTTACTTCGTATCCTATTATGATCATCCAATCATTATGAAGGCCATTTTCCCCCTTTGCTTCAGTCTAATGGTAAAAAAGAAATGAATATATATATATATTCTGGATTTCTTCCATATTACTACAACATAAACTATCTTTTTGTAACAACTGTTGTAAAATGAAAGCAGCATTATGCATGCCTTAGAGTGGCAGGAGCCTTTTTTTGAAATGGAGTCTGAAACTTGCACTTGGTTCAAGATCAAGGACTGATGAGAAAGTGTGAGCTAGGAGACAGGAGGATTTCTCAGTTGCAGATCAGGCTCTAGAGAGCATAGGAAAAACTCAATCAACGTGGCATTAATTGGGGCTGTCTACTGGTAAACAGGGCACAGTCGATGAAAATTTATATAGAATTATTTTTCAGGAATCTGGTGGTGGTGACTGTACTTGGCAAATTGTCTTTTTTGCAGGAGAAACTATGCCAGAACAGCAAGATCTCTTCATGTTCATGCTCTGTGGAGGAAACCAAAAGGCCAGGCAGGCCAACAAACCAGGATTTCAAACAAGAATCCTTGGCAGAACCTGAACCCAGATGACTGGATCAAAATGCTCACTGCATCAGCTGTCTGTGATCTGGGAACTACAGACCCCAAGGATTCATCCCGTGGGAGAAACATGGTAGCAAGACTGTAAAGGTGAATGAATGTATGTCACTGTCCGTGTTACTGGGTTACCAGGCTCCAGGTTTACAAGCTCATTAAATGGGCTGAGAGAAAGGAAAGCAGAGTGCATGGAAAGGCATTGCTTACCCAGTAACTGAGGTAGACATGAATTTCCAGGGGAAACTTTCCAGTTTAGAGAGCTAAAAAAAAAAAAAGTTGAAGTGGTAGAAACGGGAACTGACAACAATATTGATGTTCTCTGAATTTACACCTCTCTATTTTTTAGGGGAAGTAAATTCTACTAAAAATAATGTTTGTCAACATAAAACCAAAGGAGTCTTTGTAATTTTATATCATTTCCTTATTTTTGTTTGTTTTCCAAATGTGATTAATGAAGTCTTTGGAGAATAACCTCAGGATTTCTCACCTTCATATGAGGTAATTTTCATGTCTGAATACTTGTTTTTTCTGATTGCAATATTAAAAATATATATAACCTGCCCTGGCTGGGTGGGTGGGTTGGTTGATGGTTCAATTCCCAGTCAGGGCACATACCTAGGTTTTGAATTCAATTCCATTGGCATGTATATGGGAGGCAACCTATCGGTCTCTCTCTCTCTCTCTCTCTCCCTCTCTATCTCTCTCTTTCTCTCCCCCAGCCCTTCTTCCTCTCTCTCTCTTCCTTCCTCTTTCTAAAATCAATAAACATATCCTCCGGTAAGGATTTAAAAAATTATATATATAAATCCCAATTAATTGGTTCATTTGTTGGAAGTTTATAGGCTACATCTATCAAAGTGATTTTTTAATTGGGCTTTTAAGTTGTTCTATTATGATTGTCCTCAGGCATTTATGTGTTTGTAGGCATTTCATTAAAATAAATAGAAATTGACACATCGTTTTAGAGAAATTATTAGTTAAATCATCTCTAAAAGTAGTATATTGATAAATCTGAATCTATAATAATGAATTTATGTATAAATCACATAAATAGGTCTAAATATAGCAACACAAGAATTGTAACATAACAGTAATAGTACTCTATGCTACTTAGATATATAGTAAAAGTAGACAATGCTAGTAAAATAATCTAAACCATATTAAACCAGTACTTAAGCAGGTTGGAAACTGGTCTTACCATCTGTCAGTTTCTACACTGGCAGTTTCACAAATGAGATCTCTTTTTAACAAAACATCACAGCAGGAGACACAGACATGTGATTTGTAATTAAAATGTAGAAAATGCATTTCCTAGTTTTTGTCATTTGTCTAAAATTTCTCTCATACTGTGAAATTTTAGACTTATGAAGTTACACAACATGGAAGTCATTTTTATTTTACCAAATCAATACATTGTTTGACCAAAACTTTAACTTCAATAATGAAAGTATATGCTGTCATGAATTAAAGTTATTTCTGGTTAACTCAGTAATGTAAACCTAAATTAGACACTTAACCCTGTAATGGAAAAGTTGCTTACATTTTATATCTGAGTGAATAATAGTTTCTCTGCTTTCTTAGCATTTACATACCATAAAACCAAAATACATGATGCATGAAATGTAACCATCGTTAATGCTATGTACTACTATATATTGAATAAATGTTCCAGAAATCAATAATGATGTAATTTGAGCTAAAGGCACATAAATTACAGTTAAAATAACCCAATTACATTTAAACAGATCTTAATTTTTATTTTTACTCCCCTTCTTCAACATCTTGGGTATTTTCTAGAAATTTAATGTTAAAGTTAGCAAGCATTTTTGACATTTGTCATTATGGGATTTATTATGTACAGGCAGGTAGGTGTATATATCTAAACCATTTACATCCCAAACTTATCATCCAGGTGTAATGATTGTTTCCTTGCACTGTCCCAATTCCAACTTTTCCTTCAAATATTAACATTTTAGAAACAAAATGGGTATTGAGATAGGAGTGAATCATTAAATCGCCATGTAATTGTATGTTTCAAATATTTCACAAAGTATCCCGTTTCATACTAACTTCTTACAATGAGATGTTGAAACCATTCTGATTGAGGGGTAAGAATTATGTCCCTTCTGCTTGAACCTGTGCAGATCTTTATGACTGACTCCACCAATAGAATATGGTGAAAATTATGTTATGTATTGCCTAGGCAAGGTCATAAAACTGGCACTGTATCTTTATTCTCTTGGGATGCTTGCTCTTGGAACCTAGCCAGCTGCTATAGGGAAGTCGTGTAGCCTAATTAAGCCCCACATGGAGAGGAACTGATGACTCCAGCCCTCAGCATAATCTGACAGACCCCACATGCAACCAGCACCAACTTTTCAGCCATGTAAGTAAGCCATCATGGAAATATATCTTCCAGGTCCAAGTCTATCCATCTGCAGCCAGCCATGTGGAGCAGAGAGAGAGAAGCTGTGTTCGTTTTTCATTGCTGCATAACAAATTACCACAAACACATAGTGGTTAGAATAAACACAAGCTTAGTAGATCACAGTTCTGTAGGTCAGAATTGTTGCAAGGTGTGGCTAGTTTTCTGCTCAATTTCATAAGCCTGAAATCAGGTGTTAGCCATGCTGTGTTCTCATCTAGAGTCTCTGAGGCAGAAATCAGCTTCCTAGCTCTTTCTGGTTGTTGGCAGAATTCAGTTCTTGCAGTTGCAGGAAAGAGGTCTCTGTTTCCTTGACACATGGCTTCCTCTTTTTCAAGCCAGCAACAGCAGTTCTGAAACATTCTCATGCTTCAAGTCCTTAAATTTGTCTTCTACCCCCAACCAGAGAAAACTCTCCCTCTAGACCAGTGGTTCTCAACCTTTCTAATGCCGCAACCCTTCAATACAGTTCCTCCTGTTGTGGTGACCCCCAACCATAAAATTATTTTTGTTGCTACTTCATAACTGTAATTTTGCTACTGTTATGAATCGTCATTACCCACAGGTTGAGAACCACTGCTGTAGAGCCTAAGACCATCGGAAAACACAGATTTTTACATTACGATTCCTTAACAGTAGCAAAATTACAGTTATGAAGTAGCAACGAAAATAATTTTATGGTTGGGGATCACCACAACATGAGGAACTGTTTTAAAGGGTCACGGCATTAGAAAGGTTGAGAACCACTGCACTAGACTATAAGCCAAAGGTCATCCCATGACTGAATTATTTCTCATAATATCCCCAGTGCCTTGCTGAAGCAGAATAA
Organism: Plecotus auritus; assembly: GCF_963455305.1. Taxonomy (NCBI): domain Eukaryota; kingdom Metazoa; phylum Chordata; class Mammalia; order Chiroptera; family Vespertilionidae; genus Plecotus; species Plecotus auritus. The sequence goes on from NC_137770.1 coordinate 186,180,293, forward strand.
TAGGTGAGACAATAGGTGGTGTATATGACTGAAGCTTTACTCTTTATCATTTCCTAAAGATGATATGGAATGGAGAAGTCATATTGTTCATTATTCCTTCAAGAGCCTTTATTTTCCTCCAAACTATTGGCCATCTTTGTCTTTAAACATCTTTCATAAGTTATCTTTCTTCTGAACAGACTTTGAAAAAGAAAAATTTTACATGATGGAACTCTTCCAAGTTCATTTTGCAATGCCAGTATTACCCTGATACCAAAACCAGACAAGGGTGTCACAGGAAAAGAAAATTATAAGCCAACATCCCTGATGAACATAGATGTAAAAATCCTCAACAAAATATTAAGGAACTGAATTCAACAATACATTAAAAGGATCACACACATTCATTAAGTGGGTTTTATTTTAGGGATTCAAGAATAGTTCAACATCTGCAAATCAGTCAATGTGATACACCACATTAACAAAATGAAGAATGAAAATAATATGATCATCTCAATAGATGCCGAAAAAGAATTTGTCAAAATTCAACATCCATTTATGATAGAAACTCTCAACAAAGCTGGTATAGAGGAAATGTGCCTCAACAAATAAAGGTCAAATATAATAACCACATAGCTAACTTTCTACTCAATAGTGAGAAGCTGAAAGCTTTTCCTCTACGATCAGGAACAAAACAAGGATGCCCATTTTCACCACTTTCATTCAACATAGTATTGGGAGTTGTAGCTGAGCAGTTAGGCAAGAAAAAAAAAAAATTAAAGACATTCAAATTGGAATGGAAAATGTAAAATTGTCACTATTGACAGATGACATAACATCATATATAGAAAACTCTAAATAATCAAAAAACTGTTTGAACTAGTAAATAAACTTTGTAAAGTTCCAGGATACAAAAATCAATGAGTAAAAATTCATTGTGTTTCTTTACACAACAAAAAAACAGAAAGAAATTTTAAGAAAATAATCCCATTTATAATAGTATCAAAAATACCTTGAAATAAATTGAATCAAAAAAGGCAAAAGACTTGTATAATGAAACCACAAGACATTAAAGACAGAAAATACAGAGGACAAATGAAAAGATATTCCATGCTTGTGGATTAGAAGAATTAATATTGTTAAAATATCCAGACTAGACAAAGCTATACACAATAGCTACAGCATTCTTGAGAAAGAAGGACAAATCTGGAAGCATCATGCTGCATGCCTTCAAACTATATTACAAAGCTATAGTAACTAAAACAGTATGGTACTGCCATAAAACCATACACATAGATCATTTAAACAAAATAGTGAGCCAAAAAATAAACCCATGTATAAATGATCAATTAATTTATGACAAAGGAGCTAAGAATATACAATGGGGAAATGACAGTCTTTTCAATAAATGGTGTTGGGCAAATTGGTCAGCTACATACAAAACAATGACACTCAACCACTACTTTACACCATATACAAAAATTAACTAAAAATGGATTAAAGATTTGAACCTGAAACTTGAAATCATCAAACTCCTAAAAGACAACATATACAGTCATGGCAATTATTATTATTTTTTTTTAATCTGACACCAAAAGCAAAAGCAACAAAGGCAAAAATAAACAAGTGGAACTACATCAAACTACAATTTTCTGGACATCAAAAGAAATCAACAAAATGAAAAGGCAACCTGAGTGGCAGAAAATATTTTCAAATCACACATCTGATAAAGGATTAATAGCCAAAATATACAGTGATCTCATACAACTCAATAGCTTAAAAATATCTTATTAAAAATGCACAGAAGATCTGAGTAGACATTTTTCCAAGGAAGATATACAGATGGACAACAGGTACATGAAAAGATGCTCTAATCGTTAGAGAAATGCAAATCAAAACCACAATGAGATATTGTGGTTTTGATTTGCACATCTGTTAGAATGTCTATTATCAAAAAGACAAGAAATAACAACTATTGCCAAGGATGTGGAGAAAAAAAGGAACTGTTGTGCACTGTTGGGAATATAAATTGGTGCAGCACCATAAAAAACAATATAGAGGTTCCTAAAAAAAAAAATAAAAATAAAACTACCATATAATCCAGCAATTCTTCTTCTGGGTGTTTATTTAAAGAAAACAGAGACACTAACTCAGAAAGGTATATGCACCCTCATGTTCACTGAAGTATTATTTATAATAGTCAAGATATGGAAACAACCTAAGTGTCCATCAGTGGGTAAATTGATAAAGTGTGGCATATATGCAATGGGATATCATTCACCCTCAAAAATAGAATAAAGTTTTGCCATTTGCAACAAGATGGATGGACCTCAAGGGCATTGTGCTAAGTGAAATAAGTCAAGAAGAGAAAGACAAAAACTATACAATCCCTTTTACATCTGTAACATATGATTGCCAGAAGCAGGGACTGGAAAGATGGGAAAAATAGGTGAACTATTTTTTTTTAGTTTAATAAATAAATTGTATTTTTATTTTAAAATACATAAATAAATAAAAATGAAGTTTTAAGACTACTGGAGAAACTAAGCAAGTAATATTCAGACAGAGGAAGCAGTGTGGTGAGCTTTGATGCAATAGCATAGCAGTTGTCTTAGTTCTGTTGGGATGCTATAACAGAGGCCACAGACCAGTGACAGAAATTTTTTCTCATTGTTCTGGAGGCTGAAAAGTCTGAGATCAGGGTGCCAGCATGGTTGTGAAAGCCCTCTTTCTGGTTCATGACCGGTGCCTTCTAGCTGTGTCCTCACGTGGTAGAAGGTCTCTTTGGAATACTAATGCCATTCATAAGGGTGGAACTCTCTTTGACCATGCACCTCCAAAAGACCAACCTTCTAGTACTATCCAACTGGGCTTTAGATTTTCAACATATGAATTTTGAGGTGGGAATGGGGAGGATGACACAAACATTCAGAACATAGCACAGGTCAAGACTGAAGAAGATATAAAAGAACTTAAAATAAACTCACCTTTTCCCACGAGGTTTAACTGATGCTGGAATTGAGGCATGGCACTTTGTATTACCATGTTTACTTTTTTTGACTCAATAAATAGTTATTAACTATTTTCTTCTCTTTTCCCATATATTGTGGCCATATTTATGGGTAAAAGTCATAGTCAGTAGAATGCCATATCTCTGAAAAATAGCATGGGATTTTAGTGCATCATATGTTGAATCATAGGAAGTAAATATTGAACAAAAAATCTGAAGCGATAAACTAAAAGAGGTGAGAGAAATAATAAAAATAACAGTGGTGAGAAAACAACAAAATCTATCATGAAATAACTCCACAAGTAGTCTTGGATAGAGAGAATTCCTAGATCAATAAAGTGTAATTATTTATATAGTTATGCTGTATAATCAACAAAAGTTAAACAAGTGATATATTAATTATTCTTTTTCTAGGAAACTGAGATAGAAGTGACAAACTGACAGTCATTCTAAGCATATTGGAGGAGCATACTTACAAACATGATACATGAGAATTATTTCATGATCTATATTAATTTAACTGTTAATTTCTCACCAATATTGTGTAGTTAATATCTAAAAAACATTTTCATTTAAAAGCAGAGAAATGTAGAATATAAAGGTATCCTAGACATTAAAAAAATTGTATTGAAGATGTTAAACAAGCCAAATGTTCATGAGACCAAGGTGAGGAAAAAATTATTTCCATTGAGATAGTCATGGATACAAATGACTAGAATACAATGCCATAAAAAAGGTACATAGGCAGCTACTCTCAGCCTTCAAGGAAGTAACAATCCAATAATGGACAAACTGCAACCAGTGATTACCATAGTTAACTCTCAGTCCTCACTTTATTGGATTCTGGATTGGAGTGACTTTGTACTGTGTTGACCTAGCTAAACTGACACTGTTCTTCCCAGAATTCCCTTCCCAGAATAGTTCTGCATTGGGATTGTCAGAAAAGAGGTCTCCATAGGATCTGGAAGAAAGAAATACAACATCAGCTTTATTTGTATACTAGAGGCCCGGTGCCCAAAATTCGTGCATGAGTGTGTGTGTGTGTGTGTGTGTGTGTGTGTGTGTGTGTGTCTCAGCCCAGCCTGAACCCTCTCCAATCTGGGACCCCTTGAGGGATGTTCAACTGCCCAGTGGGATCGGGCCTAAACGGGCAGTCGGACATCCCTCTCACAATCCAGGACTGCTGGCTCCCAACTGCTCGCCGGCCTGCCTTCCTGATTGCCCCTAACCGCTTCTGCCTGCCAGCCTGATCACTCCCTAACCCAGCCGTGGGCAAACTACGGCCCGAGGGCCTGATCCGGCCCATTCAGCTATTCTATCCGGCTCGCGGAGCTGAAAGAGCGGAGGGTTCTCTTGCTATCCCCTCCGCTCCCTTACTTTGAATTTATATTAGTTCACACAAAAACTCCATCCATGCTTTTGTTCCAGCCCTCTAGTCAAAAAGTTTGCCCACCCCTGCCCTAACCACTCCCCTGCCAGCCTGATCGATGCCTAACTGTTCCCCTGCTGGCCCAATTGCCCCTAACTGCCCTCCCCTGCAGGCCTGGTCGCCCCCCAACTGCCCTCCCCTGCAGGCCTGATACCCCCCAACTGTCCTCCCCTACAGGCCTGGGTTCCCCCCAATTGCCCTCCTCTGCCAGCCCAGTCACCTCTAACTGCCTTCCCCTGCAGGCCTGATCACCCCCAACTGCCCTTCCTTGCAGGCCTGGTCCCTCCCAACTGCTCTCCCCTGCCAGCCATCTTGTGTCTACATGGGGGCAGCCATCTTTGACCACATGGGGGTGGCCATCTTGTGTGTTGGAGTGATGGTCATTTTGCATATTACTCTTTTATTAGATAGGATGCTGAAGGTTAGTGTAGGGAACCAGCTGCTGTTGCAGCGCATGGTCCTTGTTGAACTGCTACCTCACCTTGTAGGTTTGGAGCAGCAGCTGCATCCGCAGATCCCTCAGTTCCTGCCAGAATTACTCCTTTCTTCTCTCAGAATGTGCCTGTACATGTGTGAGAAGCTCTATTATAAAGGGTCCTTCTACATATCATTTGTAATGTTAAAGTTGGAGGTGGAGACAGGTGTAGGTTCAGATTGTCTTTGGGGGCTCCAATTTATCCAATCTGTTCCAGCTGATGTAGGTAAAGACTGTCTTTTGGAAGTCTAATTTATTCTGAGGATTCCAGTTATGGCAGGGTCTCTCTTTTCCACGTCCAGCACGGAAAGAGAGATGATCCGGTTCTTTGAGTAGAGGGGCTGGAGATTGAGAAATAAAAGAGAGACAAGACACAGAGATAGAAGGAAAAAGCTGGGACCGGGTGGGACCACTGTCCTCTTCTGAGGGAGAGACAGTGACCCAGAGCCCATGCAGTGTGTTTATTTTATACCCCCAAATACCAGGAAGTTTCACCAAAAGTCAAGACAAAGGAGATTATTTTCATTCTTGAGTGGGCCCAAGACCTATTCATTCCTGATGCTTGACTGAATTTACATATCAAAACCCACTTCCCAACACCTGCAAAGATAAGAGTCAATGCTGAGAACACATCTACCTTTTTGGTAAGATGTGTATCCAAGACTCAGCTTTGCCTGTCGCCTTGGGTTCAGCTGACAATTGCTAAGGAAGAATGCCCATGTGCCTTCCCAGGTGCTCTCTACACCAGTTTGTCCCAGGTGGCCCAAAATCCACATAGCTTGTCTTCCCACTGCCAGTTTATTGATCTCAGTGACTATAAACCACCAGATGTAGTGGCAATGAAGTTCATAGACTTCTAGCTCCCACAATTGCATAATGTCTAATCCCTTTAATAAATCCCTTAGTCCAATCTCTCTTATTAGTTCTGCTTCTCTGATGAAACACACACTTACATAGATATGTTTTGTAGAAAGAACCAAAAAAGTACTGAGGATCAGATGTAGATTGTAAAAAAAGGAAAGAGTAAAAAGTGATAGTTTTAGTCGTGTTTTTTTTTTTCATTTTGAAACATGTCTTCCATTTGGTTTATGGGACACTACAGTCCCGTTTTTATTCTTCTCTTTCTATGCATGCTCAGTCTATTTTGCTGGATTCAACTCACCTTCATGACCTCAACATTTGGACTGTTCCAGGAATCAAGATTTAAACTTCTGTTTTCTGTTATTACACCCCTCCCCCCTTTTTTTGGTGACCTCATTTAGGCTCAGAATTTTAGTGCCATCTAAATACTGATGACATCCAGGTTTGTATCTCCAGCTTTAAGCACCTAACTCTTGTCTACCTGTCCACTTGACATCTCTGCTTGTACATAGAAGAATCTCAAGCTGAAATATACTATGCCTTCAAAACTCCTCTCAAAACCGGTTCTGTGTGTAGTCTTCACAGTCAATGTCATCTCTATTCTTTCAGCTGTTTGTGTTGAAGACCTCTGGGTCATTCTTAGTTTCCCTTTTCCTTTTATAATGCACATCTAATGTGTCAGCAAATCCCGTTGGCTTTATCTTTACATAAAAAGTGTTCAACTACTGTATTTCCACTGCTACGAACTATCTTAACCCACCATCATCATTCACCTAGGTCAGTGGTCGGCAAACTCATTAGTCAACAGAGCCAAATATCAACAGTACAACGATTGAAATTTCTTTTGAAAGCCAAATTTTTTAAGCTTAAACTTCTTCTAACGCCACTACTTCAAAATAGACTCGCCCAGGCCGTGGTATTTTGTGGAAGAGCCACACTCAAGGGGCCAAAGAGCTGCATGTGGCTCATGAGCCACGATTTGCCGACCACGGACCTAGGTTATTGTGATAGCCTCTGATCTCTACAGCTACGTTTGCCCCTCACAGTATATTATCAACACAGTAGGCAGGGATATTATGTGAAAATCTGAAACCAGATAATCTCACTGTTCTTCTCAAAATCCCTCAGAGGCATCCAATTTCACTGAAAGTAAAAGTGGCTAGAACAGTTTACAAGTTCTTAATTTCATAACTCCCCTCAGGTACCACCACCACTATTAGTTGTGGCACTTTGTCCATAGATTCTCTTGCTGGATATGTAGGGACCCTCTTTATATTCTTTCAGACTTTGCTCAAATGTCACTTCAGTGAAGCCTTCTTTGACTGTTGTATTTAAAATACTAATTCCACTCCACACAGTGTCAATTACCTTACCTATTTTATTTTCCTTAGCATTTATCTCTATCTAAAACAATGTATATTGTATGTATTTATTCTTATTACATCTTTTCATCACTAACATAAAATATCCAAAAAGTAGGGATATTTCTATTCCCTCCCTTCTCTCCATGCCTAGAATAGTGCTTTGTGCTTAGTGACCCTCAATAAATATTTGTTAAATGAATAGTAAATCACTAAAAAAAAAAAAAAAAAAAAAAAAGCACAATACCATCTATTCAATGATAGAAGCAAATGCAAGAAGTACAACAGGGGGACAAAAAGGGTTTCAACACTATCTTCACTAACTTTTCTGAAAAACAAAACAAATTCTTGACATTTGTATAAACTTTGTAAAGATTTAGTATGGAATTTTTTTCTAATTAATCTCTATATTTATGAGGCATGTGGTAATTGAAAAATGAGTTCTCACAGTGAGTCTAAAAGCAGATGGCATTCATTCATTTATTCATTTAGCCCACAAATATTTACTGAGTATCTACTATGTGCCAGGAGTTAGATACAAAGGTGAAAAATGAAATAGTCACAGACTTTAATTAAACATTGGCAATATGCTAGACGGAGTCTTAAACTATGGAGATGGAGAAATAAAATATATATATAGAGAGAGCTGAAAATCTAATATGAAAAATGAATAAATAAATAGGCAATTACTAAACTGTGTGGTAAGGGCAAAAATAGATGCAAAATGGGATGTTTTGTATTATATGTCAAAGGTATCAATTATCCAACCTTAAGGGGTGGGTTGTCAGGGAAAGATTCCTATCAGATACTTTATCTGGCCTGAATTCTAAAAAGTGTATCTTGCTTGACAATATAACTTTTGTGAGACAAGTGGCATCAAAATAATTATTCCATTGTTGAGTTCAATAAATATTTGTTAATTTGTTAGTATTCAAATAATTTTATATTTGAGAGTATTATTTTAATAAACATTGAATTTTAAAAACTTTGTACATTTTTAATCTTTATCTTTAATCTACACATTTTATTTTTTATTTTTATAACTAATTTAAAATGAGATTGCTAACTCAGAGGTCTTAAATGTCTTGCTAGATACATATGGAGATAATGGCAAATACATATGCCACCTGTATATTTGAGAATCTCTGTTCATGAATAATAGTACAGTGGGTGCATATTCCTGAGAATAAAAAAAAATGAAAAATTACAGTTCTGTAATTTCTTTTTTTTTCTTGAGATTTAATGGATGACTCAAAATTTATGAGTCAATTTATAATTTAATTTTTTATTTAGTTGCTGATATCAAAACATTAACATTTTAGTTTTGAGATTCTATGTTCAATTAAAATGCCTAAATAAAGAAGAGAATGTACTGCTGTACAGAAGCATTGTATGTTGGAAAAGTTGTTTAAAATCCTTCAGCTACTATCTAAGGGAGACACCCATTAAAAATAGACTGGAAAAACAACCAGCAAGTTTAAATTAAATCACCATTCTTCCTGACCTCAAATGGTTATTCTAACGTGCATATTTCACTCAATATTTTTATGTCATACATTTTTGAGGCGGTTCTATTTTTATCCATATCCTGCATAAAACGACAGCCTCAAAATATAGGTCAGAGTGTTACTGGCTGCTTAGAGCAAGCACACACTTGGGAAATTTCTTTCCCTAAAAATCCCTCTAAAGAGAGAGAAGTGATTGGAATTTTTGATATTTAGATATCATTATAAAATCCCTAAAGGTCTATAACTTTTATATATAAACACATGAACATTTACTGTAAACAATGAGGATCTGCTTAAAAGTGATTTATATTTAAATTTTAAGATAATGCATTAACTTATGTCTTTTAGAAATACCACACTTTGATAAAATCAGATCATACAGCTATAACATTAGATTACCTATAAAAAGCTACTTTTACCTTGTAATTATAATGTCCATATTGATGCTGAATTATTTGCAATAACATAACTCACCTGCTCTTCTAATTTAGGGCATGAGACTGTGATTTTTATGTTACCCATTCAATTTGGTATTTTTCTTCTAACGAGGCACATCTGTCTGCTTTGTGTTAATGTTTGATGTTCTCCTAGAAAAAGTAGCCTAGAGCCTAGACAATTAATTACCTCCTGAAAAAAAATTAAGGAAAGCATAAGAGCTGAAGCATATAGACTGTACTATCATATTAAATATGTTTTCATTAACAAAAATAAATGTAAAATGAGAGTGGTTTTCAATCTTCAGGGCAATAGTAAGTTATGCCTCAACAATCTGCATGAATTTATGACCTAAATGTTCTTCTACTCAGTACTCTATGAAATCTATAGAGTCATATTAGTACACTTAATATTTTTGGGAGACAGCTCTCAGTAAAGGTTTTTTGTTTTCTTAATGGTTAAAAATTTTAAAGTATTTATTTGTATTTAATTTAGGTAACTGCAGGTATTTAATTTTTTTCAGAATATATTGCAATGTATGAATTGTATCTAATAAAAGAGTAATATGCAAATTGATCATCACTCCAACACACAAGATGGCTGCCCCCATGTGGACACAAGATGGCCACCACAAGATGGCCAGCAGGGAGGGCAGTTGGGAGGGACCAGGCCTGTAAGGGAGGGCAGTTGTGGGCAATCAGACCAGCAGGGGAGGGCAGTTAGGGGTGACCAGGCCTGCAGGGGAGGGAAGTTAGGGGCAAACAGGCTGGCAGGGGAGCAGTTAGGCATCAATCAGGCTGGCAGGGGAGTGGTTAGGGGGTGATCAGGCTGGCAGGCAGAAGCAGTTAGGGGCAATCAGGAAGGCAGGCAGGTGAGCAGTTGGGAGCCAGCAGTCCTGGATTGTGAGAGGGATGTCCGACTGCCCAATAGGATCGGGCCTAAATGGGCAGATGTCCTATTAGGATCGGGCCTAAATGGGCAGTTGGACATCCCTCGAGGGGTCCCAGATTAAAGAGGGTACAGGCTGCGCCGAGGGACACAATCCCTCCGTGCACAAATTTTGTGCACCGGGCCTCTAGTATCTCTATAATACTTACCAGAGGAAAGGATTATTTGACTTAAAAAAAATTAGCAAAGGCTTGTAAAAGTAAACAAAATATTTCTCTTTTGTTTTCTATATCTTTAATACTTTCTTCTCTTTCTTCCTCTTGCTACTCCATGTTCTTTTATTCTCCTTCTTATTATCCTTCCCACTCCTATCTCTTTCTCTTCTTTATCATAATGACTACCTTCAACTGAAGCCTTACTCACACAGTGAATACTGGTGTTATTTCCTCAAATGTCTTAATCAAAATGAAGACATTTTGAAGTAAAACCAGGTTCAAAATGGACTCCACTCTTATTAATTTTTTGGTTGAGTTAAGCATGTAACTCCATTTTCAAGAATTAAGTTTCCAGTGACAAGTATATTATTTCCAGCATCTGAAAGCCTACCTCCAAATTCCTAGACCAGAAACTTATAGGATAATGCATCTGATAGAGCTTTTCAAGGAATGTGTGTGGGTTATGCAGCGTGCTAGGGTCACTACTTCTAGTCACAAACTACCCTCACCTTGGTTAGGACAGAAAAACTGTGAGTAGATAATGCACATGTCTACTTAAACAAAACAATTAAAAAAAACCCATTCTGGCCCTAACCGGTTTGGCTCAGTGGATAGAGCGTCGACCTGTGGACTGAAGGGTCCCAGGTTCAATTCCGATCAAGGGCATGTACCTGGGTTGCGGGCACATCCCCAGTAGGGGGCGTGCAGGAGGCAGCTGATCAATGTCTCTCTCTCATCGATGTTTCTAACTCTCTATCCTCTCTCTTCCTCTCTGTAAAAAAACAATAAAATATATTTTAAAAAAAAACATTCTGGAGGAAAAATTTAAAAAAAATGTTGCTTAAACAGAAGGCATATTTTGTGGAAAATAATTATATGGCTCTTCTGTGTAAATAATGAAAATAGATGTAAACATAACAGCTGATTTAATAAGAGGCCATCCTAAAGAGCTGTTATGCAAATGGTCATCATGCCATCACGCCATTACGCTGTAAGGGCTCAGACACTCAACACTGGGGAGAGAGGAATGGGGACCAGCCAGGCACAGATGAGCTCTTGAGAGAGGAACAATCCGAACTCCTCACAGTCCATGTGGTCCTGGGTGCCAGTGCTTGTGGCTGCAGCCCAGGAGAGGGACAAGCCGCCCGCCCCGTGGTCCCGGGTGCCTGAGGCTGCGGCCCGGGTGAAGCTGCCCACCCACTGTCCCCTGAGGCTGCAGCCGGCCCAGGAAAAGCCGGCCCGGGTCCTGGGTGCCTGCAGCTGGCCAGTGGGAGGGAAGCCCAGGTCCCAGGTGCCTGCGTCCTGTTGGAAGAGGGAATCCTGGGCCCAGGTATGGGGCGAGGCAGAGGCAGTTAGGGGTGATCAGGCCAGCAGGGGAGCAGTTAAGGGTGACCAGGCTGGTAGGGGAGCAGTTAGGGGCAATCAGGCAGGCAGGCAGAGGTGGTTAGGGGCAATCAGGCAGGCAGGCAGAGGGGTTAGGGAGATCAGGCAGTCAGGCAGGTGAGTGGTTAGGATCCAGCGGTCCCAGATTGTGAGAGGCAGTTGGACATCTGCCGAGGGGTCCCTGATTGGAGAGGGTGCAGGCTGGGCTGAGGCCCCCCCTCCCCCCCCCGCCCACGTGCACAAATTTTTATTAAGATCACTGGTTTTGCAGGTTCCACAGAACTGGCATCAAAACCTTGTTCTACATTTTATTAGCAGAGCAACTTTGGGCAAGTTCTTTAACCTCAGTAGTCCTTAGTTTCCACATATTTAAAGTGACAGTAATAATAATATGTACTACCATTAAGTGTTTGAGGGAATTAAATGAGAGGACATGGAAATATGTAGCACAGTACCTGAAGAAGTACTCAGTATATGGTATCTATTGTTATTAATATGCACGAAGCCAAATTACTAAATCAGTGAATATGTAAATTTCTCCAACCTACTGTGCAACTGGAGACATATAAAAATAACTCCAAATTAACCTCCCTAATAGAAACAAGTGGTGAAAAACATTAATTATTTTTTTGAATTTACCAAAATATAGCTAGCTTTATTTTCTAAATATAATATGTACTAAGTAGTAATGATATCATTGTAATTAGCTAATCCTCCTATATAATAAAGAGCTAATATGCAAATGGTCGTAACACCCTCATGCCCTCATGCTGTGAGGGCTCAGACACTCAACACTGGGGAAAGAGGAATGGGGACCAGCCAGGCACAAATGAGCTTGCAAGAGAGGAATGGGGACGAGCCAGGCTGTGGCCCAGGAGAGGGACAAGCCACACGCCCCACAGTCCTGGGCACCAGCGGCTGTGCCTGCACCTGCAGCCTGGCCTGGAAGAGGAAAAGCTGCATGCTCCACAGTCCCGGGCGCCAGTGGCTGGGGCTGTGGCCTGGGAGAGGGACAAGCCACCCCCCCACAACCGCAGTCCCAGGTGCCAGCAGCTGGGGCTGTGGACTGGGAGAGGGACAAGCCTCCTGCCCCGTGGTCCCGGGCACCAGCAGCTGGGGTTGTGGCCCAGGCTAGAGACAAGCAGCCCACCCTGCAGTCCCGGGCACCAGTGCCTGTGGCTGCGGCCTGGGAGAGGGACAAGCCACCTGCCCCGTGGTCCCGGGCACCAGCGCCTGCGGCTGTGGCCTGGGAGAGGGACAAGCCACCTGCCCCACAGTCCCGGCGCCTGTGGCTAAGGCCAGATTATTCCGGCCCAGGTCCTCGATGCCTGCGGCTAGCCAGAGGGAGGGAAGCCCGGGTCCTGGGTGCCTGCGACCGGCTGGAGGAGGGAATCCTGGGTCCCGGGTACGGGGCGAGGTTAGGGGTGATCTGGCCAGCAGGGGAGCAGTTAGGGGAAATCAGGCTGGTAGGGGAGCAGTTAGGGGTGATCAGGCAGGCAGGTAAAGGTGGTTAGGGGCGATCAGGCAGGCAGAGGTGGTTAGGGACGATTAGGTAGGCAGGCAGAGGGGTTAAGTGTGATCAGGCAGTCAGGCAGGTGAGTGGTTAGGAGTCAGAGGTCCAAGATTGCAAGAGACAGTTGGACATCCCCCAAGGGGTCTCAGATTGGAGAGGGTGCAGGCTGGGCTGAGGGGAACCCCCCACCTCGTGCACGAATTTCATGCACCCGGGTCTCTAGTCTCTCTATATAAAAGGCTAATATGCTAAGTGTCCCTCCGCCCATCCAACCGGTTGCTATGACGTGTACTGACCAGCAGGGGGCAGACGCTCAAGGCAGGAGCTACCCTGACATGCACTGGCCATTTACAGAGAAATGGCAGCGCAGACCTGGTACCGACAAAGCAACACTCAGCTTCCCCCAAGTGGAACACAGGCCATACTACCACCCTGGAGCAACACCCCACCAAATCGCAGCCGACACTACTGAGACCCCATGGTGCAAAATATGGAAACAGTCGCTGTGGGCGCCGGGTAATGATGTCATATAGCAATGCCCGGCTTTCTCTCCCTAGTGACTGTCCTCCTTGGAGTTTCTTCAGCCCAGCAACACAACTTGCTTTATAGCACGGTGCAAACATTTTACAGTTTAACCAAATGTCTGTGAAGTGTTTTCCCGTGCCTCATCTCATTTGATCCTCACAGAAGTCGTGGAGTTGATAGATGGGCGACTCGGTGGAATCCTATTTTCTTTTCATTAGTCGGCAAACAGAGATTTAGAAAGCTTAGAAACTTGACCCAACTGAAAAGAAGTAAGAAATGGTGGACCTTGAAAATGACTTCAGGTTTTCTCACTGCACAGAATATAGTCAAACACTGCTGCAGTTAAATATTTTACCCTTTGTTCTCCCTGCGTGATCTATAATAATAATCTGCTTCGTGTTGATATTTACTGCTGTGTTGTTGACAATTACCTAAAAGAGAAGTTGGGGTGCTTCTCTGAGCTGGAAAAAATTTAGCTAAATCAGAAATAAAGCAAGTTTATTCTATATATATATAAAAGGCTAAGTTGACTCGCACATGTGTGATACATATAATCGCTCACTGGCGCCAATCACACGCTTGTGTTTCTTTTTTTTCTTTTTCTTTTTATTGTTTAAAGTATTACATATAGTAGTACATATATCACCTTTTTTTTCCCCCATTGACCTTCCCCCAGCCTCCCCCACCCCCTATCGCATGCCCTCATCCCACCCCCCCCCCAGTGTCTTGTGTCCATTGGCCGTGCTTATATGCATGCATACAAGTCCTTTGGTTGATCTCTTTCTCCCCACTCCCCAACACTCCCCAGCCTTCCCGCTGTAATTTGACAGTCTGTTTGGTGCTTTACTGCCTCTGTATCTATCTTTTTGTTCATCAGGTTATAATGTTCTTTATTTTCCATTAATGAGTGAGATCATGTGGTATTTTTCTTTCATTGCCTGGCTTATTTCACTTAACATAATGCTCTCCAGGTCCATCCATGCTGCTGCAAATGGTAAGCATTCCTTCTTTTTTTATAGCAGCGTAGTATTCCATTGTGTAGATGTACCATAGTTTTCTAATCCACTCATCTGCTGATGGGCATTTAGGTTGTTTCCAAATCTTAGCCTTAGTGAATTGTGCTGCTATGAAAATAGGGGTGCATATATCCTTTTTGATTGGTGTTTCTAGTTTCTTGGGATATATTCCTAGAAGTGGGATTACTGGGTCAAATGGGATTTCCATTTTTAGTTTTTTAAGGAAACTCCATACTGTTCTCCACAGTGGCTGCACCAGTCTGCATTCCCACCAGCAGTGCAAGAGGGTTCCTTTTTCTCCGCATCCTCGCCAGCACTTATTTCACTTAACATAATGTTCTTATTTGTTGATTTGTTGATGATTGACATTCTGACAGGTATGAGATGGTACCGCGTTGTTGTTTTGATTTGCATCTCTCGGATAATTAGTGACTTTGAGCATGTTTTCATATGTCTCTTGGCCTTCCTTCTGTCTTCTTTCGAAAAGATTCTATTTAGGTCCGTTGCTCATTTTTTTTATTGGATCATTTATCTTCCTTTTATTAAGTTGTATAAGTTCCCTGTAGATGTTGGAGATTAAACCTTTATCAGTGATAACACATTTGCAAATATGTTCTCCCATACAGGGGGCTTTCTTGTTGTTTGTTGATGGTTTCTTTTGCTGTGCAAAAGCTTTTTATTTTGATGTAGTCCCATTTGTTTATTTTCTCTTTAGCTTCCATTGCCCTAGGAGTGGTATCAGTGAAGAAATTGCTTCAGCATATGTCTGAGATTTCTCTGCCTGTGGATTCCTCTAGTATTTTTATGGTTTCCCGTTTTATGTTTAAGTCCTTTATCCATTTTGAGTTTATTTTTATGTATGATGTAAATTGGTGGTCTAGTTTCATTTTTTTGCATGTATCAGTCCAATTACCCCAACACCATTTATTGAAGAGACTGTCTTGACTCCTTTGTATGTTCATGCCTCCTTTGTCAAATATTAGTTGAGCATAGTGGTTTGGGTTGCTATCGGGGTTCTCTATTCTATTCCATTCGTCTATATGTCTGTTCTTGTACCAGTACCGCTGTTTTGAGAACAGTGGCCTTGTAATACAGCTTGAAATCTGGTATTGAGATCCCACCTACTTTGTTCTTCTTTCTCAGGATTGCTGTGGCTATTCAGGGTCTTTTTTTATTCCAGATGAATTTTTGGAGAGTTCTTTCTAGGTCTGTGGAATATGCCACTGGTATTTTAATGGGGAGTGCATTGAATCTATAGATTGCTTTGGGTAATATGGACATTTTAATAATGTTGATTCTATCAATCCATGAACATGGTATGTTCTTCCATCTGTTTACATCTGCCTCTATCTCATTTTTCAGTGTACTGTAGTTTTCTGCATATAGGTCTTTTACCTCCTTAGTTAAGTTTATTCCTAGGTATCTTAATTTTTTTGGTGCGATGGCAAATGGGATTGCTTTTTTAGTATCTCTTTCTGTAAGTTCACTATTGGTGTATAGAAATGCCCTAGATTTCTTGGCATTAATTTTGTATCCTGCTACCTGGCTTAATTCATTTATTAAGTCTAATAGTTTTTTTTTATGGAGTCTTTCAGGATTTTTATGTACAATATCATGTCATCTGCAAATAAGGACAGCTTTACTTCTTCTTTTCTAATTTGGATGCCTTTTATTTCTTCTTCTTGTCTAATTGCAATGTCTAATACTTCCAGTACTATGTGGAACAGGAGTGGTGAGAGTGGGCATCCCTGTCTTGTTCCTGTTCTTAGGGGAAATGTTTTTAGTTTTTGCCCGTTGAGTATGATGTTGGCTGTGGCTTTATCATATATGGCTTTTATGTTGAGGTTATGGTCCTTGTATTCCCACTTAGCTGAGAGTTTTTATCAAGAAAGGGTGTTGGATTTTGTCAAATGCTTTTTCTGCATCAATTGATATGACTATGTGATTTTTATCTCTCAATTTGTTTATGTGATGTATCACGTTAATTCATTTGCGGATATTGTATCATCCTTGCATCCCTGGGATAAATCCTACTTGGTCATGGTGTATGATCTTTCTGATGAAGTGCTGAATCTGATTTGCTAGAATTTTGTTGAGGATTTTGGCATCTATGTTCATGAGGGATATTGGCCTGTAATTCTCTTTCATTGTATTGTCTTTATCTGTATTTATTAGTATTAGGGTGATGCTGGCTTCATAGAATGAACTTGGAAGTGTTCCTTCCTCTTGAATTGTTTGGAATAGTCTGAGGAGGATAGGTTTTAGTTCTTCCTTGAATGTTTGGTAAAACTCCCCTGTGAAGCTGTCTGGCCCCAGGCTTTTATTTGCTGGAAGCTTTTTGATGACTGCTTCAATTTCTTCCATAGTTTTTGGCCTATTGAGATGTTTTGATTCTTCCTGATTGAGTTTTGGAAGGTTGTATTTTTCTAGGAATATGTCCATTTCCCCCAGATTGTCCAGTTTGTTGGAATAGAGTTGTTCATAGTATTTTTTAACAATACGTTGTATTTTGGTGCGGTCTGTTGTTATTTCTCCTCTTTCATTTCTGATTTTGTTTATTTGGGTTCTCTCTCTTTGTTTCTTGGTGAGCCTGGATAGAGGTTCATCAATGTTGTTTATCCTTTCAAAGAACCAGCTCTGGATTTTGTTGATCTTTTGTATTGTTTTTTTGGTCTCAATGTGGTTTATCTCCGATCTGATCTTTAATATTTTCTTCCTTCTGCTTACACTGGGCTTTTCTTATTTCTCTCTTTCTAACTCTTTGAGTTGTTGGGTTAGGTAATTTATTACCATTGTTTCTTATTTTTTTTGCAGTGGGCTTGTAGAGCTATGAACTTCCCTCTCAAGACTGCTTTCGCTGTGTCCCATAGATTTTGGATTGTTGTATTTTCATTGTCATTTGTTGCCATGATGTTTTTTATTTCTTTTTTGATCTCTCTGGTAACCCAGTCATTGTTTAATAGCATGCTATTTAATCTCCATGTGTTTGATTTTTTTGGATTGTTTTTATTGTAGTTGATTTCCAGTTTTATGCCACTGTGATTTGAGAAGATGCTTGATATGATTTCTATTTTCTTGATTTTTAAGCAACTTTGCCTGTGACCCAGTATACGATCTAATTAAAAATGACCCATGTGCACTTGAGAAGAATGTATATTCTGTGGCTTTGGGGTGAAATGTTCTGAAGATGTCAATTAATTCCATCTGGTCTAGTGAGTCATTTAGGATTGATGTTTCTTTGCTGATTTTTTGTTTAGAGGATTTGTCTAATGGTGATAGTGGGGTATTAAAGTCTCCTACTATGATTGTATTGCTGTCAATCTCTCCCTTGATATCCTCCAGGAGTTTTTTTATGTATTTGGGTGCTCCTGTATTGGGTGCGTATATGTTTACCAGAGTTATTTCTTCTTGTTGGATTGCTCCCTTTAGTATTATGAAGTGGCCTTCCTTATCTCTTTTTATGTCCTTCACTTTGAGATCTAATTTGTCAGATATAAGTATTGCTACCGCAGCTTTTTTTTCATTTCCTTTCACCTGAAAAATCTTTTTCCATCCCTTAACCATCAGTCTGTGTCTGTCTTTTTTTCTGAGGTGGGTTTCTTGTAGACAGCAGATATATGGGTCTTGTTTTCTTATCCAATCCATTACCCTATGTCTTTTGATTGGTGCATTTAATCCATTTACATTTAAAGTTATTATTGATAGGTACTTATTTGTTGCCATTTTTATTCTTTACCCATGTGTTCCTTCTTCGCTTCCTATTTCTTTTTTTTTACAGCAGACCCTTTAGCATTTCTTGCATTGCTGGTTTGGTGGTAATAAACTCCCTTAGTCCCTTTTTGTCTGTGAAGCTCCTGATTTCACCTTCAATTTTGATTGATAGCCTTGCTGGGTATAGTATTCTTGGATTCAGACCCTTCCTTTGCATGACGTTGTATATTTTGTTCCATTCCCTTCTGGCCTGATGTGTTTCTGTTGAGAAAT
Source organism: Plecotus auritus (assembly GCF_963455305.1). Taxonomy (NCBI): domain Eukaryota; kingdom Metazoa; phylum Chordata; class Mammalia; order Chiroptera; family Vespertilionidae; genus Plecotus; species Plecotus auritus. The sequence continues at coordinate 186,198,875 of NC_137770.1, forward strand.
CAGTCGCTGGTCTGATGGGGGATCCTTTGTAGGTAACTTTCTGTCTCTCTCTGGCCGCTTTTAAGATTCTTACTTTGCTGTTGGTGTTTGCCAATTTAATTATTATGTGCCTTGGCATCGGTCTTTTGGGGTTCATTTTGCTTGGGACTCTGAGCTTCTTAGATTTGTGTGGGTTTTTTCTTCCCTATATCAGGGAAGTTTTCTGTCATTATTTCTTCAAACAGGTTTTCTAATCCTTTCTCAGTTTCCTTTCCTTCTGGCACCCCTATTATGCAGATGTTGTTTTGTTTCATGTTGTCCCAAAGTTCCCTTAGGCTCTCCTCCTGCTTTTTAATGTTTTTTGTTTTTTTTTTCTAGAAGCTGCTCTACTTGGGTATTTTTTCCTACCTTGTCTTCTAGCTCACTGATGTGGTCCTCTGCTTCTTCTAGTCTACTCGTAATGCTTTCTATTGAGTTCTTTACAGCAGCGATGTCATTTTTAATTTCTTCTTGGTTCTTCATTTCCTCTTGGCTCTTACACATATTGTCAAATTTGTCTTCCATTCTTTTCATCCACCTTATGACCATTTCTCTGAATTCTTCCTCTGACAGGTTGCTTGCCTCCATTTCGCTTACTTCCTTTTCTGGTGATGCCTGTTTTTTTTTCATATGCAGGCTGTTTCTTTGTCTCACCATGATCTCTCTTCTCTGGGTGTCTGGTTATGTAGTTTTCTCTCTCCTCCAAGTCAGGTGCACGTCGACTTCATGCAAAGTATGAGCCCACACACTTGTGTTTCAATCTGTCATTGTAGATCGTGAATTTGGTTGACACTTGTATTATAGAGAAAGGGCGAATAGCTATACTAAAATATTTCTTCTAATTGATTTCATTTCAATGTGCACAAATCTGTGCACTGGGACACTAGTTATTAATAATAGAAAAGGAGCAAAGGAAAGGCCAGACATTTCAAGCATGTTCCCTGCAACACAGTGGGCGAGGGAAACACATAGGGAAGATAGACGCATGCCTAGTAAAGTTGAGATGACATAGGGAAGTTATTTGTCTGTCAATCACACCTGTAGACAGAGGTGGTTGGCCAGAATGGGCATGGCCAGTATAAGTCCATGAAAATTTGGGATACTAACCCCCTTCACAAAGAAGTTTGCTCTCTTGGCACATTACACTTGGCTCCTGGATTGCAGGGCTCTTTTGTTCCTGCTTTCTGCAAATGCCCACTTGGCCCATAGCTATGTGGACCCCCACACACAATGGACTGCTGAACTGCAACTAGTCTAATGCTGTACTGGACGTGTCTTCAACATAGAAAGGAAACTCTGGGCACTGGCTTTGCTTCTAGCTTTACTGAAACCCCAACTGCACTTCTTCTATGACTGAACTAATGGAAATGGGACTTTGGAAACCCAGGGACGTAACTCTATAGAAATAAAGATTTCTACCATATCACATCCTCCATGCAAGTCTCAAAACATTTATTTTCTCAAAATACTGCAAGAACTCCAACTCCAGTACTCATTGGGGAAGAGAATCCTTACTTTATCCAATATCAGTAATATATTTCCAAGTTTTCAAATAATATTTATTGAACACCTAGGGTTTTTTTAGTCATTATTCTATGATGAGACTAAAAATAAGAGTGAACAAGGAAGTTAGGATTCTTGTTTTTCTGGAGTTTACATTCTAGTTGGTGGAAGAATGGAGTAGGGCAAGAAAACAGAAATATAACTAATGGGTAAACAAATACATCAGATAATTTTATGAAATATTAAATGTTATGAGGACTAGAAATCAAAATGATATGCAGTGTGTGATGGGTAACTTCTTTGGTTTGGAATGTCAACAGAGGACTCTCTTTGAATGTACACTTAAAGTTAGGTCCAAAAGAGAAGAAAGAGCTATAGCTAGTTCAAAGATTCTAACGTGGGAACAAGTCTACTATATTCTTAAGTCAGAGGAACAGAAACTAGGCCAATGTATCTGGGGCTTAGTGGTCTAGGGCAGCGATTTCAACCTTTTTCATCTCATAGCACACATAAACTATTACTAAAATTCTGTGACACACCAAAAAAATATGTTTTTTGACAATTTGACAAAAAATAGGTATAATTTTAATTTATTTGCACTGGACAGCTATTGTTGTGTTGACTATTGTCATTTTCTTAGTTGCAACTTACTAAGAGGTCAGTGTTCCTGACTAAATAGTCAGGTATTACTGGTTTTGAAAGTTCTTGCAGTACACTGGTTGAAAATCACCAGTCTAGGGGAAGAGTAATTCTTAAACACTTGGTTTTGTGCTTTTATTTGTTTTTCATTGTCTGGATCATTGACTACTTTCTATTTAATTGACATATTTATTGATTTTAGGACAAAATCATTTCCTTTTAATCCAAGGTATTTACAATTTCTCAGAAAATGCCTACTGTGTACTCTGACAGCATTAGCAATATTAAAAACTCAACACAATTTATATGTCAGAGACAGAGAGGTGATTTTTTTCTGGGTTTTTACAAAAGCTAGAAAATATTGTTCCATAGACACTTAAAGAGTTTATGTCAAAACTAATAATTCTCTACCAGTTTTATGTTCCAGTAAGTCCATTTCCATCTGCAGTAACAGAAATAGGAAGTGGGGGAAATGAACACAGAGCTGTAGTATACTCACCCCTCTTGGCTCTTACACATATTGTCGAATTTGTCTTCCATTCTTTTCATCACCCCACAAGCATTCAAATCATTTAACATTGCACTGCTCACTGTACTGAAGCTTTTACTGCGAGGGGTCCCTGAGCAAATCATTTCCATTACTGGTCTGTTCTAATAACCCCTTTGCTGATTCAGCTACCTGAATGTAAATAATCATAGAAATGACTGGGAAATTAAAGCCAATTTGAAACAGTGAACATGGATCTAAAAGAAAATGCTTCCTACATATGCCTTCATTTTCATAACTCTTTGTTTAAAAATCTGCTTATCATAGATAAAATCTTTTGACTCTATTAGAAGCCAATAGAAGAAAAATAATTCCTTTTTTTTGCATATCACTCTGTTTCTAAATCTTCCTATCTTAAATGACAGCTGTTTTGGCCATACTAACCCAATATGTTCAGAAAATATATATTGGCTCCAAATGAAATTTCCACAAATATTAAAATAATCACAGTGAATTCCATAGCATAACAATTAGAGTCCTCATTGTTTATTCAATAGAAGTCTTAGTGGTCTTAAGGTACAAATGAGATCGTGCACTGTTTATTTGTTATAAACACAAGGTGTTTTTCTCTCTGCCCTATATTCTCACTACATATCCAACCCTCCCCCAGCTCCCAGCAGCCTTTTAATACTACTAGCTATTGAATTTAAAGACTGGCCTCCAGGGGGGAAAAATCCTTTGTGTGATCTTTATGATTACAATATTAAAGTAAAAAAGTGACAGAATAATATAGTTTTTTGAAAATCTCTCCAAATAGCATTAGCAATGTACTTTGAAAGTTACTGCATTTATATCTAAAATAAAAGATTATCCTATGTATATGATTATTACAAATGACTTTGAAGCTGCCTAATTATATATTTCAAAGCTGCTCTGAGTAGGTTTAAAAAGCTATAAAATGCAGAGAAGTAAGCAGCTGCCTTCAGAAAGAATTTGTAATGAACAAATCATCATAGTATTGAGTTGAAATTCCATCACAATTAAAGCTAAAATATTAAAATACATTTTAAGATATAAAGGCTTAAAAAGAGATGTTCATTATGAAACAGAGTGAATCTGTGGTTATTACAATAAATGAGGAGCACTGAATCATGCCAGAATAAATTGTATCACTGAGAATACAAGTGGAATTTTAAGTGTTTTCTATTATTATTATTTTTCAGTATATGATATCAGTTCATCCTTTTCCATGCTGGTAGAAACATGTGCAGATTTCTAAAAATCAAAGAGTTCCCTTTAATATCAAGTTTCTAAACTCTTTTTCCATTAGTGCTAATGGTTTGGTAGAACTTAAATAAGACCTGTTTAACAATCGATGACATCTTGTTTGGTTCCTAGAAGGCATGTGTGAAAGCCAAGGTGGATGTCACCCTGTGAAGACAGCTCAGTATGTGTGTGTGGGTGTGTGTGGGTGTGTGTGAGGAAGGCACCAATTATCTGCATTTGACTCACTTTTTGCCTTCAGCAAAACATAATGAGAGCTATTTATAATGGTGGTAATATTGATAGTTTCCATTAATATCTATTTCTGCATTTATTTCTAAATAGTATAGTTAAGTGTGTGTGTGTTTTTGTTTTTATGCCACTTAGAATTTGCTTTACAGAATTTATAATCTAGCACAAATAAGCACTGTAAAGGAAAACAATCATTTCTCCCAGAACTTTTTGCCTCTTTTTCCCAGAGAGAGGCTTCGGAAGTTACTAGCGCTAAAAATGGAGAAACCACAGTGGGAGTATACATGTTAGTTAAAACAGAGTACTTGATTCGGAAAAAGATCTAACATAAGCTATTCCATTAAATCTTCACAACAGCCAGGTATGAAATATGTTTGCCTCTGCTTCATAAATAAAAAACTGAGGTTCAAAGAAGTTAAGAAATACAGGTTGAACAAAAGTAGGCTTACAATTGTTCATATGGAAAATAATCATTAGTAGATAATAATACAAGAATAAACTTCGTGTTTCATGAACTCACAACTGTAAACCTATTTTTGCCCCACCCTCTATATAGAAGCAAGATTCAAATTCAGAAGATATAGCATCTTGCTAAACTTGAATGGGCCTCAAGGAAAGTTAAAGTTAGATCAGTTAAAGAGGTGAAAGGGAAGCATCTCAGGTGAAACAGGTTGGTTCTCAGGATTGTCAATTGATAATATTTATCATTTTGTGGATGAAAAAGGGGTCACATACTAAACCTGACAAGCTCAGGGGAGGCCTGCATGGTGGGCCTTACAAACTCAGAGTCCAAAAGTTACCACCTAGGAAGGTCTGAACATAAAAATGTCTAACTAAGAGCAGGTTGTGGTGGATAGTCATGTCCTAGACCAGTAGCTTACAAGACAAAGGTCAATCTTTACTTTAGTAAGTAAGCCTGTCTCTTGTCTTGCTGCATCTAAGATAACATAGTAATGTCAAAGTAATCTCCTTTTCCAGAGCCCTCAGGGCACACCCAGTTTAGCAGGCCAGGAGGCCACAGAAACACGCAATGTTATCTTGTTCCCTGTATGCCATTTCTATGTGCTGTAAGTGTCAATAGTTAACTATCCTGTAACCAATGTAAAATAAGTGTATGTCTCTCCATTTTACTTCTTATCCAATCCCAGCGATTTTTCCACTTTGCTTACTCCTATCCCCTTAATCTACCACCAATGGATTTCACTGAAACCCTGTTTATATCTCCTCCTTTGATGGCAGTGTATAAAATAAGGTGCAAAACTGCCATTCTCTGGAGCATTTTTTCAATTAGTTGAGATTTTGTTTCCCTACAATTGTCATCACTTTGGTGCAAATAAATTCATAACCATTCTCTACAGGTTTGGACATTTCTTATATTGACAATTTCAATCATGCTATAGTAAAATTATATAAAAATACAAAGGCCAAAAATTTTATTAGCAATGTGACTGTTAGCAAACAAGTGTCTTTTAGGAAGAATTTATTAACTCTACTATTTCCAGCTTTCATTTTCTGATTAAATCAGTGTCACTGTTAAATATATCATGGAGCTCTTGTTTTTTTTTTTTTTTTTTAGTGTTGTAATTTATGAAAAATGTGTGCATAGTATAAGTATTAAGTAGGAAAGTAATCTAAATATACATTTAAAACAAAACAAAACAATGGAAATGTGCTTTTCCAGTCAATAGCACAGTCTTCCTTTAAATTAGAAAAGAATAAACTTAACCAGGAAATGAGGGCTTTGTTAAAAAGAATGGTAACTGTAGAACCTCAGTCAGTCCTGGAACCTGCTCTACTTCTATTATGACCCTTCCAGCTCTTTTCAGCAGTGAGAACAGAGCATGGGAACAGTGGCCTTGAATACTGTATCTGGCTGTCCTTATTTGAAATATGTGCCAAACTTGACAAATTTTACAAAACTGTAAGGTTGAGTATATTGAATGGGGTGCGGGGGAGAATAGAGATTTCAGAGCAGATAATGTTTTTCAGATCTCAATCTGTTCCCTTATCTCCCTCGCCCCATCTTGCACAGCCAGGCCCATTCACTATCACAATACTTTTCTTTGTTTTCTGTGTCCTTGGCATGTGCTCTCTCTCTTTTAATCACTATCAAGACATCTGCTTTTACATGGCCCTGTAAAACATCATAGTTTCCTCCTATTTTTAACTTCCTTAACATTTCCTCTTGCTTTTTCATACGTGGTGTGAAAAAACAACATTAATGACATCATTCATCAGAGCTGAGCACAATACAAAATAGGGATCCTGGTCAAAGGAGCAAGAGAAGTTATAGGTTGTTATTTTACAGAGGTCCTACAATCTAATGGTTTCTAGAATGTGTGATACCCCTTCCCCCACTATTGTGCACTGTTGCATTGCATGGTGGGAAAGTCACAGATCACCAGCTTTAATGTTAACCCTACCCTTCCTCATCCTCTATTGGTTCCACATTATGCTCACTCTAACCTAACCTTCTATCAAATAAGAACACAAAGTTATTACTTCTGGATAAAAATGTAACCTAGATTTTTGAAGAATCATATCTTTTTGCTAGAGCTACTCTTGAACTCTGTTTTAAATGAATACTGAAAATCAGTGTTGATGGTGCTGAGAACTGCACCAGATATTAGACCAATAGAATTAGACCAGTCTTTGGTTCAGCAACCTCAGTACAGATAGTTGAGTTCTGACTAAGAAAGAATTCAGAGCCAAGACTCAAACTATAAGAGAAAGTTTATTTAGAAAGTCACAGAGGTAAGAAAAGTTAGTCAGCTAGGTGTGGCTCATGAAATAACTTACAGAGTCCAAAGAAGGGCCCTTGGAGCTTAGGACAGAGAAAGATATAGATAGCATGCCTGAAGTAAAAGAGAGGGGGAGGGAAAAGGCATGGGTATGCTCCAAGAGGGAGACGAAGAGCGCACATTGGGTCCTCTGTCCTAAGTGCTTTTAAGGGTGGAGGGGGGTCCCAGAGGGAGGCTCTCAATAGAATATTCATCAGCTTTCTAGATGTGTCCTATCAGGGTTGTGGTCTCCATGGACTGGTGGGCACCCTGGCAGGGGGTCATTAATTAATATAGCAGTTCCTAAGTTCAGCTGTAGTTCACTTGTGTGATTTTGCTGCTTTCTGGGCCTGGAGCTGAAACAACTGAGGCCTAGATGTATTTGATGTGAGTCAGAACCTCATTGTTCTGGGACTTAATTCTCCTTGTTCATTCCCCTTTTAAGAGTGTTTAACTGGCATGACTAACAACATGCCAGGGGAGGATTTGAACCCCATGACTAGCACTATTAAATGACCTCCTATTAAAGGTCAGGAGGTCTAAACGGCTAGACCAGAGATATGCTAGGGGAGTAAAGGTCACCCTGGGGTAAGATCCTTGTTTTCCCAGTTTTTCCCATTGCTAGGCACCTGTTGCTAGGTGTCCAGGACTTCCTGCCCTGTTGAGTTTTTGTATCTGGCCCATCTTCCTTCCTCTGTTCATGTCTGTCTAAATGCCTACCATAAGAGCATGTACAGCAATGCCCTTCTTAAAACCTATAAGAACTCAAAGTCCCATAAGAAAGCACTGGGAGTTTTGAAAAAGTATTATTCCCTTTCTGGCACTATAGGAATTGTGAGACCTTTGAGAAAACCTAAAGAAAAGAGATTTTTATCCTGGATATTACATGGACTAGTGGGATTGAGGCATCTAAACCAGTCAGGAAGACATGTTACATGTTACCACATGGGAGCTTGATGCATTTGGTAAGTGAGTGAATAAAAACAGTCCATAGTTTGAGAAATTAAATAAATGACATTCATAAAATGTTCAGGCTTTTCCTCAGTGAGAAATGATGCTTTCTCTTTCTTTATAATCAAACACTAGTATCCCGGTGCATGGATTCATGCACATTGAAAGGAAATTAATTAGAAGAAATATTTTAATATCGCTATTCACCCTTTCTCTATAATAGAAGTATCAACCAAATTCATGATCAACAATGATAGATCGAAACACAAGCGTGTGATTGGCGCCAGCGAGAGCTTTATATGTATTGCACATGTGTGAGTCCACTTAGCCTTTTATAGATATAGAATAGACTTGCTTAGATAGACCTGCTTTCTGATTTAGCTAAACTTTTTTCAGCTCAGTGAAGCACCCCAACTTCTCTTTCAGGTAATTGTCAGCAACACAGCAGTAAATATCAACATGAAGCAGATTATTATTGTAGATCACACAGGGAGAACAAAGGGTAAAATATTTAACTGCAGCAGTGTTTGACTATATTCTGCGCAGTGAGAAAATCTGCAGTCATTTTCAAGGCCCACCATTTCTTCTTTTCAGTTGGGTCAAGTTTCTAAGCTTTCTAAATCTCCGTTTTCCAGCTAATGAAAAGAAAATAGGATTCCATTGAGTCTCCTATCTGCCTACTCCAGGACTTCTGTGAGGATCAAATGAGACGAGGCATGGGAAAATGCTTCACAGACATTTGGTTAAAGTGTGAAATGTTTGTACCTGTCTACTAGTATAAAGCAAGTCATGTTGCTGGGCTGAGGAAACTCCAATGAGGCTAGTCACTAGGGAGAGGAAACAAGGCATTGCTATATGACATCATTACCTGGCGCCCACAGCGACTGTTTCAAGGCTAGACTGGGCTGTGGGCCACATTTGTGCCATGAGGTCTTGGAAACATTGGCTGTGACTTGGTGGGGTGTTGCTCTGGGTTGGTGGTGGGGCCTGTGTCCCACTTAAGGAAAGCTGAGTGTTGGTTTGTTGGCACCTGGTCCATGGTTTCATTTATTTTTAAATGGACAGTACACGTCATGGAAGCTCCTGCATTGAGCATCCGCCCCCTGGTGGTCAGTGTGTGTCATAGCTACTGGTCAGACAGACACTAAGCCTTTTATATATATATACATGCTTATGGTATTTTGATGAATGGATAGAAAACCACCTGGGCATCTATACGGTATTCCCATTTCAGGAAGTGAATCATTGCACTAGTCCTCTCTACTCCTTTGATCTGAGCTCTCCAGTTCCCATGATTCTCCACATTGAGCTTCTGTTCACTGCCAAACACCAGTACTTAATAGTCTGCTGTCACAATTTAGGCTCCAATGTGCAGATTCAAGGTATAACTGCCAAGATTTGCCCTCCAGTCACCAGAATTACAGTGCCACAAAGAAGAATGTAACCTTCCTCACTTCATAGTTTATAATGGAATGGAACAATTGGGCCTGCTGCTCTCCTAGGGATTCCAATCTGAGAATGATCAAGAAGCCTATACTCTCAAACCAAAACATTTCCAAGTCTAGCCTTTTATAAAAATTTTGAGACACATTATATCAGGATTAGCAGTCAATATTGGGGTAAACAATATTTTCAAGGATAACATCCATCAGAAAATTTAAAGGACAAGATCTGTTTCTACATTTTTATGATTTTTATCAACAACTATTACAATGATATTTATTATTTTTTTCCTTTAAATTTCAGCCCATGAATATAGTTTTTAAAACTACTGAATAGGTATAATTAAATGAATCAAGGTACTTAGTAAACATATTTGATATCATGTTTGCAAAAACCCAAATTTCAAAATACTAAAATGAAGAATATACCATATTAAATAATATAAAATTTTATATTATGAATGTTTTTTATTTCAGTTTAATTGACTTATTTGGGGGAAAAATAGCATTGCTCATACCAGAGCTTTTCACTTTTCTACATAACATATTGATTTATGGTTTATTTGAAGTTTATAATGAGAAGGCCATTACATTAATTATACTTCCTCATATGCCTTCCAAGTGAAACTAATTTTCCCTTTTATCATTAATTATATCAAATCAATATGATTATTGTTTTATTTGTATATTAAATTTCTGAATTTAGCATAAATTATCTGTACAGTACCTATAACTATGGAGCACTTGCTTTTATATAAAATAATGTCATTACTAAGAAGACTCCATTTGCATTACCAGGCTGGTGTTGTTGAAGGATATTTTAGTTACATTTATTTGATTTCTCAGCAGCATTTGATGCCTTTTATAGAGAATCTACCATGGGTCAGGCATTATTCTCTGTGCTTTACAAATATTAACTAAATCAGAGTAAACTATGATTTTATACTAGTGATTGGTTTCCATTATGCCATAATCTGGTTCATATCTACCTCTCAATATAGGCTACCATTCTGCCTTATCCTGAAATGTTTTCCAAGGTGTTTAATTCAGCCTTTTTCTCATATCACTTTTCCTGTTCACCCTGGATAATTTCATTTCATTTTTATAGATTTAATTTCTACCCCACACCATTTCTTCATCCCAGACCCAGATACATAACTTACTATAGGAGAGCTCTACTGTTCCTCAGGCATTTCCCACTGAATATAGTTGACACAAAATTTGCCATTCCTTCCTTTCATTCCCCAAATACACTTCTGATTTGATAGTTTGATGTAACCTACTCATTTACCCAATTCAAAAGACCTGACATCACTCTAATGACTCATTCTTCTTGATATCCTGTACCCAACTGATTACCAAGAGCTAATAATTCTCTTTTTAGTGTATTTTCTCTGAATATTATAATTTCTATTTAATCTCTCTTTAATATATTTGTTGCTTTCAGGTATTATGGCAATTACCTTAGTTTAGTCTACCATTACTGCTAGCATAAATTGCAGACACATTTTCCTAACTAGTCTTCCTCACAGCAGTCTACCTCCCAATCCAACCCATCCTCCATTCTCTAGCTTATTTGATTTTATAAAATATAAATCTAATAATATCATTCCCTGATTTGTTTAAAACCATTTAAAGGCTTCCCATCAAAATACAGTTTAAAGTCCAAACTTCTCAGGATGGCATAGAAGACCTTTATAGTTGGCCTCTGATTAATACTGTAGCTTCATTGTTCATTGCTCTCCCAACAGTTTCTACTCTCTATCCTCATTATACCAATTTATAATCCCACCAACTACTTAATTCTCTTCATTCCAAGCCTTTGCACATATTGCTCTCTCAGCCTTAAAACCTTGTCACCATTTTGTCCCATCCTCTCATTCAACTCTACTATAATTCACTACACACTGCTAAACATACACACCACTACCACCTCTGGCTAGCTCCAATTTTGCTTTAGATCACCATGTACCATATCCAGAAGCATCTCTCTGACTCTTCTATGTGGGGTTAGAAGATGTTTCTTCTCTATACTCCCAATGTATCCCATGTACTATCCTTAAATATACTCTTGACATTTCCAGTTGTCTCTTTTATCCTCCCCATTAGAAAATATGCTCATTGAGAGCAGGAACTGTGCTTTCTCTTCTTTAAATTTTATAATTTGGCTTGTTCTCAGAACACAGTAAATGTTCTATAAATATATGTTAAATAAATACCTGATGTTGATGTTTGCATGTTCCTGAGACACAGGTTTGGCATGAAATGGCTAGAATTCTTTTCTGACCCACTTCCATATGTCAATGACCACAGCTTCCCTATGTCTAAGGGTGTAAGGACAAGAGTTTGAGAAGAGTGAAATCTGCCCTAGCTGGTTTGGCTCAGTGGATAGAGCATTGGCCTGTGGACTGAAGGGTCCCAGGTTCAATTCCAGTAAGGGCACATGCCCAGGTTGAGGGCTCGATCACCAGTAGGGGTGTGCAGGAGGCAGCCGACCGATGTCTCTCATCATTGATGTTTCTATCTCTCTCTCCCTCTCCCTTCCTCTCTGAAATCAATAAAAATATATTTGAAAAAAGAAGAGTAAAACCTACTCAAAACAATACTCAGAAACTTTTCTTGATTTCCTAGACTAAACTATGTATCTTTATTCTGTAAATATTTAATCTGTGCTTCAATAATGCCCTGGGCATATCTCTGACAGTATGCTTCTAAATTGTATTACATATATCTTCTTATAGTTCTGTTGGCTCATGAGACTGTGAGAATTTTTTAAAAAAATGACAGTTTATTATTCATCTTTGTATTTCTAGTGACAATCTTTATGCCTGGTTCATGTTTGATGATCAATAAATTTTTGTTGAAAGAACATTTTTCATGAAGCTGGAGGCAATTTTTTCTGTTTAGTATATAATGAAGTATGATAGAAGTTTCAGGCTTATAGAAAAAAAGAAAAAAGTGTAAAACAACTTTGGCCATATTGGACAATCGGTTAAAGATGGCTAAAAGGATGACCATATAGCAGCATAATATTACCCGACTTTGCATTATTTTCTATTCATGTTATGTGTGTAAACCTTATCTTCTAAAAATATATAAGTAATTATCGCAATAATCTCCTAACTCGTCTCCCTGCTATGTCTTTGAAAGTTTATTCACAACAAAGCATAAAAAGCAAGTATTTTAAAAGGTAGATCAAGTAAAATCAATCTTCTCCTCAAGACCCTGCAGTGGGTTCCCAATGATGAACAAGTTCTGCCATATCCCAACCCTCTCACATCTCTGACTTCATCCATCCCGACTCTCTTCCCAGCCTTCCTGCTCCCTCTGCTCCACTACACTGATCCCTCAGGGCATTTGTCCTTGGAGTGTCCTGGTGCCTGGAATGCTACTCCTCTAGAAATCACATGTCTTTCTCACTCACCTCCTCCAGGTCTTTACTCAAAGGACACTTTTTCAATGACCATGTTTGAATTACCACCAGTCCCTAAGACCCTCCTCCATACACATGCAGTTTCCATACCTTCTTGCCTCTTTTACTTACCATTTACCACAATCTAACATATTATATTTTACTTATCTTCCTTATTGTTGTCTCATCATGAGGAAATAGATTTCAGGGTTTTGTTTTTCCTTTTATTTTACAGTTATAAATTCCAGACCGAAAACAGTGTCTGGAATTTGATAGACATTAAAAAATTGTCAAAGCAATGAAAAATGGACACTTGAGAGAAGATACATTTTATTTTTATAAAAATAAAATATGCATTACTGACTGAGGGATATTATACCATCTACATGCCAAACTACTAAATGGCCTTTTGAAAGAAATAATTTTCTTTTTAGTAGTGTTAATCCTAAAGAGTGCCTCTGTGGAATAAATAAGGACATTTCCTCTATAAAGTGGATTCCCAATGTAGATCACCAGAGGATCAAGACTGTTCATAGTCAAATATATATTTTTAAAGCTACTTCATAGATTAAAATATGCACCAAAGAACTTTACATAAAGAGCACCAGTACTGTGAATTTGTTTTTGACGGACAGACAATGTATCATGCTAAACACTAAAATGTAAGTCAATGTAAAGCAATGATGAATGCCTTTGTAAATTTAAACTGTTTCCCAAGACACTAAATGATTTTCCAGTTTATCATAGATTTCATGTGTGACATGAGAATCAGCTGTGACCACCACATCATTAGCTAAAGGGCCACGGACTGACAGGAGACAAACCAATTTGGCTGACTTCTGAAGATAGGGAAACGAAAGACTTAACTCACACTCTGGCCCAACTACTCCTCTGACCAGAAGGTAAAGACAAAAAGATTGTAATTGGGCAAAGCATGATTAGAATTCTTAAAATAGTCAAATGTTTTGTTTTGTTTTGAAAATGAATGGGTAAGGGAAAACATACAGGTGGGGAGGATCTGAGTGAAGCTCACAGGTCTTCGTTTCTGTTTAAAGCTTGTCATATATATACAGTCTAAATAATGAAAACAAGATGTGCATTCCCTTCAAATACCTAATCTCACCCTGTGACCTCAACCTGGTCAATAACCAAATCCTCTACCCTCAACCAAATAAAGGCAAACCTTTTTAGGACAAATATGCCTTTGAGTCAGGAAGACCTTTAACATTACTATGAAGAGTTATTTGATGCCTGCACTGCTGAATATAAGTCATCATTGCAATAGATTAACCTTTGCCCTGCTCCTTCAGATAATGGCAATGTTGAAGTGATCTGTTCCAACACTTTGATAAACCCCTTGGTTTATCTCATCCCCCCTAGACAATCAGAATATCGCTTGGATCACATATATAGTTGATATTGGTGCTATTTTCTAGGCTCAGAAATACCACAGAACAGAAAAATGCTTATGTTTAGCTGCACAGAACACTTTTTTAGTGTGGTATATGGCACTGATTTTTATATTTTTGTGTCAGATATAAGGATATCTCTTTGGGAATTTATTTTTCTCCTTAAATATTACTATTTTTATTTAAGCTATAATTGTATTTCTTTTATATCTATTGTTTATTTCTTTTATTTTTGAGAGTCTGAAGTTAGTTTTCTGGAATCTACCTGAATTTCAGAAATACTATAGTAACTGAAATTTGATGAGCCCACATAAAATCATATTTATACAGAGAAAAAAAACTCTTCAAAATATAAAATTACTTTCAGTTAAGAAAGTGTCATTTTTTGAGTACTAGAAAATGTATTTCTTTATTCTGTTCCTTAACGGAGCAGTTATGGATAATCACCATCCTCATATATCATTCATCTACTGCTCTGCCTTGCTATAATCCAGATTATGATTGAGACTAGGTGTCATTTTGAATAAAATAAAATGCATAACTATGCCAGCAGGCCTGGAAAAGTATTCTCCCAATTTAAAACCCTGTACAAGAAATATGCCTGATAATGCTTTCATGAAAATCCTGCTTATTACTTTAGTGAATTTTTGGATTAACTGAAAAAGGCAGCAATAGGCTGCAATTTATTGATTTTCTGGGCTCTTTAACTTGATAGAGAATGAGGGAAATATTTTTGAAGAAATAAAAGGTTGAAGAAAATAGTCTGTTCCTCATCTATGGAGCAATTCTCAATGAGGTTGCAGAAATAAACAATAAAAGATTTCTGTGGATTTGGTGTTAATCTAATTTTCTTTACTGAGATTACACACCTTTAAGTATTAAAGAGGGAGCACCACAGAACATTTTCTGTGCTATCAAACTATGCATGTAAACTGAAATAGATGCTTTTAAAAAATATATAAAAGTTGCACCTGCCTATCTTGACTTCCAAATCTCTCCTTTCGATTGCTTGTGTCTGTTGCTGCATTAGATATTTACCTTTATTATGATGACTAACAGCAACAGCTCAAGTTTTCTTTCATGTTGAAACATTAATCCTTGTCATGTGCTCTAATTTTGTTGGTATGAACATATGAATCTATATTGTTTCCCAACATCTCCAATTTGAAATGATCTGCTTTCTTGCTGGTGGCTTCTAGCCCTCTTAATACAAATTCTGGCAAAGAAGGACAGTGTAACACTATCCAGATGGCTTTCTAAGCAGATATTTTTGGGTATGTAAATATGGAGGTCATTCATCTGTAACAGATGGGTGACTTTTTGTTTCCTCACCCGAGCACATTTTCATTGATTTTTAGAGAGAGAGGAAGAGAGGGAGAGAAAGAGAAAGGGAGGGAGGGAGAGAGAGAGAGAGAGAGAGAGAGAGAGAGAGAGAGAGAGAGAGAGAGAGAGAGAGAAAAGAAAGAAACATTGATTAGTTGCCTCCCACAAGCACTCCAAGCAGGCCAGGGGTGGAACCGCAATCTAGGTATGTGCCCTGACCAGAAATCAAATCTGCGACATTTTCATGTACAGAGGACACTCCTCCTGACTGAACCACACCAGCCAGGGCTACAATGGGTGACTTTGGCATTCTGTTTGAGGTGCTTGCTTCAGGAATTCAGAGTACTTTTAGAGCATAAAAGGAAGCTTTAATATTCCTTGAAAGACAGCTTTGGTGAGACTATTCTGCTCATTACAGTGGTATTAAGTAATTTCCATGATTTGTTTCTACGATTCGTTTAAAAACAAGACATATTGGTTTTATGTCAATATTTGCTTCTATGAAATATTTGCTTCCATTTTGTAGCCTACCTCCTTCAGAATTCCATCCTTAGTATTCATAAAAGGTATGAGATAGTGATGTCCATTTCCTGACACTCCATGAAATCCATAAATCATTTCTGACACAAATTTGCCCTCAAATTAATGCCTTTTTTTCTTCATGTGGATTTTGATCAATAGCAATATAGAGAAAACAACTCTCCAATATACTTTGTATTTGTGATGCACAATTAACTGTAAATTACACTGAGATCTGGAAAGATAAAATACTTGCTAATTTTCTCCATCAGTAATAAAATCATGCTGTTTCATGTATCACTACAAACAAACCAGGCACTATAGCATTTCATCAATGTCATTTAAATATTGTTTTAAAATTTGCAATGGGCAGAGCTTCTTTATGATTTGGTATAGCACAGTGACAATTATTAGGCATATTCTTTATTAGTGCTTTAAAGAGTTTTAGTACAATTCTGTATTCGATAAGAAAAATACATTTAACTAAGTCTCAGTAATTATTCCCCACTTTATTTTCTTATTTTAAGTAATAAAGTAAAGATAAAACTATAAATAACATTGCTAAAGTTAATTGAGCATTGTTCCAGTATTTTCTCATTAATTAATTCATTTATTTTGCTTTAAAATGTGGGCAATAATTTCCTGGATATGAAACCAAAATCAAAGGCAACAGAAAAAGAATATGACATACAGATGGCCTCTTATATTAGACATCCTTTTGCTGGAGCCCAGGTTGAGTGTCAGCATGTGAAATTTTGTGTGCTGGCTCTTTAAGAAGGGTCTTGGATTTCCAGCAGTCTCCCATCTCTCTGGCAGATAAAATCCCTGCTGATTCTCATAGTCAAATGTTATGTGGGCTCCTCTTCCTGGCACTGTACTCTGGCCTGGGGAGCCAGACCTGGGGTTGAGACCCCTCACTCCTCAGGGGAAACCTCTGGAGCTGAGATATCTCTCTGTTTTCTCAACCCCTGCACATAGGTGCAGGGCCAGCTCTTTTCCCATCCCTGCCCTGTCTACCAGTCTCAACGTAGCTTCCTCTGTGTATACTTAGTTATAAGATTTCTGTTCAGCTAGTGTTCAGATGGTTATCCAGGCTATTATTCTATAATTTAATTGTAATTCCAATATGGTCCTGGGAGGAGGTGAGTGTAACTTCCATCTTCTCTGCTGCCATCTTGGACCCCTGCTTGTGAGTGCACTTACCACCACCAAAGTGTACACTTACAAATGGTTACAAGGGTAAGTTTTCTGATATATATTTTTTTTACCACGATATTAAAAAATGAAAATCAGAACCAAAAATAGTCATTAGAAGAACAAAAGTTTAAAGGTAGCCAATTGTTCAGAGATAATATTTTGAACTTGGTTTTCTATTTATTCTCTATTGATGATTTTGAGCACCTGGTATATTTCTAGCACCACCATTTCCCCACAGCTGGATAGTGTGTGATATGGCACACACTCCATCCTTAGAGATGAAAATTGTCCTTAGTTGCTGGGAATCTTGTGGGCTGACAGTTCTCAGTTCCCAGCCCTCTCATAAATTCTCTTCAGCTGGGGAGCTGCCTGTTCAAGGTCACACCCCCTTCTCAAGGAAAGCCTCTGTCTAATGAGCAGTCACACGAGGAATACAAAGGCCTGTCTCCTTGCCGTAAGTGGGACAACTTGAAAGGGCTACCTTCAGAGATCCATGTAGAGTCAGCTGTAGTCTTTGCTGAAACTGCAGCCCAACTTCTCCCTCTGATGAATCTTGCCTCATCATCTGCCCTTCCATAGATGTTGATTCTAGCACACCCTACTAAACTTCTTTCATGCTACTTTCCATCTCAGAGTAACTATTCATTGAGGAAGAGAGAATACCTAAACATTTCTTAGTCATTGAACACAAAATCTTTGTTGACATTAAATCCTGAGGAACAAAGTGTCATGAAAGCCCCCCTTGGAAAAGGGGCACATAGGGCCAGGTATTAAGTGGAGTCTTGGTCATGATCAGACCTACAATGGCTTACTAAGTTCATCAACCCATCCAGTAATGTTCTTATTACCTCCTTGTACACTTGAAATGGACATATTTGGTAATCAGCATAGCCTGTACATTATTCTCCTTGCCTGAGTCCTGTCAGAGTGTGGAAAGTTGAGCAGGGCCTCTGGAACTGATATGCCAGTCAAGATTGTATACCAAGCAAATATACTGAATGAGGAATGGCAGAGGTTAGTTCCCCTAAAGGAGGGAGGCAAGCTAGTGGTCCTGACCTAAATTTAAATCACAAGTCTGGCCCCTACAATAGCAAAATGTTTCCTGAAGGATGACAGTCAACTATTGCAAACTCAATTAAGAAGTAGCCCTCATTGAGGTTGCCATCTTTGCTGGCAAGATAAATACAGCCTTGGTTCATGGTACCAAGCCTTTGATCCAGAAAAGGTGTTCTTTTTCACCCTTCTCACACAAGAGGAACTGAAACAATTAGCATTAATTGGAAGTCACAATATTATACATTGCAGTCTTGCCCCAGAGCTATGTTAATGCTTTCTCCTTCTGTCAAAGAAATCTGGGTTGGCTGCACATCAGGAGGAACATCCTGATGGCACATTATACTGATGACATCATGCTAATAGAACCAAATGAGCAAGAATGGCATGTGTGGCCCTTACTGGTTTGGCTCAGTGGATAGAGCGTAAGCCTGCGGACTGAAGGGTCCCGAGTTCGATTCTGGTCAAGGGCACATGCCTGCGTTGCGAGCTAGATTCCTAGTGGGGGACGTGCAGGAGGCAGCATATCAATGATTCTCTCTCACCATTAATGTTTCTATCTCTCTTTCTCTCTCCCTTCCTCTCTGAAATCAATAAAGATACATTTTAAAAAAATAATTATATATAAAAAAAAGAATGGCATGTTTGTTGGAGATTTTAGTAAGACAGATGTGCTTTAAGGGATGAGACGTAAACTCAACAAAATTTCAGGGGCCTGCTGGAGACTCAAAATTTTAAAGGTCCTGTTGTCTGAGGAATGCTGTCCCAACCTATTCAGAGAACAGAACAAATTATTGCACCTCACATCTCCCACCACAGAGGAGGAAGGACAATACCTGGTAAGGAGTTTTAGGTTTTGGAGGCAGCATATGCCACACCTGGGAATATCGTTACTCTCTGGCTCCTGTACTGGGTGACCAGAGAAGCTGCCAGCTGTGATTAGACCACAGAACAGGAGTCCAGCAGCATATTCAGGCTGAAGTGCAGGTATAATGGCTGCTTAGGACACATGACCCAGTAGACCCCAAGGTATTGTAGGTGTCTGAGCTGAGAAAAGATGAACTGTCAGGTTTATGGCAAGCCTAATAGGATAATCACTGTACATTCCAGAGCCATATTCAGAGGAGAATGGTTGACCTTTTGAAAAACAGTTCCTGAGTTTTGGAAAACAGTGAGTTTTTAGATCTTGGTAAAGATGGAGTGCCTGACTATGGGGGAAAGGAGGACATATGTAATACTTCAATAATGAAGATTTTAAATTTTTTTAAAAAAAGGAAAAAAAGGTTAAATGGTCAAATACATTTTAAGGAAGGAAAATGACATATAAATACTACGATATGCTTAACAAATTTGCTTATAACTAAAATGCTTTATTTGTGTACTGTGTACATGTAATTCTTGGTGTGCGGGACAATTTGATTTAGTAACATTTATATACCTATTACATACACAGATAATATGATACCAACTTAAATGGTTGTTCATTTTTGAATGTGTGTGATAGCATATATCAAGTTCTACCCAGAACTAAGCAAGAATGTTAAGTGCTGCAAAAACTATTATAGAAATGAATGAATGAATGCCAGTTTACAAAATGTAAGGAATTGCCTATTGCCCGAGAAAAAACCTAGCATATTAAAAACCAAAACCTAAAAAACGTTGCTTCTGTATCAACAGAGTATTTGTGTTTAAAGATAAGCATATATTCTTTGGAACCATAAGAATAGTGGAGGAGTAACATTACATATACAACTTGACCACCATTTACTTTCTAACCCCTTCCTTCATTTCAAATCAATTTGCTGCATTTGGTATTTTATCAGCTTGGGTGAATTTATAATACATTTATAATCATTTATAATTGCATTTGTGATGTAATGAGTTGGAGGAATTCTGATAACAAAAAAATATCTTATCTAAAGAAGACAATACAATTATAGGTTGGTAATGAGCATGGGATTTTGCTTATATCATTTTGTTTCCTTCTGCAATCTTGCATCAAGCTCCTTTGAGCTACACATGCAAGTCCTATTACCGCTAATTGCAGTTTTATAACACAAGCACATCAAAGGAAAGACACAGACCTCCTTTATGCTGTGGGTTTTTAATCCTTTTTATATTATATAATGAGATCCAATTCTACTTTCACATTGTAGCTTTGGTTATTCTTATTCCAATGTTTACCCATTTTCGGTATTCCTTTTTCATTTTTTGGAATTCTTGGGGCTTTTCAGATAGATGTATTAGAATGAAAATAGCAAATTATATTTTGGGGTATAACATTCTTGATTCTAAAATGAAAAAAAAATAACTCATAAGGGTGTATATATTTTTATCTAAGATTAGGATAGTTAAAAACACAATCTGGAATTTTACATCTATGTAGGAATTATTTGCTGACATAAAATTTTTCACAAATTCGTTCCAAAATTGTAGTCATGTGGATGTAACTAACCTTTTCTAGTTCAAAACACAATAATTATTTAAATAAGCAACATGATGTGCAGAGAGGACTGAAGTGAAGGCACCTGGATTCTGTTGTGGGCCCTGCCCTAATTGTCTCTGAAAACCCTCAGGCTTTTAAAATATAAACCACTAGAGGCCCAGTGCATGAAATTCATGCACGGGGAGGAGGGTCAGCGGGGGGGGGGGGGGGGATTCCTCAGCCTGGCCTCCTGCACCCTCCCACAATCTGGGACCCCTCAGGGGATGTGTGACTGCCGGTTTAGGATCCGGCCTAAACTGGCAGTTGGACATCCCTCTCGCAATCTGGGACCACTAGCTCCTAATCGCTTGCCTGCCTAACCACTCTCCTGCCTGCCTGATCACCCCTAACCACCTCTGCCTTGGCCTCTGTTGCCACAGCTTCATCCGGAAGGTCGTCCAGAAGGACGTCCAGAAGGTCGTTCGGCTGACTGGTCTAATTAGCATATTACACTTTTATTATTATAGATTATGCTCCACTAAACCTTTCAAGACCAGGAGATACACCATGAAAAGGGGAGGCAGAGGTTCATGCCACCCCCCGCTGCTCCTCTGCCATGCTCCCTATCAGAGTTGGTACCCCCATCTGGTCAGATCCCTGGTACATGCCTTCCATTCCATCTCCTCTGCCCTTTATTTCCTCTATCGCAGACTGAATAATTTTTCCTTGTAAGGAGCTCATGATTTCAACGTTTCCTCTCATTACTATCATCCAACTCCTTTGGCCTTATTTCTAGACTATTGCAGAAACTCCAAACTAGGATCTCTTCACCCACTCTGTCACTTTTCTCTCTTCAATCCATATCAAAACAGGGATATTGCTAAAAATGCAAACATGTTATACTTTACTCTTGGTTAAAATACTCCAATGGCTCCTCATTGCTCTTCAGATTGAGTCCTAAGTTTGGTTTTTGTAGTGTTAGAGACTTTAAATTTTATCTTATTTTACTATTAAAAAGTTTTCAGAATACATAAGAGGAAAGACACTATATAATTTTACAGAATTATTATCAGACAGTTTTTTAAAAATGATTTTTCTGTGAAAAGAATTGATATGTATATGTATAGATAAGTATAAATTCTATACACACATATATATATGTTTGTGTACTTTCTGAGACAGTATTATACAGAACTAACATTTACATAGATTATTGTTTACAAAACACTCCTGTGACTATTCTCTTGTTAGATTCTCAGTAACAAACCCGCGAGGCAGGTATTACAAGTTACAAGAAACCCTCACGTGAAAGAGCTAACAGGCAGCGGCCAGGCTCTTGGGTTACATGCCTTATCCTCTTACTAACAGTGAGCAGTGCCCTGATTTGTGAGCAGGTGCTGGTACAGAGGGCTCCAACTCTCAGCTGCTGGAGCGACAGAGAGAAGGAAAGGTAACCTCGTCGCTACTTCCAGAGTGTGGCACTGGGAACACGATCAGTTGGTGATGGAAGGTAGATTATTTTGCCCTCACATTCTCTGTCTTTTGCAGTTTACTGCCTAAGCCTGCTTGGAACTCTACATTTATTTAATCCTTCCAGCAGAGAACAATCACAGTGAGTTTCCCCACTGACATACTTTTATTTGCTGATAGCTCATTCTTTGCAGGTTGAGCAAAGAGACACTCCTAAAATGTATATAAATAACTTTCCCCACCCCATGGCAAAATGTAGTACCCCACAGTAAGAATAGATTAAAAGCATTCCCAGGAAATATATTCTACTTAATATATGAACACTTCAAAAAATAAAATAAACCAAGAAAAGAGCTAACCTTGCATTTTCACAGATCAAAATGTTAATTCAAACAGTATTTGCAGAAACATAGCTGAGTGTCTACAACCTAAATGATGCCACATTTAGCATGTTCTCCTCAGATCTTAAAAAAAAGAGGGTTGTGATATGAGTAAAATTGTTTAGTTGACCTGATTTTGTTTGTTTCTTTATTGAACTTTATTTCAATAAAACAAAATGAACCACTAGTGTCAAATAATTGTAAATATTTCCATTCAATACAGAATGCTTATATTTCTGAAAAATTTATTTGAACTATGGAAAACAAACCGTAGATGAAAGAAATTGGATTCATTAATTTTTCTACTTTCTAATATTTAAATGATTCTATGATACCAGGTTATGTGACTAAAATTTGCAAATGTTTTATGTTTTTTATCTCAATTTAGATAAAAGATTATAAATGACAATAATATTGTAGTATTTTCTACAAGTTGACATCAGAGGGAAACTCTGGACAATTGATTTTTCCTTGGTCCAGGCTGAATTCCAAAATGCCATGAAGAGAGAGTATGGCAAAGGTGAAAAGATGTTGCAGATGTAATTAAGTTCTCAAATTAATTAATTTTGAGTTAATCAAAAGGCAGATTAGCATAGGTGGCCATGACTAAATCAGAAAAAAAGCCTTGAAAAATTATCCAGACAGCCTTGAAGAAATAAGCTGCCAGGTTATGAAAGGGCCTGCAGGCAGCCTCTAGGAGATGAGGGGGTCCCCAACTGACAAGAACAGGGAAAGGAGGGCCTCAATTCTACATCTGCAAGGAACTGAATTCTGCCAACAGCCACCTGAGCTTGGAAGAAGAAGACCCCTCGTTCCCGAAAGCAATTCATCTCTGAGACCCAGAGGACCCATAAACCATGCCTGACTCTGATGACAGAAACTGTGAGATAATAAATGTGTGTTGTTTTAATCTCCTTTAAAAAACTATCAGTAAACGGTGACTGTGACTCCTCCATTAATTAATATTACCAGGTATTTACCAAGTGGTCACTGGGTTTCAGGCAGTGTGTGAGGATCAGACAGCGTGATAAACACTGAAGACTACATTTCTGAGTGTAAGTGAAACTATGAAAAAAATGATCGTTTCTTCTTGTTTCACTCAAACACAGTGTCAGCATAGTATTGGGACATAAGAAACATATATTTGGTTTCTGTCCTGATTCTTGGCACAGAACTCATAAAACCCTTGTAATATCCGGAGCCAGTGGTTGGCAAACTGCAGCTCGCGAACCACATGCAACCGACACCCGCACTTCTTCTAATGCCACTTCTTCAAAATAGACTCACCCAGGCCGAAAACCGACTTCTGCGCATGGGCCACGAAGTTTCAATCGCACTGTATGTGCACGCCCACACGTGGTATTTTGTGGAAGAGCCACACTCAAGGGGCTAAAGAGCCGCATGTGGCTTGCGAGCTGCGGTTTGCCGACCACTGTCCTGAGCCATAGGGATGCTAGGAGCATCTTTTGTCCTAGTATTTGATTTTTGGCCCTGATTCCTGACACAGAGCTTCTAAATCTTGGAATTTCCTGGATGATAGGGGTGTATTTTGTTCCAGTGAGGGGACTCTTGGTGGGCTCCTGGATGGGGGCTGGTTATCAGAAAGACCAAGCCATGGTTAGAAGGTTGGAACTTTCAGCCCCACCCCCTACCATCTTTAAGAAGGGGAAAGAGACTGGAGACTGAGTTAATAATCTGTCATGCCTAAATAATGAAGTCTATAAAAATCCCTAAATAACGGGATTTCAAAGAGCTTCCAGGTTGGTGAACATATCCATATGACTGGAGAGTTTCACATTCCAACTTAGAAGCCCCTGAACTCAGCACCTTTCTGGACCTTACCTTGTGGACCTCTTCATCTAGTTCATCTATATCCTTTATAATATCCTTTGCAACAAACCAATAAATGTAAGTAAAGTTTTTGAGTTTTATGCGTTATTTAATAAGCAAATTATTGAACCTGTGGAGGAGGTCTTGGCAACGCCCAATTTGTACCCAAGTCAAACACAAATGTGGGTAATCTGGAGATCTATTACTATAACTCTCTGAAACCGGGGTGGGCAGTCTTGTGAGACTGAGCCCTTAACATGGGGAGTCTTCGCTAACTCTAGGTAGTTAGTGTCAGAAAGAATTAAATTGTATGACACCCAGTTGCTATAATTGGAGAATTGTTGGATGAGGAAAACCCACCCATTTGGTGTCAGAAGCGCTGTGAGTAGAGAAACAGTGTCCCTTGAATTAGCCTATCTCACACCTTTGTTCTTCCACCCCAATTTCACCACAAGCACATCTGAGTTCTCTGCCCTGGCACGATGAATGCCAACTTCTAGGGATATCTTACCTTGACTCAACTACACAAAGTTAGGGGGATGGTTTAATTAAGGGGCAGAGGTTGTTCCTGAATCCCAACACAGACTTTTTATTACCTCCTTATATTATTTTACTGAATTCTTAAAGTTCCACATGTTACAAATTTTTCACCTGGACCGAGGATACTTATTTTTATCCTAATGTAATTCAATTCCCTGACTTAAAGACTTGCTTCTTGTACTAATAGCCCCAGATTTCTCTGTGAAGTTCAATCTGTTGCCTTAAACTGCAAGCCCTACTGGCTGAATCCCCCTGATGCCAACTCGCCAGTCCTGGGGATTCCTTGTTAAACCTGTGCTGTTTGCCACTTATGCTGCCCCATGATTGAAGGCTATTAATATGGTTAATTCATTCCTCAATCTTTTCTTCCTTGTCATTAGAAATTACTCTCAACATCTCTAGGAGATGTGAACTAGATGCATCTTAGTAACATCAGTCATTTCTGGTTCTGATACTAATATTGAAATAGGTTTTGGAAATTTGAGTTGGTTATTTCTATGATAAGACAGGATTTTGAGATATGGCCTTAATTTTGTTTTTATTTTCTTCCTATATTTCCCTTTCTTCCTTTTGCCTGAACCTACCCCAAACATGGACATCCTTGAACTTCTTTGTCTTAGAGGGCATTTGAAGTAGGTTGAGTGGTGTGTGTGGGGGTGGCAGTGGGCGGGGAGGAAGACATTTACTTCCCCTTTTAGTTGTTTTGTTGTTGTTGTTTTTTCCTGAAAGCATAAGCTCATGTTGCAATTCCCGAACAAATAATATGAAGTGAAAAGGCTTTGTCTAAACTAGGAAGAGATGTTCCAGGACTGAAGTCAGGAGATCTAAGAAGACGAAGACTGAGTGTTGGGAGCAGAGGGGATAGGTCTTGCTGCCCTGCAGTGTCACCAAGAAATTGGCAAATTCCCAGTGAGGAATGTGGGCAAACGCATTTGGTACATGGGACTAACAAACTGCCTGTGCTTCCAGAACAGCATAGAGACACAACATGCAAATTCCGCCTTCACAGAGCCTTGGCCCCGTTCTTCCACCTGCCTTGAACGCCCTTCCTTCTATTAGGCTGCCCATCGCCCACTCCTTTTCAAGTCCCTCCTACTCCACTCAGCCTTCCTCTGACCTCATGCCCTTGTGTATGATCACTCCACCGAACATTCCCCACGTTTATTTGTCACTCAGTTAGCACTTAATCCTACTACGTTCTAGCCTCCTATATGATGTCTTGTATTATTTAACACTTCATGCATTCACTTAATTTGAATTAAATTACAAATTCTTTGAGTTCAGGACAAGTCTTAAAATCTTGTTTTGTTGTAGTATAACCATAAAAAATTATAAAAATGATGTATAATGAAAGAGTACCAAAGATTTTCTAAGGAGAAAAATCACAGTATTTTAGCTCCTAAAGTAATCTTGAAATGCCCATAAAATATACAATCACATTAGGTCAAAATACAATCGCATTAGGGTTTCCTACATAAAAATACAATATTACAGAATCTTTTCTAGAGACACAGGGTGGAACACAGGGGATTTTCAGGGCAGTGGAAGTGTTCTGTATGATACTATAATGGCAGGTACCTGACATTATGCATTTATCAAAGCCGTTGATTCATACCACACAAAGAGTGAGCCCTCATGTAAACTATAGACTTTAGTTAATAATAGTGTATCAGTATCGGTTCATCAATTGTAACAACTGTACTCACTAATGCAAGAAGATGGGTGGGGAGGGAGATGGAGTACATGAAAACTATACTTTCTGCTTACATTTTATGTAAACTGATGACTGCCCCCAGATAACAAAGTTTATTATAAAAAACAAAAAATGCAATATTATAGAAGCAATCTTTTCTAGAGGCATGCCATTCCAAGAATATACAAAATCCCACTGAATGCTTTTTTTAAAAAACAGCAAAATTTGAAAGTGTCATATCCTGATTTTTTCCATATTTTGATAACCCTTTTGCTCTGTATATTGAAATGGATCTTTTATTATACCAACAAGATAGCAGCAGTTGTTCACTGGTGGCTAGCCAGATGTGTACTATAGCGAGATCATCATATCTTCTTTCTACTTAAAAATCATGTCTATTACCTGCTAATTGCCATGTATTGATTTACTTAAGCATCCATGGTTTCTGTATGAGAAAGATAACACTTGGATCTCAGGGGCCTGGAAATTCTTTGCGCTGTCAGTGACCTTGACTGAAAAGGGTAATTAATCTGAACCTCCGGGTGGAACTGAGAGACTTAGACCTTTCATTCTTTATGAAAAGCTTCATCTTTAGTGATGTGAGCACACAGTTCTATTTACTGAGGAAACATCTTATATTAACTTATCCTCTCTTTTATGATCAGCTACCAGAATTGCAGGGCTATTTTCAAGGAAAAGAAAAGAGACAAAAAGGACTTAGTATATAGCAAGGAGTTTGATTTTCCTGTGAGGCTATGCCCACTCATCCACTGCATAGCCCCTTGTTGATGGCCAAACCACTTTGTTTTCCTGCTTAGTTGTGGTTTTTTTTCCATTTCCACAATGAAATAATAAAAGTTTGTACTTTTATGAGATTAAAAATAAAAATGTAAATATTTTAAAACTATCTTATAAATCCAGGTGTTTTTTTTTTTTTTTTTTTTTTGCTTGTTTGTTTAGGTGGTACACAGCCACCTAAACATTAAAATAGATATAATGCCTTATTTTTTCATTCTTCAGTTGTTTCTTGGCTTCTTACAAGAATCAACATACAAGAGATGCCAGGTAGCCGAAACCGGTTTGGCTCAGTGGATAGAGCGTCGGCCTGCGGACTGAAGGGTCCCAGGTTCGATTCCGGTCAAGGGCATGTACCTTGGTTGCGGGCACATCCCCAGTGGGGAGTGTGCAGGAGGCAGCTGATCGATGTTTCTCTCTCATCGATGTTTCTATCTCTCTATCCCTCTCCCTTCCTCTCTGTAAAAAAATTAATAAAAAATATTTAAAAAAAAAAAGAGATGCCAGGTACTGTGATATAAATGTGAAAAAAATCCAAGATGATGACAAATCAAATAACATGTATAAATTTTGTAAAAGGTAGAAATGTTTTGAGATATAAGTGTTCTAGCAATTGTATGTTGATGCAAAATAGGAAAATGCAAAAACTATTTTTCTTTTGGTAAATATTTCACAAATGCCTTCAGTTTGACTAATACTTAAAAACTTCCAAATGATTTTTTTTTTTTCAATTCAGAATTACTGGTTACCATTGATTCAAGCCAGGAAAAGAAAGTATAGGGGACATTGTGTTGTGCTACCTTTCAGAATACTTCTTGACTTCCAGATCACTCTGGCAATCTGCTTTAGTCTACCTCAAGTGCATTTCTAGTTATTTTCTTTACTGATTACCAAAATACTCAATAGGGAGGAAGATGAATTATTTCATAATTCTTAAAGCCATGGAATCTTCAATTAGCTTGTCGGCTTGCTAATTGAAGATTCCATGGCTTTAAGAATTATGAAATAATTCATCTTCCTCCCTATTGAGTATTTTATTTTGTAGAGTTGACACTTCTGTTTCTTTTTTTTCTTTCTTTATTTTTTTAAATATATTTTATTGATATTTTACAGAGAGGAAGGGAGAGAGGGATAGAGAGCTAGAAACATCGATGAGAGAGAAACATCGATCAGCCGCCTCCCGCACACCTCCCACTGGGGATGTGCCCACAACCAAGGCACATGCCCCCGACCGGAATCGAACCCGGGACCCTTCAGTCCGCAGGCCGACGCTCTATCCACTGAGCCAAACTGGTTTCGGCTACACTTCTGTTTCTTTATCAAGTGCCACTTCTAGAAATACTCTCACATCTCTTCCTCTTTTTATTTTCTCTCAGACGTTTTACTAGGGTGCACTTTTTGCATGTGTATATATGTGTGCATGACTTTTCTCTTTAGAAAAATAGCTACCAATAGATACCGGAGCTAATTTACTGTGGAAAAGCATAACATATTCTGCACCTATAGGAACCCACTGACATTTATGTAGAGTTGCCTGACTGAACACTGAGTAACATATAAAGAATAAGGTTATGGGTAATGGGAGAGGAAGCAGTAGGCTACCACCAGTGACAGTAGTTTTTAAATTAAACACATTGTTAGCAGGGTAGAACTAAGGGTCTCTTTGAATGTGTCATACATGAGCTAGTGACTACAGAGCATCAGTGAGCCATGCCTTTTCCATCTGTGGTTCATGTGAGAGAGTGAAATGTTGAAGAAACAGAGGGGTGTCAGAGGCTGGCTGGAGGAGGCAGCTTCAAAACAAAAATGAAAGATAGAAAAAATCCAAAATAGGAACAATAATATAGCAATAAAATGTAAATCTATCAAGAATTGAATCTAAAAAAAAAAAAACACAAAATAAACAAGCAGAACAGAAACAGAATCATAAATACAGAGATCATTTTAATAGTTGCCAGAGGGGAGGGGAGTTGGGGGCTTGGGTGAAATAGGTGAAGGGATTAAGAAGTACAAATTGGTATTAACAGAATAGTCAAGGGGTTGTAAAGTATAACATCGGGAATATAGTCAATAATATTCTAACATTATGGGAATTATCACTTAGTAAGTTATTTAATGTCTAATCACTGGGGAGTACACTGAAAACTATTATAATATTTTATGTCAACTGTAATTGAAAAATAAAAACATGATTTTAAAAAATGTACAGCCCCTTAGGAAGCACTTAAAGGAGACCTCTGCTCTCAGACCAGCCCCTTAGGTTTCAGTTTGCATAGCCTTTGGTTAGCTTTCTCTACAGAGCTTGCTGGTGCAGGAAGAAGAGTAAATGCCAGTGTGGAGAAGCACAAACAGAGTCCTGCTTCTCCATTACATCATTCAAAGATAGTGGTTCCCAAGCTTATTTCTTTACCATACCATATTAGAGGGGTGTAATTATGAAAATTAACAAAATCCTAAAGTGAGTCTATAAATCACAAATTCATTACATACTTTTTAAGTTCTGCATTGCCCTATATAAGCATTCTGGTTAGAATTTAGAAATATATATGTATTTCTAAATTATATGTACATTTTATGTACATACACACACACACAAAGTTTTGCAGAATTTTTTTTTCCTAGTTGATACATTGGGTGGATGAGAGGAGAGGATGATAAGAGGAAAAATCTTAGAATAAATGGATAACTTGGGTCAGAGTAAAGTGCCTAAAATTTGTTAGCAGGAAACTTCTACTCATTCTTTTGGTGCCCATATGTATTTATCAAGACATGTACAAGTTATAGAAGTCTGAAACAATGTGAAAAAGTAGGTGAAAGGAGGGTGATGTGGAGATAAGTGCCTGGTTATTGGGGAAGTTCCCAGGAACTGGCCATTACCTTGGTCTCCTCACCATATTCTGGGATTGATCTGCATAACTAGAAAGAATTTCTCCCTTTCTCTCATTTGCAGAAATAGACCCATATTAGCCAGCTTACAGAGGTTGACAATGTAAACCAGAATATCAGTGAATTAGTTTACGACCATTAAGCTGACCAGAATACTTAAACTGTCCAACCACAGTAGTGAGCGTGGCATCAGACTAACAGAAGTCAGTTTATCTTAAGTGATTTTTAGCTAATGGCATCTGAGATGTTTCACCTCCTAGAGGGGTGCCCTTGCCAAGGAAACCTTCACATTTGGATCTCCTTCCATCCAAAGCAGAGAGTGAAGGCTCTGCCACTGTTTGCTTCTGAGGCTTTCCTTTCCTCATGCTTCCATGGCTCAGCCCCCCTTTTCTGATCTCACAGATTTTTTTTCTCCAAATAGGTTTAACCAGTTCCATTTCTATGAAGGAGTTTTATACTTACTAACAATACTATCTCTGAAGTGACTCTCAGATCTCTTACGTTCTGAACATTAACTTGCAGTTTATGAACAGTATCTTGATTTCTAATTCAGATGGCTAATCAGGCCAGTTTGATTTGGATTTGATGAATTGAATTTTCTTGAGGGCAACCTCATTTATAAAGGTTGGGAGTGTCTCACCACAACCTCTATTATCCTGACAGCAATATAAGTTGACAGCAAGTCATTTTTTAATTTGCAAATGTCAACATAAATGTAGGAATAAGTGAACATGTATGTATGATATTAAAAATTATATCCAACCCCTAGAAAGAAGGTTGGCACTGTGAGAAGAGTATTGCTTTAGCATCTGATGGAGTTTTTTATCCTAACTCAAGCACTTATTAACTCTGTGACCGTTGGCAGGCTATGTAAATTATCTCCATTTCCTCCTTTCTAAAGTTGGGCATAGTGGTAATAATAGTTGCCTCATAGAGGTGTTATTCTATATATATAAAAGCCAAGCGACCAGAACAACCAGAACGACCGGAACGACTGGTCGCTATGATGCACATTGTGGCTGGCCAACTGGTCAGATGCGGGGGGAGGGCAGCTGGCCAACCTCCTACTACCCCTTCCCCAGCTGGCCAACCTCCTGCAGCCTGGCCCCCAATCGGCAACCCCCACCCCGATCGGGGCATGGCCGGTCAGCCAACCTCCCTCAGCCCCTCCCCTTGGCTGGCCCAGTCCCTGAAGGGCCCCCCCTACCCCAATTGGGGCAGGCCGGCTGGACCCCACCCATGCACCAATTTGTGCACCAGGCTTCTAGTGTTTCCTTATAAAAGTAAATGCTAGATAGACAGTAGTTCTTATTAATTGTAAGTAAACTGATTACAATGCAAACTGATCAATGTTTATATGCATCAACAAAAAGTTGCTTGTTAAAAAGAAAATAAAAGTATTTTTATGGTCTAGCCATAAATTCTGGTGTTTATTTCCATTCCTCATTCTCAACATTTTCTTGATCTCAATATGTTTTTCAGAAATGAGATAATATAATAAAGATGCTAGGACCCATTTCTCTCTCATATGAAAATGGGTTTTATCCAGAAGTAGCAAGTGTTTTAGAAGATTGTAACTGTCTAGCATTCTCCAAACCTTTAAGTCCAAGTTATACCTTTGTTTCCTCGACTCTCTGAACCAGATGGGATTATTGCAAAGGGAAGATAGCAGGGAGGTATACATTATCAACACACTCCCAACACTTTGCATAGAACAGTTCTTGTCCTCCTACCATCAAACAAGAAGGCTGTCTATTTAGTATTTCTTTCTCAGGCAATGTGGCTTCTGAGCTCATATTTGTAAGATTATAAGAATTCTATGACTCAACCCTAAAATGAAACCCATTGGTAAATGGTGAACAAAGAGAATTTTGTGTTCCTCATCTGATTCTAAATTCTGAATTACTTCCCAGGAGAAGAGTTATATCTATAATAAGGTGAATTTAAGTAGTACCGCATAATATGCTTCACGTTCCCTCAGTTCACTGGTCATTAAAACTCTGGAAGATGCTAATTTGCTATGCACCTGGGTCTCAGAGACCTAAATTTTTCATGATTTGTTTCAAAAAATTATTCTGAAACTTTATTAACAGAGCTAGGTTTACACTCTAATTAAGTAAAGAAATAAAGGACAGATAGTTTTTAGTCCCATTCCTTCATCTACCTGGAACATACCACACCTCTAATGTTATTTTCTTAAGGATGCCTCTCATTAACCTTCCAGATTATTTTCTCTCCATTTATGAGAGCCCATAACCCCTGTAATTTCTTTCCCATGGCATACATTATAATATTCATAATGATTTGCTTTAGCATTTTAGTTCTATGTACACTGTCTGTTAAAGTTCAAATTTTTCAGTTGAAAGTAGAAAAAAGAAAATTATTGATAAAGAATTAGTATTTTCCAAGAATAAGAAGAAGAGCTGATGAAGTAATCCTCGGTGTAGATGGGATCCAGGATAGTTAGAGAAATCACATCAGCCAGAGCTGGCCTGCTTTCCTATAGGCACTCGTATAAAGTGATTTCACTTCAAATAACCTCTAAAAATCCTCAAAAAGGAAATCACTGGTCCATTGCTTCCCCTATCCCCTATTAGACTAATGGTAATGGCTAGAATGCAAATAACTATGATTGGCCTACCCTGGAGTAACACATATAGGTAAATGATGAAGAGAAAATACTGGCAGGCAAAAGCAATTACTACTCTCACTATGAGGTCCACAAGAATAGGAATTGATGTGTGTGTGTGTGTGTGTGTGTGTGTGTGTGTGTGATGGATGTCTCCAGATGTAAAGCAGATACTTGTTGCCTAAAACATGTTCAATATAAGTTTGTAGAATGAATTAAAGAAGCAATTATGGAGGAACAGTGAGGTCATTATTTATAAGCAAAGTAGGGACTCCTACATATTTTTCTCCCCAAAACAGCTACTCCCTGAATGCCTGCAAGTTCACTATCAATGAGATATTCATTATGTTATGCATTGCCTTCTCCATTTGCTTATTAAAATCCACATTCATGTTTATGTGTATTTTAGCCAATCCTCTGATACCTTATTGTAAATGTATCCACCAGAACTTTTTCTCTGGCACTGGATATTTGAGGCACCAGAGTCTCAGAAAAAAAAAAAAATAGGAGCATGCTAAAATATTGGAGCTGGATAGAGTAGGAAAAAAAACACACCAAAGGAACACAAAAAGGCATGTGCAAATATTGAATATTTGTGGTTTGTACACTCACAAATAAGGGAAAAGTTCTTAAATAATCAATAAGGAGTAGTGATTTTACCAGAACCCAACTGTGCTGACACTCTTATCTTAGACTTTCAGCCTCCAGAACTGTGAAAAAAATAAATTTCTGTTGTTCAAGCCAATAATAATAACAATTTTTCTTTCAGACCTAAAACATAATCACTCTGGATTTAATGGTATTCCTTAATATAATTTCTTTTCCCTGATATAATTATTCCTAATAAGCATAATTATTTTTTTTTTAAATATTTTATTGATTTTTTACAGAGAGGAAGGAAGAGTGATAGATAGTCAGAAACATCGATGAGAGAGAAACATCGATCAGCTGCCTCTTGCACACCTCCTATTGGGGATGTGCCCGCAACCAAGTTACATGCCCTTGACCGGAATCGAACCTGGGACCTTTCAGTCTGCAGGCCGACGCTCTATCCACTGAGCCAAACCGGTTTTGGCAGCCTAATAAGCATAATTAATACTGACATTAATAGGGTGTCCCAAAAATGTATACACACTTTAACAGCTGATAACTTACTTTTCATCCCTTTTCAGGTTTAACTGATTTGAAATAATGGTGAAGCCAGACTAAGCTTTGAACAAAGAAAATGTATCCTAAAGTGCCACTAGACTTTTTTTTTTATGGAGATACATAAAAGATAAAGTTTACAGTACAAAACCGGCAACAGTTGGTGAATTGAAGGTGCACAAATACCAAACAAAGTGATTATTGATGTTTGCAATTCCATTGCTTTGCAGTGCCTGCACTGGAGTGGTCATCAGTTTGAAAATATTGACAAAAAGTATTCATTTATGTAGATTCTTTTAAATTTTGAAATAAACTGTATGTTAATAAACACTGATTTTATAATTATTCAAAGCATGTGTACATTTTTGGGACACCCTATATTTTTATAATTTATGATCCAGTTTGGTTATTGGTGAATCTCAGCAGCTGTTCCTTTCACCAAGCTTAATCAAGGTCAGGATTGCTTCTCTTTGGCAGTAATATTTGGAAGGAGGTCCTTCCCCAGATCAGACCTCTGATACCTGACCCTAAGAATCCTAGCTATGAAGCATACCAGCATTTCATATAACACAAGTTCTGTGAGAGCAAGAAATTTCTTCTTATATACAGTCTATGTAAAATAGTGTCTCACCAGTAATTATTACTCAATAAATATTTGTAGAATGTTAGTTAAATCAATGAATGAATAAATTTACTCTTGAGTATTTCTTAGAATCAGCTCCCATAGATTTAGGTATTGATCTAGATTTATTGTATACAGTGAATGAGTGATGGAAATGCTAATGAAGGGTCTGGAAGATTTCAATTAATACAGTTGTTTCCCACCTCAATCCAAGTGATATTCTGCCAAATGAATCAAATAAAAGGCTTTCTGCCAGGCTGGCATGGCTCAGTGGTTGAATTTCAACCTATGATTCCCAGTAAAGGCACACACCCAGGTTGTGGGGCTTGATCTCCAGAGGCAGCCAATCGATGATTCTCTCTCATCATTGTTGTTTCTATCTCTCTCTCTCTCCTTTCCTCTCTGAAATCAATAAAAATATATTTTTAAAAAGGCTTTTCAATCTTAATGACCTTTACTCTGATGAGTAAGGTTACATCAGATAGCTCTACAATACCCCTTAGCACTCACAGTGCATAGAACCAGCAAAGACCTTAGTTCTAACATTATGGACAAGGAGCCTGAGTCTGAATTTCCCCAAGGTCCCACGTATAGCATAAGTGGCAAAGAAGAACTGAAACCCAGATCTTCATATTACTTATACAGAGCTCTTTGCTTCCCTTATGACAGAGATACCATCTTTTCTAGATGGATTGATTATATATAAATTTCATTTCTGGGCATGTGTTCTTGTTCACTGATATGGGAAATTGAATGATCAATTTTTTATTGAGACATAGTTTATGGTAGCTTTGGCCAGTGATGACCACAGTAATATTTTGGACACTGATGGTATTTTATTGTTTCTAATAACTTTGTCAACAAAGCAAAACAAAACCCACATCTATTGTGAAAAGAAGGGAAAAAAAGAATTTGTTCATTTTATTACTGTGCTATCACTTCCTGGGAAGAAAGATACATTATAAATTCAAGACACTGGTTGCCATTTCAAATTCAATCTCTGAATATCTGTGAAATCTAACAACTCCTGATACAGTTGGTCAGTTTTTTAAGTTACATGCCGAACCCATTTGTAAACAATGAAAATGTCTTAGAATTATTAAACAAATAAGAATATTTGCATTACAAGTGCTCCTCTATTTACAGGGTGGTTATATCTTGCTAAACCCATCATAAGTTGAAAATATTGTAAGTCAAAATTCATTTACTACATCTAACCAGTGTCTAACCCAACATCACAGCTTCGCCTGCCTACCTTACACTTCTGCTCAGAACACTTATATTAGCCTACAACTGGGTAACCAAATCTTGAATTTCATTTCAGGAGTAGTTGCCTCTTCTTCTCACCAGAAGCAGAAAACACAGATGGGTGTTTCGTACACACGATGGGAAGCGAAAACACAATTATCCCCCAAATGCTGGCAACACTGTAGAGTATCAGATGCTTATCCTCATGCTAGCTGCTCAGCATCACAAGAGAGTATGCTTCTGCATATTGCTAGCCCAGGAAAAGATCAGAATTTGAAGTTCAAAGAATGATATATCACTTTTGTAAAGTCAACAAATTATAAGTCAAACCATGGTAAGTCAGAGACTGTCTACATGAATCATGCAGGTTTTTGTAATTTGTGAAGACACATTCTCCTTACTCAGGGTTCTTATTCACACATCCATCCTATGTGTCCCAGGCCACAGCCTCCTCCCTAGTCTTCAACTGCTGACACTATGGGAAGTAAACTAGAAATCCTACTGGGACATCTATGTACTTAAAATCAATTCTTTAAACATACTACTTGTATGACCTATTCTCCATCCTCACTAGTGTTCACCAATTATGTTCTTAGGATAGAATAAAAATTCTATGCAGCCTGACTGAAGCTTTATTCAGAGCAAAGCTTTCAGAAATTTTGTCTTTTATAATCACATCCTATTAGTCTCTGGCCCTTATTGATAAGTTGTACTCCAGAACTCATTCCCCTTAATGGAACATTTCTATGAACCATCAGCATTATTAAAAAGAGCAACTGCAACAGATTATGGAGTTGTTACCTCCTCCTCCTGCCCAACCCTCAAGGATCTCTAACATCCTGAGGATTTCAGACCCATCAGCCTCAAGAGATGTATGATATCACAGGTGTAAATTGCCTGACTTAACAAGTCTAATTAATCAGCTGTACTGAAGGAGACCTTAATAGCTGGGAAATGAAACGTATGGTTAATATCAGAATTACATATTTTGACAGCTTGTTCCTGCCCAGTTAGAGAAAATCCTATTCCTTACCCCCTAAAACCTGAAAGTATCATCTATTCCTTTTCTGACTCTTTAAGATATAAGTGTGGGCACAGGGCTTTCCTTAGTTCCTAGCATATAGTTCTCCAGTATTAGAAAAATTTTCTTCTTTAATCCCTTCAGATGAAAAAGCATCTTAATCTGTATACATATATATATATATATATACAGGTAATTGATGACATGGAATAATTAAATTGAAGAGGCTTTTGAGTGACTTTTTTTTGTTGCAAGGCTATACTCTAAGTTCTTTACGAAAACATATTAAATTGGCCCATGTGAATAATTCATATTTACTAGGAAAGATGGTGAACAAGATACTAGTTTATCTTGAATATTACATTGATATTCAAACTGAGGTATCCTATAGAAGTTCCACTTGTAAAAATAAGCTTGTTTTTAAGAAGAATGTTAAAATGGTTTATTCAGGAGAGTTTCCATTTAACAACCTCTATTTATTCCTTATTTCCACTGTGATGGAAGTTGCACATGCAGGCTTTGCAATTCACACCTGGCTGGATGTAAAGACAGTGGGAGATTTGCTTCCAGAAGTGCCACTATATTTCTACAAACATTTAACACATTCCCTCTTAGGGCAAAAGATAAAATATTTTTCTCCAAATCCTGGAAGCATTTCCTGTGAACATTATGTCTTAAACAATCCTTTAGGCAAAATTTATACAATATTGATAGCATGATAAATGTGAAGGAAATGCCCAGGATTCCTTGTATTTGTGGTTTTGTCTCTTTTTCCTTCTTGATAATAAATACATTATGCTTTTTTAAATTTCTCCTACTGCTCCCTTCTCCCCACCCCCATTCTAATCAGAAATTATTTACTAGTTTTCAAAAATTATCTTAGTATTCACAGAAATACAGAGTATCTGTGAATATTGGCTGTTCCAACGACTCCCAATAAAAATGATAAAAAATAGCTTCCTCAATTTTACTGCAATAGACTGATTTTCATAGTCTTAATTTCAAGAAAAATACATGGTTCTACCCCTGCAGGACTATTTAACCAACACTTTAGTAATTTTCCAATAAAGAAATATGCATAATTTGTATTAGTTTCCTCTTGCACAAAATCAATGATTATGCATCTTAATTGCATATACAGATCCTGGCTCTGTAATTAAGGTCCTCAGTGATCATGAATTTTATCCTAATGGAAGATCTGGTCTGTTAACTTTCTGACTGCACATAACTTATATGTTTGGGATTTTTACAATGCTTAGAAAGATTTTGTGAAGAGCGAGTGGTGGAGGGAGAAAAAATAACAAACCATAACATATCCAAGTATTTAAGTCTTGGCTCTACCAGTAAATAGCAAAGTGTTTAACCATTCTTTGCCTCAATTATTTAATTCATAAACAGTGGTAATAATAATAATACTTGCTCATGTTTTCTAATGTGATTGTTTTATAAAAACAGTGAGATACATGTGAAAATATTTTAAAAATTATTGAAGGATATACAAATATTAAGTGGCTTCATTATTCCATATTTCCATATGAAATAAAGTACATATTGTTTGACTAAACTTTCATGTCATATAGAAGTCAGGCTTTCAACAAAATTGTGAAATTATTGAAGTGGTTAGATATAAAATAATCAGGTTGGACTACATTGTGGTTCATAATAAACTTAAAATCACAGTGGTCGGGGAAGAGATTAACCAAAGAACTTATAAGCATATATGCATAGTCCCTGGACACGGACAATAGACAGATGAAGGCCTGGGGGTGGGTGGGAGATGAGTAGAGGGGGGGAAAGGGGAGAACATGAGGGATATCTATAATACTCACAACAATAAAATAAATTTTAAAAATTACTGTGGCTGAAAACAAAGGTTTCTTTTTCTTTCAAAGTACATGTGTTTTGAGAAATGTCTGGGAAATCCAGAGCAGAGTCAGAGTAGGCACCTTCAGGAACATTACATAACCATGTCAAAAGGAAACTGGGCAACAGTGGGCCTTTTGTGCTCTGACATAAAATTGGCACACATTATTTTAATTCCCACTCTTCAGCCAGAACCAGTCATATGATTCACCCAACTACTAGGGCCACAGGAAATGAAAACCTACAAGGAAATTGGAAGGTGAAAAGCAGGAAAAATTTCCTTTAATGACAATCTTAGTTCCCCAATTTACAAAAACTAATCCACCTCTTTCTTCCAGGTGCTCTCCCCTTTAGATACTTAATCTGTATATAATTTGTGTAGGGATATAAAGATTTGTTAATAGGATTCAGCATTGTAATAATGTATGCACACATGTGCACACACACACAAACACACACAAGATGATAGAAAATTAAGGCATTTTATTTTCTAAAAGACATCTCTATTTTAACAAACATCCCTAAAACAACAACAAAACACTAACAACAAATCTTCAGAAATCCATTAATGAATCCTTACTTTCTATTTTTCAGAATCTTAGAATTTTGTCTGCCTTCTCCTGAAAGAGATATTTTTAAGTAAGTGAGTCTCCCCTGGACAGGACAATTCAGATCACAACAAGTAGTTTGTCCCCTTCCACGAAACAGAAAGCAAGGATAGATGTGTTCAACTCATCCTCATTTTTTAGGGGGTTGAACACAACACCATTCCATGGATTTGTGAAATGCTCTTGGGGTACCATTTCTCAGACTGGAAGCTGAAAAGTCAATATTTCAGGGAGCCCACTGGAGTACTGACTTAAATTAATAGAATGAGTAGGAAGAAACGGAACAAAGTTATTGCTTTTATTTTTTTGCTATTGTTTAAGCAGATGGTTCATATAAAGTGTTGTTTTTTTCTGGCTTAAAATAGAATTTCTTTATTCTTTGTTGATTTCTCTTAAAATACTGTCTTTTTAAAAAAGACAAGCATATATAACAACAATTTGTTGCATAATAAGAACCCAATTTTATATTTTTTAAACTTTTGTGATTTTTCAAAACAAACCAAGCTAAGCAAAAATAATATTTGTGGAAAATTGTTTGGGATGGATTTTTACTATTGTTTTTATCCCAAGGAATATATAATATGTCAAGAGTCTCCCTACTTCCACAAAAACAATGACTGTTGATTAGTATCTAGGACAGTGGTCTCATTCCTCTAATAGCCTATCAGATACTAATGTAAGAGTCCACATAGTTTTACATGACCTTAGTCCAAGTGAAGGCAAATGTCAACATGTTAAATAATGATATGTAATATGTACACAATTAAATTTTGAGGGTGTAAGATAAATATTATGGCTCGCCCAGCCAGTGTGGCTCAGAGGTTGAGCTTCGATCTGTGAACCAGGATGTCTAGGTTTGATTCTTGGTCAGGGCACATGCCCAGGTTGTGGACTTGATCCCCGGTGTG
The DNA here is from genome assembly GCF_963455305.1 of Plecotus auritus. Lineage (NCBI taxonomy): Eukaryota > Metazoa > Chordata > Mammalia > Chiroptera > Vespertilionidae > Plecotus > Plecotus auritus. The sequence continues at coordinate 186,239,187 of NC_137770.1, forward strand.
GGGTGTGCAGGACGCAGCCAATCATTGATTTTCTCTCATCACTGATGTTTCTCTCTCTCCCTTTCCCTTCCTCTCTAAAATCAATAAAAAATATTTTAAAAAATATTATGGCTGAATGAACATATAGAAAGACATAATAATAGCAAATTAAACAAGTTTCCACTTCTAGCTGCTTCTTCAAAGTCTAGCTTCACCTCTGGTCAAAAGTTTGGCTAGTTCAATATGTATATATTTGCATTTACAAAACATATGTGAAGATACTATATTTTAAAATGCATAAAATTGCTTTTAATCAAGCAATATCAGTGTTTATCTTATCTAATAAAAGAGTAATATGCAGATTGACCATCACTCTAACACACAAGATGGCTTACCCCATGTGGTCAAAGATCCTGCCCCCATGTGGACACAAGATGGCCAGCAGGGAAGGGCAGTTGGGAGGAACCAGGCCTGCAAGGGAGGGCAGTTGGGGGCGATCAAGCCTACTGGGGAGGGCAGTTAGGGGTGACCCGGCCAACAGAGGAGGGAAGTTGGGGGTGACCGGGTCTGCAGGGAAGGGCAGTTGGGGGGGACCAGGCCTACAGGGGAAGGCAGTTAGGGGCAAACAGGCTGGCAGGAGAGCAGTTGGGCATCAATCAGGTTGGCAGGGGAGTGGTTAGGAGGTGATTAAGGTGGCAGGCAGAAGCGGTTAGGGGCAATCAGGAAGGCAAGCAGGCAAGCAGTTGGGAGTCAGCAGTCCTGGATTATGAGAGGGATGTCCGACTGCCCAGTGGGATCGGGCCTAAACGGGAAGTCGGACATCCCTCGAGGGGTCCCAGATTGGAGAGGGTGAAGGCTGGGCTGGGGGACCACGCCCCCCCCCCCCCCCCGTGCACAAATTTCATGCACCAGGCCTCTAGTCTATATATATAAAAGCCTAAGTGACTGTTAGGACCAGACAACCAGATGACCGGCCAGTAGCTATGACATGCACTGACCACCAGGGGGAAGACAATGCAGGAGCTGCCCCCTGGTGGTCAGTGCGCTCCCACAGCCAACCTATGGTGGCTGGCCAACTTCCCAATCAGGGCAGCCAGCCAATCTCCCACAGTCCCTCCCCCCTCAGCCGACCGGCCACAATTGGCCCCGCTCTCTGGCCAGGCCAAGGGACCCCACCCATGCACGAATTCGTGCACCAGGCCTCTAGTTTATATATAAATTTCAAATCTCTTAATTGACTTCCTCAGTTTAGCATAATACCAAAAAGTTTTTAAAAAGAAAAACTCTCATTTTTACAATATTTATTTTATTAATGTTACTATTGAATATTGCATTACTCAAACTGAAGTTTACAGATCCCTAGAAGCTATACAGGAACTTTAAGTTTTGTGGGTTTGTTTGTTTTTTTATACTTTTGTTTGCTTTTTGATGAATAGCTAAACATTAATATAAGCATACTCCACATAGGGAAAGACACCTAATGACAAAGTCCAGGTTTATTTTCTTCTTGAGAAGTTGAATTTAAATTTTCAACTAACATAGACATGATCAACTTTTTATAAATAATTAGACAGGCAGAGATGAATCCTTGGGGGAAAAAAGAGTAGTGAAAAGAGGTGGACAACATGCCCAGTTTCTCATTCCAAACTCCCATCAAATTTGCCCTAGCTGGTTTGGTTCAGTGGATAGAGCACCAGCTTGCAGACTGAAGGGTCCCGGGTTTGATTCCGGTTCGGGGCCACATGCCAGGGTTACGGGTCTCAGTCCCTAGTGTGGGGCGTGCAGGAGTCAGCTGATTGATGATTTTCTCTCATCATTGATGTTTCTATCTCTCTCTCCCTCTGCCTTCCTTTCTGAAATCAATAAAAATTAAAAAAGGAAATTAAATCTGTACTTCTCCCAGGAGAAGGGCTAATGTGTAGGTAAAGAAAGGCTAGCAGGGTTCCTCAGTATACCTCCCTTCTTATGAAAGAAAGGAAGAAAAAAATACAAAAATACAGGGAAAAGGTATTAACCACCACCACACACAGCCTTAATGTAACAAAGCAAAACAATATAATGTGGGGCGCTGCTATAGTGTTTGGACGGGTTCAAGCCTTGGACTAATGAGAGGGCACAGTCCTCTCATGGCCACGTGCAAGTCCCAGCTTGGATGGCAGAGCCTCCCCGCACAATTATAGCCAACAGCTATAGTTGTAAGCTTGAACCTATGGTCCGAACACATGGCCCCACGTCAGTGGTCGGCAAACTGCGGTTCACGAGCCGTGGTTTGTCGCTCTGTTGACTGAGTTTGCCGACCACTGGTCTAAGTGATATAGGCTTCAGGTAAACAAAGCTTGATCAGGTGCATGTAATTGAGTAGGATTCAAACTCATGAGAATGCTGTAAACATCTTGACCACGCCCTTACTTTGCCTCATGGCATCTGCTATAAAATAAAGACACCGCTTGTATCCGTGGCGCTGCTGGCTCCCCATCAGGGAAGCAGTGTCCCACCCAGTCCCAGCTTTCCTTCTCTTGTCCATCATTTCTAATCCTTCACCGCCCCCACTCAGGGTCACTGAACCTGGCTGAGCTTGCAGCACATAAGGCTCCCTGGGGCTGAGTATGCCTTGGCCGTGCTGGCTCCCCACAATATAAAACATCAGTTTGAACAGCTTTCTGTGCATTACAATACCTTCACAAGAACTATGATTCCAGATGAGGGATTTCAGCACCTGGGTAGAAAAGACTCATTGATGAGGGTGGGGAAAAACAGATTCAGATTATTGCCATCACCCCTCCTTCAACTCTGGGCAGCCCAGTGGGGGAAGAGAGAGAGAGAGAGAGAGACAGAGAGAGAGAGAGAGAGAGAGAGAGAGACAGAGAGAGACAGCGCCTGATGGGAGGAGAGTGAAGTGAACACACCCAGCTTCAGCACAGACCCAGCTTTGGCCCACTCCAGCACCAAGATGACTCCTGTGGAAAACAGTATGGAGATTCTTCAAAAAAATTAAAAATAGAATTATATGATCCAGCAATCCCACTACTGCATATATATCTGAAGGAATTAAATCACTATCTTGAAGAGATATCTGTACTAAATGTTCATTAATAAATAGATGAATACATAAAAATGAAATATTATTCAGCCATAAAAATAAAGAATATTCTGCCTTTTATGAAAATGTGAATGGACTTCAGGACATTATACTAAATGAAATATGTCAGACAGAGAAAGACAAATACTGTATGATCTCATTTAAATGTGAAATCTAAAAAATTCAAATTCACAGAAATACAGAGTGGAATGGTACTTGCCAGGAATTGGGGGTGGGATGGATGGGGAGATGTTAGTCAAAAGGTACAAACTTCCAGTTATAAGATGAATACATCCTGGGTATCTAATGCACAGTATGTGACTGTAAGTAAAACTAATAATAGTGTATTTTATACTTGTTGGTAAGAGAGTAGACCTGAAGTGTTATCACTATTAAAAATGGTAATTGTGTGAGGTGATGCAGATGTTAACTTACCTTATTGCAATAATCATTCTGCAATATAGAAGTGCATCAAATCATCACATGGTACACCTTAAAGTTAAATAAGTTCTATGTCAATTATATCTCAACTAGAGGCCCAGTGCTTGAAATTCGTGCACTTGGGGGGTGTCCCACAGCCCAGCCTGTGCCCTCTTGCAGTTCAGGAGCCCTCAGGGGATGTCTGGCTGATGGCTTAGGCCTGTGGGGGGTGGACCTAAGCTGGCAGTCAGACATCCTTAGCGCTGCAGCAGAGGCGGGAGAGGCTCCTGCCACCGCCACTGTGCTTGCTACCATGAACCCGGCTTCTGGCGCACTGACCACCAGGGGACAGCTCCTGCGTTGAGCGTCTGCTCCCTGCTGGTCAGTGTGAATCACAGCAACCTGTCATTCTGCCTTTTGGTCGATTTGCATGTTAGCCCTTTATTATATAGGATAAAGCCAGAGGGGTGGGAGGAAAATTTCCTGCCTTCTCTGATTACAGTCTGGTGTGGAATATATTTTTCTAGTGACTAAAATATTTGTGTGTTATGTCCAGAGCATTTCCTTTCCAGTATAAAGGTACCAGGAATTTTAAGTTGGTAATCAAAATATTGTTTTGTGACTATGATCAGAAATAAAGAGAGATGAATGGTATTAGGTTTATTTTATTTAAGCCACAGGTAAAAGAAATTATTTGTGTTCTAGAACAAGTGAACTATTTAATGACTAGTTTAATGATGTCCTTTGGATTTAAGATTTCTCTATTTTGAACATGTTATGGAAAAACATGGCTAAGTTCTGGCAAATTCCTTTTTCTTCCTTCCATGTTTACTGTTTCAATGCTAACACATTCTTTCAGGCAAATGGTAATACAAATTATATTAATTCTGTTTGCTTCCTTCATTTTTACCATACAGGTATGGGCAAAAATAGGCTTATAGTTGTCTGTATGAAAAACAATACAATAATTAATAAATAATAATACAATAATAAACTCTGTTTCATATACTCACAACTGTAAATCTACTTTTGCCAACCCCTATATATGATTAAATAACTTCAACTAAAAGAAAAAGAATGAAACCATGTTCACATATCATACTGCATCATGATAAAAATCATAAAAATCAAAATAATAAAATGTGGAACATTAAAAAAGCAAATATATATTTCAATTATTAAATCCAACAGTTTAAATATAACAAAATAATATTACAAATATGTTAAATTTATATTCTTACATTTAATTTTATAGTAATTATAGTTTTATTTCTATTTAATGTATTAATTATTATTAATTATTTTCACCTTGTAATGTATAACATTTACACACAAAAGAAGTTATGACCCATATTTTTGTTTACAATGTTAATTATAATAAAATAATTTAAATATATGGTCAGGATCCATGAAAATACTCTTCCTTTTTTTTTGAGGATAAATCTATTTTTTAGTTACATTTATTAGGGTGACATTGGTCAAGATAATAATTTGTATTTTACATTTTCTTAATTCAAAAAGCACTTCCTAGAGTCATAGAAATTTAGTGGTGGAAGAGAACCTCACTTTGATTCCTTTCCTTAACAAAAATGCTAATTGGAGCTAGACAAGTTATACAATTTGACAATGTGTATACAGAAATTTGTTGACAGGGAGAGTACTAAACAATTCTAATTTGTCTTTGTTATTGATTCCCCTATATTTAGTTTAAAAATATTTTAATAAGAATGCTAGAATTCCAAATTAAGTACCACATTATTCTTTAATTACATATATTATCCATATGGATAGATATCTTTGTATATAGACATATTAATAGGAGAGACAGACAGATATGTAGATAGATAAATAAATATAAACTTGTACTGAATTGATATATGTCACCATAAGAATAAATATTTGCCTATGTGTTCAGGAGTTAAAATTAATTTGGGGCCCAAAGAGAATCAGGCCCCAAATTTACCTATAAATTATCTTCCATGTTTGGTTAAAGGTCTGTGTAGATGACTGGAAAATGGAAGAACAGAGCAAGGTAGTTAACTTCACAGGGGACTTGTTCTTACCATGGCTTTCAGATAAGGGCAGGTATCTTTTTATCACTGCATTTGGACAGCTTTTATTTTATGGTGTATAAATCCATTCTCAACTAAATAAAACTATACAAAACAAAAAACATTAAAAGTGCATAAGAGGCAGTCATGTGGCGAGAAGCTGGAATTTTACTGTAAATTTAACAGAAAGTCTCTTAGGTGTTTTAATCAAGGAAGTGAAATGACCTAGCCAGCTGTGTGAACAACAGCTGATAGAAGGATAAGACAAGGAAAAGCAAAGACCAAGTAGTAACACAGGCAAGAGAGAAGTTTAGGGTTAGAATTAGAACTAGGGCAAAGTTTAGGAACATTGAAGATATATGGACAGCGAGAAAAGAGGTACCAGTTAAGGGTGGTATGAAGCATCACTACAGAGTTGGATGACAAGGTCATTGCAACATATTCCTAGAACCCATCCCACCTACTCTACCAAACATTTCCCTGCCATTTATCTCCTTATTTTTTCCTTTATAGCATTATAACAAATGTTATTAACTTGTGTTGTAAATTATGTAGTATTCAGCTCTTCCATTTAACTCTATGTACAATGAGGATGAGGACTGTGTCTGTTATGAATTACATACTAAGCACCTCTCTCAAGAGAGTGTCTGGCACAAAATGGGCTTTCATTAAATCTTTATCAAAACAATGAATGAATGGCCCTGGCTGGTGTGGCTTAGTTGGTTGGAGTGCCCTCCCCTACACTGAAAGGTCATGGGTTAGATCCCCAGTCAGAACACATATCCAAGTTGTGGGTTTGATCCCTGGTCAGGATGCATACAAAAGGCAACTGATCAATGTTTCTCTCTCTCTCTCTTTCTCTTTAAAATCAATAAAAAACATATCCTCGGCTGAGGATTAAAAAACAACAACAATGAATTAATGAATGCATTTCTCACCCAAGTCTTAGGGAGAAATACAGGTGAGCAGTGGCTTCCTTACATCAATCTCAAAACTCTAAAAAGAGATTATTAAAAAAAAAAAAACCAAGACCCATGTACCTCAGAAGTGTTAAGTTAGATGTCATTTATATATTCTAGGCAACATTTAGATTAACCACAATAATTTTTGTAGGACTTGGCCAGAAATTGAACACATTATCTGAGTTAAAGCTTTTACCTGTATCTAGGAAATGCCTTGTAAGCTCTTGTCTTCAGTTATCAGAACACTTTTTTTATTCCTAGGGAACCAGGAAAAATATGATCTCATTTATGCTGTTAGAAGGAGCTGGTTTTGAGGGTGCAATTTAAAAAGTCTATTTTTCTTCCCTTGGAACTTATTTCTAACCCTGGTAATACAGCTAGCTTAAAAAAAATAAGCCTTCATAGTAGTGTTTGTAAAGAGGGCATCAAAATCATTTAGGAGAATAAATTTTAAAGATAATAATAATTAATAAACATTGATAAATGGAAATTTGTATAAATCATTCATTTTTATCTATTAGTTTTTCTTAGGTCATCTATTTGATATCATTTTAATCTATTTTTGCTACCTATATGAACATAATAAAATTTATAATTTTAAAAAATGTTTATTGTGATTCAGAATTCCATCAATTTATTACTGTTCCTTTTTCACCAATGTAAATTAATGAGATTTTACTGTAAGTTTACTATTAAAGCTGAAGCAATAATGATAATTTGAATTCTATATTTATTAGATCATGACATTATTAAAGAAAGTAATAATAAGAAAAATTATTTTCTTTTTCATGATCATATTAACAAGAAATTTTTATATTTAAACATAGGGTTGATAAAGGATTTTCTATAAAGACACTTTTATTGGAAAGTAAAATTCAAGCCCTAGCCAGTTTGGCTCAGCAGATAGAGCATCAGCCTGCAGACCGAAGGGTCCCGGGTTCAATTCCAGTCAAGGGTATGAACCTTGGTTGCAGGCTCCTGCCATGGCCCGAGCTCTGGTAGGGGCTCATGCAGGGCGCAACCAATCGATGTGTTTCTCTCACATGAAAGTTTCTCTCTGTCTTTCCCTATCTACCACTCTCCCTAGAAATCAGTGGAAGAATATCCTCAGATGAGGATTAACAAAAAAGAGAAAAAGAAAATTCAACAAACCACACATATTTAGCTTTTAGAAATAAATTCTATAGATTATAACTAATAAACTGGTTCTTATTTTTTTGATTATTTTTTAAAGAGAGGAAGGGAGAGGGATAGAGAGTTAGAAACATCAATGAGAGAGAAGCATCGATCAGCTGCCTCTTGCACACCCCCTACTGGGATGTGCCCACAACCAAGGTACATGCTCTTGACTGGAATCGAGCCTGGGACCCTTCAGTCTGCAGGCCAACGCTCTATCCACTGAGCCAAACCGGTTAGGGCTGGTTCTTATTTTTATAGCATTTGCTATTAGCTGGCATTCTATTTTAACATATATATAATAGAAGCCCGGTGCACAAAATCCATGTGCGCATACAGTCCCTAGGCCTGGCCTGTGATCAGGGCCATCTTTGCTGGCTGTCCGCAGCAGGCCCTGTCCCCTGCTGTCACCCACCCCGGTTCCCCATTCGCCATCGGGTGATAGGAGCCTGCTGGCTGGGGAAAGGGACTGAGAGGTGGTCAGTGCGCCTCATAGTGACTGATCAAGCAGTCGTTCTGGTCGTTCTGCCATTAGGGTTAATTTGCATATTACCCTTTTATTATATAGGATATGTAATATGCATATATATTATATACAAACTTAACATTAATTAAAATGTCAGTGGGTTATATGTCACATTAAAAATTACCTAGTAATACTTTCCTTTCTATGTTGGCTAATTTAAAAAGACATTTTAAATTTTTCATGACTATATTAAATGGATGAGGTTCACACTAATTTGTTCCATGTAGTCAATTAGCCTAGTTAATAACTTGAGATTCATTGCAATAATTTGAGATTCATTGCAATATTCTAAAAAATGCAGATAGAGTTGCACATATATGAGAACATTCTTATTCTTATTTTTTTGCCTCCTACAACCACGCCAATGACAGCACAGCTTGGAGCTAGGACTTTACAGCAAAAAACAACAAGATTATAATGTAGTTGAAATAGTAAAATTGCTACTTTCCTCTGATTAAAAAATTATAAGCTTGCCTCAGCTATGGGGAGGTAAATGCTGCTCAACTCACAAATAGCAATGCTTGTTCTTTTCATTGTTTCTATTTATTATTTCATTTAGTAATGACTATTACAGTCAATTTTCAAAGTAATGAACAGTTTTATACTAATTTAAAGCATACAGGCCCAATTATTTTTAAACGTAGTTTTGTATGGTATCTTTTATTATCTAGAAATAAGAAGTAAATTTCCAGTTCTAGAATTTATCACCAAAATCTTTAGAAATTTTGCCCTTTTCCACCTTTAAAAATATATATACAAGATTCTGCATCTTGTTGAATATTACAGTATTAAAACAGTTGCAATATTTGCAAGGCACCATTGTCTCTTGGTAAAACATTAATACTAAGTAAATACACAGATGAAACAAAGCACTGAGTCATTCATTGAATTATGGTTGTAAACTTGACCTTAATGAGGGAGGTATGGTCAAGAGAGCTGCTTGGATTGAGTATATTCTTGTCACATCTATTTGGAATAAAAAAATAACTAGTAAGATTGTGTTAGCTTGGCCTGTGTCTTAGTTCTTTGGGGCTACTATAACACAATACCATGGCCTGGGTGGCTTGTAAACAAGAAACTTTTATTTCTTACTGTTCTGGAGGCTGGAAATTTAAGATGGGGCTACCAGCATGGTCTGGTTCTGTTGAGAGCTCTCTTCCTGGCTTACATTCTGCTGTCTTCTCCCTTTCCTCCCCTGGGAGAGAGAGAGAGAGGGGCAAGGGGGCGGGGGTAGAAAACAAGGTCTCTGGTCTCTCTTCTTACACTCACGACCTTACCTAACACTAATTCCGCCCCAAAGGTCCTATCCCCAAAATACCAGCACATTGGAGTTTAGGGCTTTGATATATACATTGAGAAGCACATACATTTGAACATAACAATGATATATTTCAAAGAAATTGGTTAAGTAAAGACACATGTCATTTAAGAGAGTCAGATAAAGAAAGAAAGATTAAGAGATGAATCCTTGTCTTTTACAAGGAAGAATGATTATATTGGCAAACACCTAATACCTCTCATTACAATGGATTATTGTAAAAAAATCTTAATATTATCCATATTAAAATGCTTTAGGAAGGAAGGAAGGAAGGGAGGAAGGAAGGAAGGAAGGAAAGAAAGAAGGGGAAAGAAAGGAAAGAAGGAAGGAGAAAAAAGGAAGGAAGGAAAGAAAATACAGAAGTTAGCAAAGTAGGTTTAGAGTTGGAATATGCAAAACAGTTTATTCTTTTATTATTGTTTATTAATTATTGTATTATTTACTGTTATTACCCTACTTTTGCCCATGCCTGTATGATATATTCATTTCCACAGCATCTTAAGAAAACAGAATTCAGTAAATTGTTATTTTCCCAGGTAACATGAATCTGTTTTCAAAAATATCTTCATGTTCCATACCTCAAATTCTCAGCTTCCACTATCATCTATCATATTGTTTTACCCATCTCTACACCTTTTATCTAAAATACAGAGAAAAACTTCCAGTTTGACAGAGAACGCCAAATTCGCATAGAAAGTAATCAAAGACTATTAAGTTCTGTGAGTTTATGACCTTCTGACGCAATCTCAAGATCAGTGTTTTCCTGCTCTAGAGCCCTGAGGCAGGTGCTTGCATATGAGTTTCTGTTGCTCCTAAACACACAGGATTTATGGTGGCCCCGTGATTACCACTGTTCTCCTGAATTGCTTCCCCAAATCTCCTTGGTACCAGTCATACCCAACACTTGAGATCACCCTATATATGTGCATGGCCCTACTATATGGTTGAGTTCTACTACTATGTTTCCACTTTGGTCTTGATTTCTAAGTTCTTCCTAGTTTTACTCGTGGTGCCTCAGTCCCCTTGAGGGACTGGAACTCTGTTTTGGTTTAATCATTGAGAGTCACTGTCACCTGTACTTTACCAGGTCTGAAGAATTAGCTACTACCAAACTCCCTACCTGGGACTTTGATAAGTGCATGGATTTTCTAAAAGGAAAATACCTGCCATTGAAGTTCTGCTGCCTGAGATTCTTGTTATTTGTCACTGTCACATAAATGTTATAGACTACCTAGGAATTACTGTTATGGGTAAATTGTGTCATTGGTAAGATACAGTTCCTCTCTCTGACTCCCTCATCTGCTTCTACATAGTCTACATTGTAAAATGGTTGGAATAGGGAACTATGGCATTTATTTACCTTTATACTCCAGAGCCAGACACAGTTAATGCTGTGGCTGAAGGTATAAATGAATTAATTCCCCTATGTGATACACTGACTCACGGCTCTTCAATGATGTCCATGCCCTAATCCCTGGAACCTGTGAATACATTATGTTACATGACAAAGAGTACTTTGCAGATGTATTTAAGGGTTATAGACCTTAAAATAACAATAACAATTAACCTAGATTATCCAGGGGGATACAAACTAATTATATAATCCATTAAAAGCAGAGAATTTTCTCTGGCTGGAGTCAGATATAGAGGAAGAGTAAGGCGGAATAGAAACAGCAATAGGGGAAGTCAGAGAGCACAAGAATGAGAAGGATTTTATGTAGGTGGCGATATGCATGGGTTAGACAGATGTCTAGGAACCAAAAGTGGCCTATTGCTGACAGCTAGCAAGGAAATGAGGATCCCAGTCCTACAATCTCAAGGAACTGAATTCGGCCAACCACATGAATGAGCTTATAATTATATTGTTACCAAAATCATTTTCTGTTTTCTAATCACACAGCTTCAAAGTACGTCATTTCTTTTTCACTTCCCCACTCCAACTGCATTTGGAATTCTCACAGATAATGAACATGAACAGCTCCTCAATTCTGGTAATGAGAAGGAAAAATTAAACTATCACATTCATGAATTGAAATTATTAACTGTGAATTTTCTCATTTGTCTCATTTAATGAGGTAATCCATGTGCCAGCACATTCAAAACTAAACAGTAAATGTTGGTTATTATTTATAGTAATCCTATCTAATAAAAGAGTAATATGCAAATTGACCATACCTCCACTACACCCACAAGACATGCCCACCAGCCAATCAGGAGCAAATGTGCAAATAAACCCAGCCAAGATGGCTGCGGCCACAGAGAGAGCAGGATGGAGGCTTGGGTTTCCCCAGCAATGGAGGAAGCCAAGCTTTCCACCTGCCCTTGCCGGCCCAGGCCTCCACTCAATGCTACAAAGTTTCAGTGATAGAAGATAAATAAATCCCAACAAAAATGGTGGCAGCCACGGAGCTGGAGAGAGCAGGAGGCTAGGGTTGCCCCTGGAAATGGAGGAAGCCAAGCTTCTGCAGCCCTGGCCTGCCTTGGTCTCCTCTTAAGACTACAAAGTTTCAATTATAGAAGATAAATAAATCCCAACAGAAATGGCTGCCTCCACGGAGTGAGCAGAAGGCTTGGCTCAACTCCAGGCAACAAAGTTTCAATTGTAGAAGATAAATAAATACCAGATACCAGGGCCTCTGCTTGGGTTGCAAGGGGGTGTGGCCGGCCTGCAAACCACCACAGGCTCCTTGCCCAGGCCACCCCACACCCCAAGGGAACCCCCACTCTGATCTGGGAAACCCTTCAGGGCAAACCAGCTGGCCCCCACCCATGCACCAGGCCTCTATCCTATCTAATAAAATAATAATATGCAAATTGACTGTCAGTCCAACAAACAAGATGGCTGCCCCCATGTGGTCAAAGATGACTGCCCCCATGTGGACACAAGATGGCCACCACAAGATGGCTTCAGGGGAGGGCAGTTGGGAGGATCCAGGACTGCAAGGGAGGGCAGTTGTGGGTGATCAGGCCAGCAGGGGAGGGCAGTTGGGAGGGACCAGGCCTGCAAGGGAGGGCAGTTGGGGGCAATCAAGCCTGCAGAGGAAGGCAGTTAGGGGTGACCAGGCTGGCAGAGGAGGAAAGTTGGGGGCGACCGGGCCTGCAGGGGAGGGCAACTCGGGGGGGACCCAGGCCTGCAGGGGAGTGCAGTTCGGGGGAACCAGGCCTGCAGGGGAGGGAAGTTAGGGGCAAACAGGCTGGCAGGGGAGCAGTTAGGCATCAATCAGGCTGGCAGGGGAGTGGTTAGGGGGTGATCAGACTGGCAGGCAGAAGCGGTTAGAAGCAATCAGGAAGGCAGGCAGGCGAGCAGTTGGGAGCCAGCAGTCCTGGATTGTGAGAAGGATGTCCGACTGCCTGTTTAGGCCTGATCCTACTAGGATTGGTCCTAAACAGGCAGTGGGACATCCCTTGAGGGGTCCCAGATTGGAGAGGGTGCATGCTGGGCTGAGGGACACCCCTGCCCCCCATGCACGAATTTTGTGCACCAGGCCTATAGTAATAATAATGATAATAATAACACTTTCTCTTCCTTGTTATCATACCTTTCCAAAGATGATTCAAATAATAAATGTTATGAATTGTGATTTCATCCACTAAAGGCTGAGTAGGAGAAAGCCAAATAAAAGCCTAGTGTTGATGGGAAAATGTAGTAGAAAAGGCATCTGTGATTGATAGTCATTAACAAGGATTTTCTAGATCAAGGAAAGACTTATTATCCTATGTAATAAAGAGGGAATATGCTAATTGACCCTCACGCTGTCGGAAAAGATGGCGGTACCCACAGCCAATAAGGAGGTAATATGCTAATTGACTGCCCCACCCTCAAAGATGGTGGTGCCCACAGCCAATAAGGAGGGAATATGCTAATTGACTACCCTGCCGTCAAAGATGGTGGCTCCCACAGCCAATAAGGAGGGAATATTCTAATTGACTGCCACGCCCTCAAAGATGGCATAGCCCATAGCCACAAGATTGTGGCGCCCAGTCCCCTAAGCCCCGCTGGGGCAACAGATGCACAGCAAGGCTGGGCCTGCCCCCAAGTGGGCCTGGTCTTGCCGAGCGCCTGCCTCCGAAGTCCCCCAGTCTCCCCAGCCGCTCAGGGCCAGCCTGAGGCGAAGGCAAGCCTTGGATTGTGGCTGCCCAACCATCCAGGGCTAGCCCGAGGCACAGTTAACCAGGGCCATCTGAGGCTTGCACTGCTGGCAGTGGCAGCAGCAGAGGTGTGATGGGCTATCGCCTTTCCCTGCTGGCCGAGTCGCCTCCCACCCCTGAGGGCTCCCAGACTGTGAGAGGGGGCAGGCAGGCTGAGGAACCCCGCCCCCTCCAGCACATGAATTTTCATGCACCTGGCCTCTAGTACCTACACTAATAAAAGAGAAATATGCAAATTGGCTGTCACTTTGCAAAGCCCACCAGCCAATCAGGAGTGAGTATGCAAATTAACCAGACAAAGATGGGCAGCACGCGTGCAGGCGTAGAGTGGCCTGGCAAGGCGGGATGCCTGCTATGACAGGGAGGGCGGGGGGCAGAGGGAGCTACAGCAGCAGCGCTCCAGCTGGAGCGAAGACTGAAGGTGGCAGCCAGAGCTAAGGCCTGGGTCCCAGTTGCCCGAGGAAAACTGGTGCTGGCAGCCAGGGGAAGGAAGGCCTATTGCACGAATCTTCCTGCAATGGGCCTCTAGTAAAGATATAAACATAAGTCATATAATGGCTATTCAAACAATGAGAGGGTTTATTTCAGATTTATATTAAAGAATTAGCTTCCCTAATTCATTTAAACCCACTTATTTCACAGAATTCCCAGTGCCATACTTTTATTACATTCAAAGAAAAAACAACAACAAACCTGTAAAATTTGTAAAATAAAGCAGGGAAAAATAAATGGGTGTGGAAAGCAAGCATTTATCCCAAAACCTTTTAATTAGCCCACAAACCTAGAGCTAACTATTTGGTAGGGTCATTGGCAACAGATAGGAAGGACTGAAGCTTTGGGAGTGGAAATTTACAAGTGTCAGAAAGAAGAGGTGTCACTATACACCATCATCTTCCATCTACTGGGAATCCACAAAAGTCAAGGTATTTGGTTAAGTGTGGTGAAACAGTACTAAGGACCCATCTCAGTAATTGTTTATTTTTCTAAAATAAACAAACAAGCAAGCAAGTCGTCAGTAATTATTTTGTTGAGTTTTTTGTTTTGGGTTTTTGTTTTTTGTTTTTGCACCAAAGAGTAGTTAATGTCTGTAAAATGACTTAATGTGTTAACTATATTCTGTCTTATTCCTAATTTATCAGTTCTCTAGGCAGGGCCTTCTCTTTATTTTAGGTCTGTATAAAAATAGTGCCAAGTCCTATAGGCAATGCAAAAACAACAGCAATAAATCTGTTTGAAAGGAAAATATCTTGCCAGTATTCTATATCTAAGGTATTCATGTCTCTAAACAGGTGGTTTATTGATGTGTTTTTTTCTCTCTTGATTTTTCTCTCTGCTGTTTTCTCAACACATTAGTTCAGTTTTGATCTGAGTTTTAGGTATATGCCTGTCCTGAAATCTTCCTTTTTACTCCCTCCCGTTCTTAAATCCCCTTTGTAGTTTTGTGGATGCTATTTACTATTATTATTCCTGATCTAAACACCTGTAGCATATCAGTTTTTTTCTGATCTGTCAGGTAAAGAGACAACCAGGTCCTTTTTAAAATAAATCTATTTCAGTTACATAAAAATTATAAAATAAAAATATGAAGGAAATAAGATATAAATATAACTAGATTGTGGAGAAATCAAGAAAAGGGAGTTTCATAGATAAAGGTATGAAGTAATCAAAGTAACAATGATTTTTATAATGGCATAATTAATAAACTTCAATTGTACAGTATTGTCCCACAAAAAGAACTATGGGGAAGAAGTAAGGGTAATTATGCATTAATGAGAACTTTGATAATAGAGTAGCAACATTAGAGATTAGTACTGGAATTTTGTAAAAGAAAATTCTAGAAAGACAGCTGATAAAACAACATAATGATACCAGCTAGTCAATTGTTTTAAGGAAATTGCACCTGCTAACTTCTTAACAATAATACAATTTTAATTTTACTTGTGAAAATGTAAAGAGAGTATTATCCTATATAATAAAAGGCCAGGGACCATAAATGAAATGACCGGAACAACCGCTCAACCAGTCACCATGAGGTACATTGACCACCTCTCAGTCCCTTCCCTCCCCCACCTCCCGTACCCCCCATCCCTGCCCACAGGCAAATGGGGAACCACAGGGAAGCGGGTAGGTGGCAGCAGGATGGGACTGGGGACTGACAAGCGGGCAGAACGGCTGACCTCTTGGTCCCTCCCCCCTGGCCTGCAAGCTCCGATGGATCAGCGATGGTGAACAGTGGAACGGGGGTGGGTGGCAGGAGGACCATGCTGGCCGTCAGGCTGTTGGGATCCCCAGCTCATCCCCGGCTGCTCGGGGGTTCAGGCTGGCGGGAAAGCAGGCGCCAGTAACTTCATCTCCATGCACGTGTGCCTGAGGACTGGCGAATGGGCAGAAGATGGCCCTGATGTCAGGCTAGGCCTAGGGACCCTACCAGCACGATTTTGTGCACTGGGCCTCTAGTGATATAAATAGTCATGTTTATTACTATAGGTGTTATAATTTCCAAGACTTTTTACTTTTACTTTTTAAATATAAGTATTTATCCCAAAACAACTCTGATAGAGGTTTACAGATGCTGAATCTAGATCATAGCATTTAAGTAATTTTCCAAAGGTACATACATCTGAGCCAGAGCCACAATCTTACCTTGAGTCTTTCCCCTTCTGATGCTAACTATATCTCTTACATGACCACCTAACCGCAACCTTTTTGTGTTAACCTGGAACAATTTCTTTCCATTTACATTATCTGTCCAATTTTATCTAAGATTAATTTATTGCAACATTTTCAGACTTTCTAATGTTATGCCATGTTGAAAAAATATACTTTTAAATCCAATTTATGAATTATTAGAAATGAAGTCAATAAAATACTTTAGCATGTCTCTTGGCATGTATCCTTTTCTACATCTAGAAGATGGTGTCATCATTTTTTGAAAGAGGTAAATTGTACCTAGAAGGAGGTCAGTCAGTGATATATAATTTGTTCTTTCAGAAATATACTCACTCTTCACATATAACAGTAAAACTATTTGTGCTTTTGTGGATATAGTTTCTCTCTACGGATAAGAAGTATAATATGGAATTTGTTGGCTTTTTAGGGATCTTGAATAAAATGTGGTAGGCAGTTATTTAGACAGACATGAGCAGAGCAAGGACCAGGGGGCGGTACAGAAGGTCACCAGGGTGGTAAGCACTGGTACCTAGCAACTGGGGGAGAAAGGACCTTGCCCCCAGGGTAATCTTTCTGCCACTATCATGTAGCTGGTCATTCAGTTCAGACCCAATGCTCTTTCATATCAATAGTAATACAGTTTGGACCCTTCCCTGACTGACCTCCCCTGGCATGTTGCTAATCATGAGGGTTAGACCTCCTTAGAGGAGGAACAAACACGGGGGGCCAGAGAATAGCCCTTAAGCATTAAGCCCCCAGGACAATGAGGTTCTAATCTGCATCAAATTCATCTAAACCTCAGTTGTGTTTCAATTCCAGGCCCAGAAAAGCAGAAAAACCAGACAAGCCACTTGGCTGACCTCAGGACCAGCTGCATTGACTAAGGGCCCTCTGCTCTGACGCTGACCAATCAGTGGAGACCACAACTCTGAAAGGACACACCTGGAAAGCTGCTGAATATTCTATTGAGGTCCTCCCCTGGGACCTCCCCTAAAATTCCCACCCTTAAAAGCCCTTTAGACAGAGGACACAGCCCACTCTACCTCCTGGGAGCAAACCTGTACCTTTCCCTCCCTGTATGCTCCCCACAGGTGAGTTACCTTCACCCTTCTCTCTCCTAAACTTCAAGGGCCTTTCTTTTGCCTCTATAACTTGTTTCCTAGGCCCATTTCTTCTGCCAGTCACTTCTTCTAGCTCTGTGACTTTCTAAATAAACTTTCTCTCATAGTTTGAGTTTTGGCTCTGAATTCTTTCCTAGCCAGAACTCAAGTACCAAGTTGCTGAACCAAGGCCCGGTCTGACTCCACCAGTCTAACACCAGGTGCCATCCTTGAGGCTGCCAATGAGAACATACTTTGGTAACGTCACTAATAAAAGTATAAAGTACAGAAAATCAGATGAGGCCACTTGTTTTATTATTAATAGCTTCCAAATTAAAATTGCATTTTATTTTTTATTTTATCTTATTTTTTAAATAAGCTAATGATACAACTTCTATGTACATTTGTTTCCTTGATTAAGTTTTCATACTAAGTAAAAAAATGAGAAAATTCAAGAATATATTTTTGTTGAAACATATAGAAATTAGAATTTGGAGTGTATCTTTAATAAGTGATTAATTATCTCTCATCACACAGATGCCAGGAAGTGAATAGTTTATATTCTAAACTAGAAAGGTAATGAAAAAGAAAAGTCATTGTTTTCCTCACATAATGCATTTTACATCAAATAGAAATAAAATTTACCAATATAGACTTTACTCTTGGCTGCTTACAATAAAAGACCTTGACTGTCAAATTTTATTGTCATTGAATGGATGACATTGTCAAATGAAACAATAATATTTCAGAAAGTTATTCCCTTTCCTCTTTATCTACCTCTGTAAGCATTTTAATATTTTTTGTGAGATTTTGAATTTGCTTTTTTCCAAAAGATTTAAGACAACACATGTGAAAGTAAATAAACTTCAACCATTTTAAAATTTTAAATATTGAAACCAAAAATTGGGAAAGGGGGAAGGGAAGGAAGAAAAGCATCAAACACTGGACACAGTATTTAAGAATTCTACTAACTGGATAATTATGAGTAAATAAAGCAATATTATCTATTTCATAAGTAAATATGTTATATGTGCATATTGCTTTCTGGTTCTTCTCAGGCAAAAGACTGAGTGAGAGACCCAAATTGAACATTATGTGAGAATTGATTGCTGACTGCCTTTTTAAGTCCCTTTGAAAATGAATTGGTCAATAAAAGTCCCTTTGTTTATTAGGGTGTAGGGAGGAAGGCAGGCCTTCCAGCAGAAACAGTAATAGATGGTAAGGAGTAAATCATCCCCACCCCCCACATCTTCCCCCTAAGGAAGACTTAAATTGAAAAGGTAAGAAAAACATGAGTTTTCTTGATTTCAATAGTTTTATACTAGGAGAATCTGGTGTTAAAGTCTCTTCCAAACATTACATGTGTTTGCATACAATCACACAGATGCTGGCTGCCTCTGGAGAGAAGTCATCCCTATAGGTAATGTGTCACAGATTTTTCCAAACTCCCCAAGCCAAACATCAGCTGTGGCTAAACTTTTATATTTTCTTCCTGGATATGAAGATCTCTCAGCTCATGTCCATGATTATCACTTTGTTACTTAAATCAATTTAAAGTAAAACTGGAAAAAATGAAGGTCATAAGAAATTATATTGATATGGGATTTTTTGGACTGGAACACGTGGTGTTCCCCTGGGCAGGATGGTTCCCAGGCTCTTTGTCCGTTGGAGTCGAAGAATGAATCACGGATGGAAGATGGTATAGCAAAGGTGGAAACTGGTTGAAGAACAAGTTCAGACTCCCACGTGGGGAAGGAGAAAGAATCTCACAGCTCAGACTCCCATATGGGGAAGAGGAAAGAGACCCACTGAGTTCCTTTTCCCGCCCGGGTTTATAAAGGCTGCAGTTTTTGTGCCTCCATATCCCCCCTGATTGGCCACTATAGCAACTCCTGAGCTCAAAGATCAAACCTCACAAGGGACAGGTGAGGCCCTCCTTCTTGATTTTGTAAATATAGACCTTTTGCTACTCCCAGTTTCCTTATCTTATGGAAATGTAACTGCTGCTGCTCCCTTGTCTTATGGAAATGTACCCTTTTGCAACTCTGTAGCCTGTGCTTTTTCCCCCTTAATTTCTAAATTTTTTCTAAACCTGCCTATTTCCCCCTAAAAATTCCTATTTTACCCCCAAAACTCCTTTCAGTATTACAGTGGATAGTGCTTGTCCTACTGGATATGAGGTCACCAGAGCCCTATCAGGCCTATTTCCACTAGCTTAACCTCCTCAGCATTTGGGGCCTCCAAGTCCACTAAACAGTCTGCCCAAGGGCAACCTAAGGGAAGCCCTATATTTGCCTGAACCCAGACAATTTCTATGTTAAGTGTTTCTTCAGCAAGAACACAATATGGAATAGACTATTAATGCTCAGCTCTTGATGATCCCAGAATAGAAAGCCAAGTGCTCTCTGACTCCTTGCATCTTCCTCTGGATTTTTCTTATATCGTTTATTTATTGGGTCTCTGCTCCAAGACAATATTTATTTGAGATATATAAAATACCCATCAGTACATCTTGAATTCCATGTTGAAATATTTAAGTAGGAGAGGGACTGACACATACATACTTATTAATTCTAGTAACAGCCAGGTGGTGATACATGATTTTTGGACTGGAACACGCGGTGTTCCCCTGGGCAGGATGGTTCCCGGATTCTTTGTACGCTGGAGTCAAAGAATAAATCCACAGACAGAAGATGGTATAGCAAAGGTGGAGATTTATTGAAGAACAAGTACAAACTTCCACGTGGGGAGGGGGAAAGAGGCCCATCAACTTCCTGTGTCCATGGTTTATAAAGGCTGCAGTTCCTGTGTCCTGATATCCCCTCTGATTGGTCAATATTCCCTTTTGAATTGGTTATTAGAGTAACCCCTGAGGCCTTCCTCCCTCATTGTCTCCCTATTCCATCTGGACTTTCTTCCTCCTTCTTTATTTTGTAAAAATAAACCTTTCGGCTACTCCTAGTTCCCTTGTCTTATGTAAATGTAACTGTTGCCTCTCCCTTGTGTTATGTAAATGTACCTTCTCTCAGTTTACCTTGTCTTATGAAGATGTAACTTTTCCCAGTCTGTAGCCCTGTGTTTTTTCCATGAACCCCAATTCTAAAAATTCCCTAAACCTGCCTATATTCCCCTAAAATTCCTGTTTCAGGGGGGTACCTATTTTAGATGAGTTATTTTACCTACTTCAGGTTGCAGGGCTAGAAAATGAGGAAGCCAAGTTTGAGACTACATGTCTGTCTGCAAAGTCATGCTGTTTTTTATAATTAGGTTACTGTACAGAAATTTGGGCCAAAGTTTCCAAAAGTATAAAGAAACTAATAAATGGATAGATACTGGGAACTTGACTTCATTAAAGAGATATGATAAGATTGTGTTCATGCATTTAAATTTAAATCAGTTGTCTGGATTATATGTATCCAAAGACACCCTTCCACAAACAAAATTGTGTACATTTGGTATTTCCTAACACCTACCGATAAAAAGGGCACTTAACAAATCCTATATAATAAAAGGCTAATATGCAAATCGACCGAACGGTGGAACGACCAGTTGCTATGACACACACTGACTACCAGGGGGTAGGCGCTTAATGCAGGAGCTGCCCCCTGGTGGTCAGTGTGCTCCCACAGGAGGAGTGCCACTCAGCCAGAAGCCCTGAGCCAGGCTCACAGCTGGCAAGTGCAGTGGCAGTGGCGGGAGCCTCTCCTACCTCCATGGCAGTGCTAAGGATGTCTGACTGGTGGCTTAGTCAGACATCCCTGGAGGGCTCCCAGACTGTGAGAGGGCAGGCTGGGCTGAGGGTCCTCACCCCACTGAGGGCACGAATTTTGTGCACTGGGCCTCTAGTGTATTATAATGGCATGAGCTTAATATTTTAATTGTATGACTAATATGGTAGGTGCCATTTATGTCTGTCTCATTTCTTCCATCTTCAGACATGTGTCTGCCGACATTCACCACTAAACCCCAATTCAGGAATTCATCTCTGGTGCTTCATATCTTCATCCCCATGTAGGTCTATCCCTTGCCAGGTGATTGTCTTCTAGCTCTCTGACACAGCTGAAACACAGAATTTCTATGACAATCTAAAACTTGCTAGAAACCGATCATAAAGCATTGGCTGGCCCAGCCGTGGGCAAACTACGGCCCGCTGGCCGGATCCGGCCCGTTCGGCTGTTCTATCCGGCCCATGGAGCTGAAAGAGCAGAGGGTTCTCTTGCTCTCCCCACCGCTCCTTCACCAGCAGCAGTGTTAACATGGCAACATCGGGAACATGGCCACAGCTCCTTCTTCTGAGTGGGCGGATTTATATCCGCCCATTCAATAGAAGGAACAACCTCTCAATCTTCCAGAGGCTCCTTGTAATGCCCGCGGATGCGTCCCCCGACATCACCCTGGGAATGCATAGACACGTTATTGTGGTGATGTAGGGAGACACGCCCCTGGAGAGCACAGTATCAGAGCATTAGCTAAAAAGGAGACCAACAACACTGTTCCCACTGAAGTTGATGTTTTAAAGACCAAAAACCTTTCAACCCAGTCTACATTGCCATCTACATCTACGTCCTGGGCATAATTTGGAAGTTCCACTAAAGAAAATGTTTAATTTACTGTTTACACATTTTGTTCTTTCCTATTTGTTTTAGTTTTAAATTATTTTATTATATTTAAGTTTAATTTGAAAGGCTTTTGTACCTTTCCTTTGTTAGGCAATTTTATTTTGCCTTTGCCATCTTCAATATAAGGTATGTTATTGTGCTATGATTCCTCCTTTTTTTGAAGTTTCAAATTATAATAATTAGTGTTTACATTCTTCTTGTTAAAATGTTTGAAATGAATAAAACTATTGAAATAAAAAAAAAAAGACTGTACCCTTTTATGTAATGTTTACTTTGAATTTATGTTAGTTCACACAAACACTCCATCCATGCTTTTGTTCCGGCCCTCCAGTCCAGTTTAAGAACCCATTGTGGCCCTCGAGTCAAAAAGTTTGCCCACCCCTGGGCTGGCCTCTTGCAGATTCTAGTTCAGAGTAGCTTCCCAATACACATTTGTGGGATGGTTTATGGGCTAGAGGCACACCACCCTAACTAGACTACTAGGCAAGGGAAGATGAGTTAACTCCATTCTTAAATGTCATTTCCCCCCCTACCATTCAGGTAATTGTATTACAGAAAAATTATTTGGGTGCACTATTCTTATTTCACCACAGTGAACAAAGAAAAGAAAAAATATGGACAAAAGAGGAGATATAATAAAGCGACCACATAAAAACTGAGATGTTAAATTTTGTAAAAATTGATGAAAATGGTAAATACAAGTTGGTAATAGAGGCGGTTCAAAATCAGTTTGTCAGAATAACAAAGCAACATTTGTAATTTTAAGGAAAATATTTTGTATATTCTTATAATGACTATATAATTGTTACTTGATTTTTCTATAATATAGATTTATAATTTATAATGTATTACACAGTATTTATAAATTTTAAAATAATTTAATCTAAGATTGGGTTTCAATTTGTTCCCCAGAGTCCTAGCATCCAGAAGAAGGGAATACATACAAGAGGGCAATTTGGGAGAGGAACATCAAGCTCTATGTAGTTTTCAAATGTTTCCTATGTAGAATCCTATCCAATAAAGATTTTTTAAAAAAGATTTTGCTGCTAGCACTTTCATCCAATTATGAAGTAATTTTCCATAGAAATATTATTTAAACCTTCTTAAACATTTAGTAATTGTAATTCTCTTACAGATGTAAAGATCTTTTGAATTATTCAGTTTGTGAATACACAATAAAATATTTAAAAATATTTAAAAATATTTAATGAAGATCAAACTGAGCCTATTTCTGAAAATGTTATATAGTTCATGAATTATAAATATTTCTAAATTTGCATATTCAACATTTGCTAAATCTTAGAATTTGAAAGATTACATTAAGATGTTGCATCAAACTATCTGTTATATTTGGCAAAGATAATCAAACATGATGGTTAAAAATCCAGATTCTACACAGAGAACCTGGGTTCAAATCTTAGCTCTGCCAGTTACTCAGGGGAACTTGGTTGTGATGATCAATTTTATGTGTCAACTGATGGGCCATGGAGCACCCAGATTAAACATTATTTTTGGGTGTGTCTGTGAGAGTGTTTCTGCATGAGATTAGTTAGCATTTGAATCAATGGACCCTAAAATAGATTGACCTCCTCAATATCTTCTCCAATCATTTGAGGGCCAGAATAGAACAAGAGGTGGAGGGAAAAGGAATCTGTTCCTTGTTTTTCTGCCTCACTGTATGAAGGGGGTCAATTCATCTTATCTTCTCCTGCTGTCAGGCTGGGATTTATACCATTGGCTCTCCTGGTTCTCAGGCCTTCAGACTCGCACTGAATTATATTACCAACTTTCTCAGGTCTCTAGATTGCAGACCTCAGATTGTTGGACTCCTCAACTTCCACAGTTATGTAAGTCCATTTCTCATAATAAATCTCCATATATGTATCCTCCTATTGGTTTTGTTTCTCTGGACAACCCTGACTAATACTTTGGTCAAATTACTGAACCTCTCTATTTCTTAGTTTACTCATCTATGCACTCTATAATAATAAAAGCATAATATACAAATTGACTGAACAGAAGAACAACCATCCAGATGACCTTCCAGACGACCATGCTATGACATGCACTGGCGCCAGGCCAGCCAAGGTGGGTGCAATGTGATTGGTTGGGGCCCCTGCCATCATCCTACCATCACCCCGCAGAGGGAGGCCCCGGCCATCAGCTGGCAGGGCAATCGATGGGGGAGGGCTCCGTGATTGCCCCAAAGAAGGAGGCCCAGGCCACCCTCTGTGCAGCGATCCATTGCAGAGCCCCAGCCAGGTGGGCGGGGCCTCCCTCTGTTGGGCAATTGATCATGGAGCCCTGCTATCGATCGCCCTGCAGAGGGAGGCCCAGGCCAGCTAAGCAATGGCACCCCACACCTGTTGCCCACAGAGGGAGGCAACCAGTGTTGGGAGGGGGGGCAGTGCTGCACAGATGGCAAGCAGTGGCAGCAGCAGGGGCAGGGGCAGCTGCAGGCAGCTGGGGGAAGGAAAGCCCTGATAGGCCCTGATCACCAGCCAGGCCTAGGGACCCTACTCAAGGGGTCCTGAATTTCCAGACTGAGGGACACCTCCCCCCCGCCCCCTGTGCATGAATTTCATGCACCGGGCCTCTAGTGGTAATAATAAAAAACTTCCCATATAGGGTTATTGGAAGATTCAACAAGTTAATATATGTAAATCTGTCTCAGAATTTAATGGGTTACTTAGATTAGTGTTTTGTAAGTATAATAGCCATCACTTGGAGAGGGCTTGCTATGTGCCAGGCAGGTGTTAGATATTTAATTATTATGGCTTTACTTAGTCAAAAGAAAATGATGACACTGTGGTCATTTAGTTGTCACTAAGCACTGGCAGTAGCATATTAAACCATGTTAGAGCAATCAGTTGCACATGAGAATGCAAGTAATAATGTAATAATGTCTTTTTGTGATAAGGAATGCCTATTGAAGGTTTTTGGTAATTACTCACTAAATAGCTTTGCATGTGCTTTGGTTCTAATTTACTTTATCTTTTGAGAATATGAAATAAATTATACAGGGAATTTCTCTTAAAAATAACAATTCCACCATGAACAAGAGTGGGGGAAATCTTTAGATGATAGGTCAATTGTCTTGTATTTAATGGAGCAAAGGCAATTTTGTTTTCTTTATAGGACTAGCATTTTCCTCCTCATTATAGTGAGCAATGTGGCATTTTTCTGACATCTGTCTCAACCTTACAATCAAGATTATTATCTCATTAATTTTCACAGTCTCTGCAAGAAAGTTGATGTTATCAGCTTTCATAATGGAGAAACCGTATGGCGAAAAGTCTTAGTAATCTCTCCATTGTTTCAAATCAAAGAGAGAAGCAGTGACTTTAATTCTAGTAAGGTGGTTACACTATTAATATTGTCACTTAATTAGTATTACAAAGTGTTACTTTTCTTCTTGGAAACCTAATATGGATGTCCATGTAGGTCATCAATAAGAAATGTTATGTTGTTTAGATACCAATCCCTTTTTCTCTTTTTTTCATTGCAGGATATTTGGCTATGATTGAACATACCACCCATCTGCCTGTCTATTTATCTATCTACTAGAGGCCCAGTGCATGAAATTTGTGCACAAGGGGAGTGTGTGTGTGTGTGTGTGTGTCTGTGTGTGTGTCCCACAGCCCAGCCTGTACCCTCTCCAATCCAGGACTGCTGGCTAATGGGCAGTCGGACATCCCTCTCACAATCCAGGACTGATGGCTCCCAACCGCTCGCCTGCCTGCCTGCCTGATTGCCCCTAATTGCTTCTGCCTGCCAGGCTGATCACCCCCTAACCACTCCCCTGCCAGCCTGATGGACATCTAACTGCTCCCCTGCTGGTCCGATTGCCCCTAACTGCCCTCCCCTTCCAGCCTGGTTGCCCCTAACTGTCCTCCCCTGCAGGCCTGGTCCCCCCCAACTGCCCTTCCCTGCAGGCCTGGTCCCCTTGCCCCAACTGTCCTCCCCTGCAGGCCTGGTCATCCCTAACCATCCCTAACTGCCCTCCCCTGCAAGCCTTATCACCCACAACTGCCCTCCCCTGCGGGCCATCTTGTGGTGGCCATCTTTGACCACATGGGGGTGGCTATCTTGTGTGTTGGAGTGATGGTCAATTTGCATATTACCTCTTTATTATATAGACTAGATAGATCTATTCATTTACCTCATCTATCTTTCTAACCTTCTATTAGTAATATACTCATTTTTTCCTTACTTAAAATTATAAATCTGAATATGTTGAAAACTTGATTTTTTAAATTTACATTTGTTCACAAAATTTATGTTGTTTCTTTGCTTTTTCCAAAAACAAACTGTTTGGTCCATTTTTCTTTGCCTACTTTCATTGTTCAACTCATCCTGAAACCATCCCATTCAGCAATTTTCTAAATCATTCAAACTGTCTCAACTTTTCTGCCTTAGTATACCTTGTATAAAACTTTCTTCAGTCAAGAGATAGAGTTTTCAACTTTCCTTTTATAAACCAAATTTCTATTTTCATATACAGAAATATTTTATTAAGTAAAATTTTCATTTGTAATCTTATCAGCAGAGGCTTCATTTGGCTGGATGTTAAGAGGGGGATTATTTTTGAAGAGTCCATAATTAAGATTACCAGCAAGACTTAGAGCTTCAGTGGATAGATATGAATCCCAGGACAAATATATAAGTGCATTATCATGAGCACCCTGAAGAATTAGTAAGATGTGGACAAAGAGACCAATGTATTTCTATCCTTCTTTTGCAATCCTACTTTACAGAAGCTAAAAATGATTGAGTAAAGCATAAAGCAAGGCACAATTTTCTATTTAATTTAAACAGATTTTTTTTCTCTTTTTTTAAAAAATATATTTTTTTATTGATTTCAGAGAAGAAGGGAGAGGGAGAGAGAGAAACATCAATGGTGAGAGAAAATCATTGATTGGTTGCCTCCTGTATGCCCCCTTCTGGGGATCAAGCCTGCAACCCAGTCATATGCCCTTGACTGGAATCGAACCTGGGACCCTTCAGTCGGCAGGTGGATGCTCTATCCACTGAGCCAAACCAGCTAGGGCTTTTTTCTCATTTTTAAGAGCTATCAGATATACTTGAATTTGTATTAAGAATTCCAGATCACCTATCAAGAATTTGTCTAAAGCACAACCTCTGTTATTTACAGCAATGTTACTGGAGAATAGAAACTACATTGCTCATATTTCATAGACTCATCACTGCCGTTCAAAGAGCTTTATCATAATGATGTTGACATATATTCTGTCCTTTATGTATTTCATGCTTGTACTAGCAGTCATATGCATTCCTTCCCTTCAAAGAATTGTCTGGTGTTGAAAACTATTACTGAAAATACTTAAACCTGCCTGACCCATTCCTCTTAACTTAAAAGACTATGTTTCAATGAAGAGCAATTGTTTAATAATAAATAAATATAGAAAACAGAAAACACTGCTGCTTTACTGCCCATATGTGCATAACAAAGGAGAAAAGGTCCTTTCCTTTTCTGTCTCCTACAAGCACTGGTTCCTGGCTCAATAAATGGAGTTAAGGGAGAGGGAAACAGTGCAGCCACATGCTCTGTACACCAGTTACTTTCATTTTTCAAGTTTTATTTTATGTGTCATAAGGTTCTATTCTTTAAGTTGAATATATATTTTATCACATAAATTACAGTCTATTTTAGTGTATAATTAAGAAATGTATCTTAATAAATGTTTATTAATGTTGTTCTAGGTGTTTTAAATTTTTTCATTAATATCTACCTAGTATATACTGTCCCATGTTGTTCAGCACATTTAATTGGAATCTGAGCATGAATTAAAAATGTTTGTTAAATTGTTGGGAAAAGAAACCTTAGAAATTATAGTCATAGTCTTTTAATAAAATTATTAAAAGTCATTTAACCAGTATTCTCTAGAATCAATCAGACACATGTATTTTATTATTTGGTTAAAAAAAATCAGTCTAAATAAATCATGAGGACAGAACATTTTAGACTTCCTCCTTGGCAAATAGTGTATATATTGATTAATACAATAAACATGATACAGAGCAAATTAGAAAATGCATGTGACATTCGCTGAAAATAAAGTCTTAAGACTTTGAGGTTGACATTGAGCCATTTGATTTTAAGAATTTGTTTTCAGACTTCTTTTAACATACATTGTTGTCATAATAAATCTGCTTTTTGAGTTAAAACTACTTTTAGGCTTCTGGTTCCATTCTCCCATGTAAAGGCCGTAGAGGTTGTCACTCTGTCCTAACAATAATTAAAAAGCTAAACAAACTGAAGAATCAACATCTTTTCTTAGATGTGTCAGGGAATTAATATCACAGGGCAGCAAGTAAAAACTTTTGCAGGAACCAATGCAGGAGTAGGAAACTCTAAATTGTAACTGATGAATTGCTGGAGGCTCAGACTGAACAAGTGTGTGAGTTAAAAATTCCAGGGAGACCCAGTCAGGGGAAGGTCCTCATGCTCTTGTGAGTTTTAGCTCCAGGAACGTTCCTGGGTTTTCACAATGAAGACCAGAGGAAAACACTCTCATGCTTCTGGCAGGGGAAAGGGAAAAGAAACAATTTTGAAATATACCAGAGCTTGCCCACAACAAACTGTTTTACCAGAGCCTAACCTATTCGGGCTTTTTCAGACAACTCTAGTCCTCTCTAGCCTTCCATATGGAGGGAAAAAAATACCCAACTGCAGACACTTCTGGTTATTCTGTCCAACCTAAGTGGATGAAAAAATACTGAGAAGCATTTGTGAGGTGTACAGACCAGAGATGCAGGCTAACTAAAAGACTACAAACTAACCATAGGAGTAGAGAATGCTTTCTCTCCCCTACACCTGACCACCACATTACTAAAGGCCTACTTACTGCAATTCCCTTTACACAGTCTATAATTTGTAGCCACTAGGGAAAAATTACAAGGCAAAAAACAGTTTGAATCAACTAAGCAAGCATCAGAACCAAAGTTAGCTATGGCAGAAATGTTGGGATTATCAGACCAGTCATTTTAAAAATCTATAATTAATATGCTAAATGTTCTCATAAACAGAGTAGACAGCATTCAAGAACAGATAGGTAATATAAGAAAGATAAAAATTATAAGAGTCAGAAAGAATTGCTTAAGATAAAAACATGGTAACAAAATGAAGAATGTTTAATGGGCTCATTACTACATTGAACATGCAAAGACTCTCTGAGATTGAGAACATATCAATAGAAACTTACAAAACTTAAAAGCAAAGACTGAAAAAAGGAACAGAATATTCAAGGACTAGGAATCACTACAAAAAGTATAAAATGTGTTTAATGTGAATACAGTAAGGGAAGAATGAACAATAGGAAGAGAAGAAATACTTGAAGCAATAATAAATGAGAGTTTCTCCAAATTATTCTCAGACACCAAATCACAGATGCTGGATGCACAGACAATGCCAACTAGGATAAATGCCAAATAAGCCACACCTAGGTATATCATATTCAAGTGTAAAAATCCTAGGATAAGTAAAAAATCTTGAAGAAAAAAAAAAAGCCACACACATAAAACAAACTGTACCTATAGAAGAGCAAAGATAAGAAAACATCTGACTTCTCTGCAGAAACAATACAAGCAAGAAGAGAATGGAGTGAAATATTTAACGTGTTAAAAAGTCTGAAAAAATTCTCAATGTCACTAATCATCAGAGAGATGCAAATTAAAACCACAATGAGATATTACCTCACACCTGCCAGAATGGCTACCATCAATAAATTAACTTATGACAAGTGCTGGCAAGGATGTGGAGAAAAAAAACCCTAGTACACTGGTCAGAATGCAGGCTGGTGCAGCCACTGTGGAAAACAGTGCAGAATTTCCTCAAAAAATTAAAAAAAGGAACTGCTTTTTGACCCAATGATCCACTTCTGGGATTATATCCTAAGAATTCTGTAACATCAATCAGAAAGAATATGTGCACCCCTATGTTCATAGCAGCATTATTTACAACTAAAGGCCTGGTGCATGAAAATTCATGCACTGAAAGGGGGGTCCCTCAGCCCAACCTGCCCCCTCTCACAGTCTGGGAGCCCTCAGGGGTGAGAGGCGACCCAGCGATCAGGAGAAGGCGATGCCCCAATCACACCTCTGCTGCTGCCACTGCCAGCAGCACAAGCCTTGGCCGGCCCTGGTTATTTGAGCCTTGGGCGGCCCTGGGAGGCTAGGCAGCCGCCATCTGAGGCTTGCCTGCACCTCCGGCCGCACCATGCACCTGCCCCCCCGAACCCCCCCGCAGGGATGAAAGGACTGGGGACTCTGGTGGGGCTGTGGGGACTGGGCGCAGCCATCCTGTGGCTATGGGTGCTGCCATCTTTGTGACAGCGTGATGGTCAATTTGCATATTCGCTCTTTATTAGATAAGATAGCCAAGATCTGGAAACAGCCCAAGTGCCCATCAGTAGATAAATGGATAAAAAGCTGTGGGACATTTACACCATGGAATACTACTCAGATGTTAAAAGGAAGGAACTCTTACCTTTTGCAACAGCTGCTGACCTTGGAGATTATTATGCTAAGCAAAATAAGCCAGTCAGAGAAAAACAAATACTATATGATCTCACATATGTGGAATCTAATGAGCAAAGATGAACAAAATAGAACCAGAGACATGGATATATGGTACAGACTGGCAGATGTCAGAGGGAAGTTGGATGGGGCAGACAGGATGAAAGAAAGTGAAGAGAATGGCCAAAGGACATATATGCCTAACCCATGGACACAGACAACAATGTGGTGAGTGCCAGAGGGAGGGGAGGGCAGGTTCTGGTTGGATGGGGACAAAGCAGATGAAAATGGGGGCCATTTGTAATAATGTCAACATTAAAAATAAGATGTAATTTAAAAAATTCTGTATCCTGCAAAATTATCCTTCAAAAATGAAAGAGAAATAAAGACTTTCTTGGTCAAATAAAAATTGGTAGAATTTGTTGCCAGTGGAACTGTATTGCCAGAAATATTGAAAGAAGTTCCTCAGAGAGAATGAAATAATATAGGTTGAAAACTCAGATCTACCTAAATAAATGAAGAACATGGGAGAAGGAATAAATAAAGGTAAAATATTTTTTCTATTCATAATTGATCTAAAATTAACTTCAAAATAATAGCAAGAATGTATTTGATTATTTGTGCAATGTATATATCTTATGTATAATAAGTGTTTATGTATACTTATGTATACTTATTTATTTTAAGTGAAATGAGTGGTAACAATGACAAAGAATGGGAATAAGGAATTTGGATTATTTTGTTTTTGTAAGGTATGCATACTTCCCATGAAGTGGTATAGTGTTACTTGAAAGTGAATGTGGCCCTTGCTAGTTTGGCTCAGTGGATAGAGCATCGGCCTACAGACCTAAGGGTCTGGGGTTTGATTCTGGTCAAGGGCACGTACCTTGGTTGCAGGCTCCTCCCCTGCCCGGGCCCTGGTCGGGGCATGTGCAGGAGGCCACCAATGGATGTGTTTCTATCACATTAATATTTCTCTCTGTCTTTCCCTTCCTCTTCCACTCTAAAAAAAATCAAGGAAAAATATCTGTGGGTGAGGATTAAAAAAATAAAATAAAATAAAATGTTGGTTTTTTCTAAAAAAGTAAATGTGGATTAGTTGTAAATGCATATTGAAAATATAGGGCAATCACTAAAAAAAAGGTAAGAAAATAAGTGTAGCCCAGTCAGCGTGTCTCAGTCGTTGAGCATCGACCTATGAACCAGGTGGTCATGGTTCGATTCCTGGTCAGGGCACATGCCCAGGTTGTGGGCTCAATCCCTGGTGGGGGTATGCAGGAGGCAGCTGATCAATGATTCTCTCTCATCATTGATGTTTCTCTCTCTCCCTCTCCCTTCCTCTCTGAGATATATATATGTATGTATAAAAGGAACATAGAGGAAATGGAATCATATAAGATGCTCAGTTAAAACCATAACAGGCAGAAAAAGTGTGGAAGACAAAAATTGGAACAAAGAACAAGGGTATTGAATAGAAAACAGCAGCAAATATGGTGGATAGTAATCAAACTGTATTAAACATTATATTAAATGTACTAAATATATCAATTAAAAGAAAAATTGTCAGTGATGATAAAAAAAAACAAGACCCAAGTACATGTTGTTTACAAGAAACCAACTTTAAATATAAAGACACAGATAGATTAAAAGTGAAGGGATGGAGGACATACCCTTGACAACACTAATCAAAAGAAAGCTGAGTAGCTATATTAATTTCAGAAGAAGCAGACCTCAGGTCAAGAAAAATTATCAGGACTACAGAGGCAACACATAAGAATAAAAGGGTCAATTCTCTAAGAAGACACAATAGTCCTCAATGTGTATGAGCCTAACAACACAGCATTAAAATATGTGAGGGAAAAATGCATAGAATTGCAAGGAGATATAGATAAATCCATTATTGTAGTTGGAGACTTCAATACCCCTCTATTGCTGGTAGAAATGGACAGATCCAGAGGGCAGAAAATCAATAAAGACATAGTCAAACTAAACAACGCCATCATTAACTGGCTATAATTGATATCTGTAGACTGCTTCATTCAACAACAGAAGACAGACTTCTTAAACTCGCATGGAACATTCACCAAGACAGACTACATTCTGAGATATAAAACATACCTTCACTAATTTGAAAGTATAGAAATTATTTAATGTCTGCTTTTAGACCATAATGAAATTAAAATAGAAATCAACTGCATAAAGATAGCTGGAAAATCCCAAAATACTTAGAGTTTAAAAATTATATTTCTAAATAACACATAGGTCAAAGAAGAATTTCTAAGAGAAGTTAAAATTAGTTTGAGCTAAATGAAAATGAAAACACAAGTTATCAAAATGTGTGGGGTGCAGCAAAGCAGTGTTTAGAAGGAAATTTATAGCATTAAATGCATATATTAGAAAAAAGAAATGTCTAAAATCGAAACTAGAGGAGGAGCAAATTAAATCCAAGATAAGCAGGAGAATATAAATGATAAAAATTAGAGCAGAAGTTAATGAAATTGAAAACAGAAAATCAATAGAGAAAATCAACAAAATTAAAAGCTGGTTCTATAAAAATATCAATAAGCCTCTAGCTGTGCTAAGCAAAAAAGAAAGAGGACACACATTACTAATATCAGAACTGAAAGAGAGGACATTACTACCACTCCCCTGGGCATTGAAAGGATAATAAAGGAATAGTATAAATAACTCAATGCCCCAAAATTTGATAGCCTAGATGAAATGAACCAATTTCTTTTTTTATTATTTAAATTCTTTATTGTTTAAAGTATTACATAAATCTCCTTTTGCCTCCATTGACCTCTTCCGGCCACCCCTGCCCCGCCCCAGCACATGCCCTCACCACCCTCCCATCTGTATCCACTGGCTATGCTCATATGCATGCAGAAAAGTCCTCTGGTTGATCTCTTACCCTCTCCCGCCCCCCCACCTTCCCTCCTAGGTTGGACAGTCTGTTTGATGTTTCTGTGACTCTGGTTCTATTTTTGTTCATCAGTTTATGTTCATAATATTCCACAAATGAGTGAGATAATGTGATATTTATCTTTCTCTGACTGGCTTATTTCCCTTAGCACAGTGGTTGGCAAACTCAGTCAACAGAGCCAAATATCAACAGTACAATGATTGAAATTTCTTTTGAGAGCCAAATTTTTTAAACTTAAACTTCTTCTAATGCCACTTCTTAGACTCGCCCAGGCCGTGGTATTTTGTGGAAGAGCCACACTCAAGGGGCCAAAGAGCCGCATGTGGCTCGTGAGCCGCAGTTTGCCGACCACGGCCTTAGCATAATGCTCTCCAGTTCCATCCATGCTGTTGCAAATGGTAAGAATTCCTCCATATATATATGTGTGTGTATAGTGTATATATATATATACATATATATATATACATATATATACATATATATATATATACATATATATATATATATTTGACTTTTTACAGAGAGGAAGGGAGAGTGATAGAGAGTTAGAAACATCCATGAGAGAGACACATCAATCAGCTGCCTCCTGCATGCCTGCAACCAAGGCACATACCCTCGACTGGAATCAAACCCAGGACCTTTCAGTCCACGGTCAAAGTCCTATCCACTGAGCCAAACTGGTCAGGGCAAGAATTCCTTCTTTTTTATGGCAGCATAGTATTCCATTGTGTAGATGTACCACAGTTTTTTAATCCACTCATCCGCTGATGGGCACCTAGGCTGTTTCCAAATCTTAGCTATTGTAAATTGTGCTGCTATGAACATAGGGGTGCATATATCCTTTCTGATTGATGTTTCTGTTTTCTTGGGATATATTCCTATAAGTGGGATTACTGGGTCAAATGGGAGTTCCATTTTTAATTTTTTGAGGAAATGCCATACTGTTTTCCACTGTGGCTGCATAAGTCTGTATTCCCACCAGCAATGCAAGAGGCTTCCTTTTTCTCCACATCCTCTCCAGCACTTGTCGTTTGTTGATTTGTTGATGATAGCCATTCTGAAATGGACCAATTTTTTGAAAGACACAATCTGTTAAAACTCTGACAAGAAGGTACAAATAGTCTGAATAATTCTATATTTGTTAAAGAAATTGAATCAATAATGAATAACCTTCTAAGACAGAAAGCACTAGTCCCAGATGGGTTCACTAGTGAATTATATTAAGTATTTAAGGAAGAAATTATACTAGTTCTCTATCATCTTTACTAAAGATAGAGATAAGGGAATAGTTCCTAACTCAAAACAGACAAAGACATTGCTGTAAAAAAGAAACAAAACACAGACCAATATCATTCATGAACATAAATGCAAAAACCCTCAACAAAATATTAGCTAATGGATTTCAACAATGTATGAAAAAATTTATAGTCCTAAACCAAGTGAGATTTATTGTATGTTTGCCAGGCTGGTTCAACATTTGAAAATCAATAAATGTAACCCATCACATCAACAGACTAAAGAAGAATAATCACATGATCATGTCAATAGATGCAGAAAGCACTTAATAAAATTCAATACCCATTGATGATAAACTAAAACTAGAGGGGAACTTCCTCAACTTGAAAGAATATCTACAAAAAAACTGCAGCTTACATTATACTTAATTGTGAGAAACTCAAACTTTTCCCACTAAGATTAGAAAAAAAGGCAGTGATAGCCTCTCTCACCAGTTTGTTGAAATTAAATAACATTATTTATTCTCTTTAAGTAATTTCCATCATTTATAAATTTTAAGCAAATCAGGAGGATATAAAAATAACCAATAATCTTCACCAGTGTTATATTATATCACATTTATAAGTCTGACTCGGATATATAATTAAAAATTGAAATGTGTTTGTGTGTAGCCTACATCTACTCTGTAAATAATATAAGCAATTAAGACCATGCATTGATAAGAAGTATTAAAGAGTTTCCTCAGGATTCGCTTGCTAAGGCTGATAAAGAACTAATGGTGATCGGTGGAAGTGGACCTTCCTACGGGGGTATGAGATTTGCTGCAAAGGTTTTGGAAGCACAAAGCCTGCAAGGCAAATGAGAATGATAATCATAGTCCCAATCATAAACCTAATAACTCAGAGGTGATTACATGTCATTCTCTGGGGGAGAAATAGATTGATTCTGTTTCATAAAGGGGAGAAAAACCCACATCTACCTCAGATATGGCATTTAATTTATGGCTAAAGTTGGGTTTCAAGTGGAGGCTGGTAAATTGGAAAGAGATAATTAACTACTTCTCTGAGGTATAAGCACTTACCACATGCAGAGGTGGTTATATTGACTAAGCATCTAATGTGGGATTAGCACACTTTAGCTGCCGAATAGATATGATCTTCCTTTTGTTTTCAACCTGCTAGCAACCACCTAATTAGATTCTCCCATCACCACTAGTAACAACGGCCTCTGTCAACTCAAGACATACTCCCCATCTTTTAAATATCTGACGTCTATGAACCTGCAACCTTCTGGTGGCCATCAGAAAGTCGCCAGTACCTGCGGACCTCCACTTTGCCTCTCTCTGCCTTCAGTCAGCTTCATTACTTTAACTCTCATAAATGAGATTTTTTCAAAAATTTCTTGCCAGCTAATGCAGCACTTCTTTGCTCTTTAATGTGCATGCTCTGTACCCTGGAAATTCAGTATTTATTTATTTAATTAATATATTTTTATTTATTTCAGAGAGGAAGAGAGAGGGAGAGGGAGATAGAAACATCAATGATGAGAGAGAATCATTGA
This sequence comes from Plecotus auritus, assembly GCF_963455305.1. Lineage (NCBI taxonomy): Eukaryota > Metazoa > Chordata > Mammalia > Chiroptera > Vespertilionidae > Plecotus > Plecotus auritus. Next base: position 186,275,493 of record NC_137770.1, read on the forward strand.
TCAGCTGCCTCCGTCATGCCCCACACTGGGGATTGAGCCCACAACCCTGGGCCCTGATGGGGAAACAAACTGTGACCTCCTGGGTCATAGTTCAATGCTCAACCACTGAGCCACACTGGCAGGGGAAGGAAATCAGTATTTATTTATTTATTTATCACAAACCCATTTCCACCAACATTTTTCTCATTGGGTCATTGTTTAGAAGGAAAGTAGAAAGCTGATCTCATTTATTCATTTTATCTCTAGTAAAGATTTTTATCACATTGTAATCATAACACATATATTGGACTGTTTAATCATTAACACAAAATTATTACCATAGATGCTACCAAAGAACCACTTCAATATAACAGATTTAGTCTGCACCAAGGCAGATTAAATAAATATATGTCCTCATTATCCACTTCCTTCAAAGATTAGCAAAACCTCAAAATAAGGTGAATAATAGAAAAGCTACCTAGGTAACTAAAGAAAGTGTTCTTTATTTCAGCTCTTTTAGCTGAAGGTACTAATTGATTTGACTTATCCATTTCAGGTTTCTGGTTCATATAACCTGAGAAGTCAAATAGAATACATGGACAATAAAAATTTAAAAAATACATGTTATGGTAAAAATAATAAAGGCATTCATTTAGTTGGTGCAATAATCAATGTTTATTTTCTATTTTTTTTAATTCCAGGATGAATCAGACAGTGGAAAACCCCAGTAAGTACATACCTTAAGGAACCACAAGTTTCTTTCTACTTCCTTATTACCAAAGGGGAAGTCAACTGTTGCACATTTGAAAATGTCTGTATAAGCCGGAGTAGTATAAATTTTTAAAAAATTTATATTACACTACCAATTTAAACTAGGCCATGGAAATATGAACCTGGTTTTGCTATTGTTTTGTTCCTTTGTTTTAGAAAATGAAGTAAACAGAGATATTACAAAGGGTGATTGTTTTGGACAGTTTCGTAATGTAAATTTTAAAAAGTTAGAAGCCCTGAGTCCTAATCCTATACCTCCTCCTTTAGGACTTATTGCTCAATACATGCCATAGAATTATCTTACTAATTTTCAATGATACTGGTAAGGTTTTAGCATTACTACCCGTGTTTCCCCAAAAATAAAACATCCTCCGAAAATAAGACCTACTTACAGGTTTCCTTCTGAGTGAAATATAAGGCATCCCCTGAAATATAAGGCCCCCAGGCTCTGTCTCAGAATGAAAATTAATCTACCGTAAACTGGTCACTAGGGTCGCCCCCACTGGTGTCTAGCAACCAGTGACGTTAAGCGGAGTCCTGATGTCACTGCTGTGTGGAGGCGGAGCGGAGGTCAGAGTGAGCGGTGAGCACGGGGCAGGAGAGAGGAGGAGACTTTCACAGATGCGTGTAGAAGAACAGGAGGATTAGAGCGGATGGGACGCGGCGAAGGTGGTGAGTGCTGGTCTGTCTCTGGTGACACTACCTGATGCTCGCGGCTGTCTTCATGATGACTGAAGGTTCTCAGTCAGTGGCAGACCCTGCTCCAGCCCAGATCCAGGCCCCAGTAAGCCCAGTGACAGTCCCCAGGCAGGCCCCAGGGGGTAAATGTCTGATAAAGGGGTAAGGGGGATGTCTGGTGAAGGTGTTCAGTGGCCCAGGGGTGGGGGGAGGGGGATCACTTAAAATGACACAGGAGGATCAGAGGGGGCAATCAAAATGACACAGGAGGATCAGAGGGGACAATCAAAATGACACAGGAGGATCAGAGGGGACAATCAAAATGACACAGGAGGATCAGAGGGGAAAATCAAAATGACACAGGAGGATCAAAAGGGGTTACTAAAATGGTAATCCCCCCTCTGATTCTCCTGTGCCATTTTGATTCCCCCCCTCTGATCCCCCCTGTGTCATTTTGAGTGATGCCCCTCCCCCCACCTTGATACCCCAATTCCTTTTTTTTTTACCCCTAGAAATGAGCGCAAAAAGAAAAAGCTACTCCGTGGAGTACAAGAAAGGAATCGTGGAAGACTCTTGGGGCCAAAATCTTACTGCTTTCTGCAAAGAGAAGATGTTGAGTATCCGATTGGTCCGAAAATGGCGAGCAGAGTATGGTAACTTCATTGAACAAGTGGACAAGGGAAATGCTAAAAAGCGCAAGTGTGGATCAGGTCGGCAACCATTATTTTCTGAGCTGGAAGACCTGATCTGTGAATGGGTTGTTGACAGGAGAGCAAAGGCTTTGGTTGTGAATAGGGCTCAGATTCAAGAATTTGCCCTTGCAGTGGCACCACAGTTTGACATAGCCCCCGAAGACTTCAAAGCATCACAACACTGGCTGGATAATTTCCTTCAGCGAAGTGAACTGTCTTTAAGAAGATCTACAACATTGTTTAGGTTGGAAGATACTCAAGTTATTAAGTGAGCACTTGCATTCAAGTCCTTTATTGATGATGCTGACTTCTCTAAATACAATCTTTCCAACATGATTGCTATGGATGAAACTGCAGTGTTTATGGGCCAATCATCTCAAACAACAATTGAACAGTGGGGTGCCTCCTTAGCGTACATTCCCTCCACTGCTTACGAAAGTGCACGTGTTTCCTGTATTTTGGCAATTCGTCTGGATGGCACTAAAATCCCACCTTTAATCATTTCTAAGGGCAAGAAGGAAAAGATTGAACGTGTTTTGGGCATTTTTATTCTTGAAACTGAAAAAGCCTGGACCACACAAGCAGTTATAAGGAAGTGGGTCGATTTAATGCTGCCGCTTGTTATGCGAGGGAGCCAAAGAGGTCTGCTAGTCTGGGATTCAGCCAGCACTCACTGCGCTAAAGACATGAAGACATTTCTTCACGAAAGAAAAATAGATCAGATAATGATTCCCGCAGGAATGATGGCCTACTCCAGACTCTTGATATTGCAATAAACAAGCCATTCAAAGACAATTTGCGCATGGAAATTAATGACTACATTGAAAATAGAATGGAGAGAAATCAGCGTGGAAACTTTGTGAAACCTAAACTGCAAGAAGTTGTGACTTGGGTGAAGAATTCATGGGAGAAAATCACTGACAGTTGCATTGCAAATGCACTGCGAGCAGGCTACCTTGACAAGAAGTACTCATTTAAAGACAGTGCTATTGCTAAACATGAGAGATTTGGTCCACTGATTCTGAAAGAAATGGAGTCACAAGAAATTCACCAGGAAATTCAGGAATTGGATTGTTATGATGATGTTCCAGAAGATGATGACATGATTGTCATTGAATAAATGAGTAAATTCTTGATACTGTAGGATTCACAGTTTGTCTGGTTTGTGTTGACAACTACCGTACTACCATACCGTATACAGGTAATAAATTTCCTTTATTTTCATTTAACAATAAATGTGTACCGTATTCTTCTTCATGGAAAAATAAGACATCCCCTGAAAATAAGACCTAGCGTGTCTTTGGGGGCAAAAATTAATATCAGACACTGTCTTATTTTCGGGGAAACAGGGTAGTAAGTAAAATATACCTAAGGTATTAACTGTAAGTTCAGCAAATATGATACTATAATCCTACTTAGCAAATGAAGAAAGAACAGGAAAAAGAGGAGGACAACCGGAGAAAAAGCTAGCTATGGTACCAGAGAAGCATTGTGTTTGAGCCTGATGCTTGTCAGCGAAGTAGGAAAAAATGTATGACATGTACTTGCAGTGTGTACAACCTGCTCCTTTGTGAGGTACACAACCTTCCTGGTTATTCTGTGTTCTTACACTTTCTCTCTCCTCTTTGTTCTCAACGCAACATTCCAGTTCCTAGAGGTCATACAGATTCAGTGTTTTAAGACTTTACAGGTTTTCTATTTTATTTAAAAAAGAGAGAGAGATCTTATCTAATAAAAGAGTAATATGCAAATTAACCATCACTCTGCTACACCCACAAGCCATGCCCACCAGCCAATCAGGAGCAAATATGCAAATAAACCCAACCAAGATGGCTATGGCCACAGAGAGCAGGAGGAAGGCTTGGGTTTCCCTGGCAATGGAGGAAGCCAAGCTTTCCGCCTGCCCTTGCCGGCCTAGGCCTCCACTCAAGGCTACAAAGTTTCAATTATAGAAGATACATAAATCCCAAAAGAAATGGATGCGCCACGGAGCAAGCAGAAGGCTTGGCTTCGCTCCAGGCTACAAAGTTTCAATTGTAGAAGATAAATAAACCCCAGATACCAGGGCCTCCACTTGGGTCACCAAGGGTCATGGCCAGCCTGCAAACCACCACAGGCCCCTCGCCCAGGCTGCCCCATGCCCCAAGGGAACCCCCACCCTGATCCGGGACACCCTTCAGGGCAAACCAGCTTGCCCCCACCCAGGCCTCTGTCCTATCTAATAAAAGAGTAATATGCAGATTGACCATCACTCCAACACACAAGATGGCTGCCCTCATGTGGTCAAAGATCCTGCCCCCATGTGGACACAAGATGGCCAGCAGGGGAGGGCAGTTGGGAGGGACCAAGCCTGCAAGGGAGGGCAGTTGGGGGCGATCAAGCCTGTAGGGGAGAGCAGTTAGGGGTGACCAAGCTGGCAGAGGTGGGAAGTTGGGAGCAACCAGGCCTGCAGGGAAAGGCAGTTGGGAGGGACCCAGGCCTGCAGGGGAGAGCAGTTGGGGGGGACCAGGCATGCAGGGGAGGGCAGTTAGGGATGACCAGGCCTGCAGGGGAGAGCAGTTAGGGGTGACCAAGCCGGCAGAGGTGGGAAGTTGGGGGCAACCAGGCCTGCAGGGGAGAGCAGTTGGGGGGGACCAGGTGTGCAGGGGAGGGCAGTTAGGGATGACCAGGCCTGCAGGGGAGGGCAGTTGGGGGGTTCTCAGGCCTGCAGTGGAGAGCAGTTGGGAGGGACAAGGCCTGCAGGGGAGGGAAGTTAGGGGCAAACAGGCTGGCAGGGGAGCAGTTAGGCATCAATCAGGCTGGCAGGGGAGTGGTTAGGGGGTGATCAGGCTGGCAGGCAGAAGCAGTTAGAAGCAATCAGGAAGGCAGGTAGGCGAGCAGTTGTGAGCCAGCAGTCCTGGATTGTGAGAGGGATGTCTGACTGTCAGTTTAGGCCCGATCACACCGGTATCGGGCTTAAACGGGCAGCCGCAGATCCTTCGAGGGGTCCCAGATTGGAAAGGGTGCAGGCTGGGCTGAGGGACACACACCGCCGTGCACGAATTTCGTGCACCGGGCCTCTAGTATACATATAAAGAGAGAGAGGGAGAGAGAGAGAGAGGGAGAGAGGGAGAGAGGGAGAGAGAGGGAATCATTAAAATATTATGGGCTGCAGAGAACTTGGTTCTTAAAACATCAATAATTGTTACTTATAAAGATATACAAGATATAGATAACATTACATATAAATATGTCAATTTTAGAACTGTCAAAATTTTAATTGCTTATCATTTTTAGACCTGACAAATGTTTGTTGCCATTAATAGTAATCCCAGTGTCCTTGCAATTGGGGTTTCCATTGGGATTGGCCTTTATTAGAAAAGACTTTATTTGGGAAAAAAAACTACTTATGAATGGAAATAGTCTCATATTCTCAGAGTGCTTTTGCTTTTTTTGTCTAGAACCTTGTGTGTCCTCCTACTATAATCACTTTTAATTTTCTTTTGCTAGTGTATTTTTACTAAGCATCAAACCGAACTCTTTACTTACATTATTATAACTATTTTTCTGTATTTAACATTCGAATAACATTTTTTAAGTCCAAAGTGTTTCAATTCATGGTGGCTTTTATGCGACATGTTCTAAAATGTGAAATAACCTATAAAGATTTTTAATCATCTTGACCTAATGCATTAGGATATTTTAAAAGCTGACATAGCATTTGTGCTTACATTTGTGAGTTCTTTGGCTTGATTTTTGTATAAGACTGTACAATGCCTTATACAAAATAGAGGTAGGTATCAGCACGAGAGCCTATGAACTCTGCTTTTCAACATTCCATTTTAAAAGCATAAACTTTGTATGTGCACAGGCACAACATATGTCAGCTATATAATTACATGATGCATATCCATAATGTTGAAATTATGGATATGCTCCTCTCTGTGCATTTAGTGGAGAGTACAAAAAATGCTACCATTCTATCAGTTAATCTGAAGTATGAAGAAAATTAAAATGTTTCTGTCTGTTATTAAGCCATTAACCAAAATGCTCAACAGACTAATTATTATGGCTTCACTCCAAATTATTTTCTTTAAAAATGTTCTTCTCTCAGAAACATTTAAATAACTCTCTAATTAAATTCAATATTCTGCATATGTACTTATATTCACTTTAGGCTAAAATATAGACCATTAGTTGTTTGAATTTTTGCTAATTCTACAAATACATGGCCAGCCTGCAAACCACCCACAGCCCCTTACCCTGGCTGGCCCAGCCAGGGTAAATAAGTAACTATTCGACCACTTTTTAAATTTATTTTTGTTAATTTGATGTCCAGAATTGAATATCAAAAGCAGAAAGGCCAGACCAAAATATAACAAGGACAAAATGATTGGTAAAATTCCCAAACAAATTTTGCAGAGCAAAAAAAGACAGATAGATTACTCCAATGTTCTGGTTCAGTGGCAATAGTATCAAAGTATCTTTCACATTTCATTCAGGCATTAGATTTTTAAGAGAAAATATTAAAGCATTGTTTTCTTTTTTAAATTAGATATAGTGCAAATAAGGTGGCATATTATAAAACCTCAAATGTGGCTTTTCTTTTTATTTCCTTTTTGTAGATTAGAAGATACAAAGAAGAATATGTGGATGTGCCCTCTGCTGGCAAAGTTAAGATCTAAGTCTCTTCTAGAGACAATAGAAACCAAATCCTGAAAGCAGAACAGCCAGAACCTGATATTCAAAGGCATTTTACAGAAGAAGCAAAACAGACTTGATTTAATTAAGGAAATGTCTTGAAGGGACTGCAGACAAGTTTTGTGCTGCAGTTCATAGCAAGGTTAAATGAAATTATTGGAAAATAGTGTTATATTTTACTCTTCAAAATTTTATAATAATTTATTTTAAAAAATAATGAAGCTTAAACACCTCATTTGACTAATTTCATTAAGGTTCTAGGAGACAAAATAAAGTTAAATGAGGCTTTGTAAATCTCTGAAATAATTATAGTTCATTGTCTTTCAGCCTTAAGTACTCGATAAATTTGATATTCCTAAAATTAGTAGAATATTAATGTGAATTAAACTGATCTCACATTTCCATCTTCTTAAAGTCTTGGAAAACCCTATCTAATAAAAGAGTAATATGCAAATTAACCATCACTCCGCTATACTACGCCCACCAGCCAATCAGGAGCGAGTTTGCAAATTAACCCCAACCAAGATGGCTGTGACCACGGAGTGAGAAGGAGGCTTGGGTTTCCCTGGTAATAGAGGAAGCCAAGCTTTCCACACACCCTGGCAGGCCCAGGCTTCCATTCAAGGCTACAAAGTTTCAATTATAGAAGATAAATAAATCCCAACAAAAATGGCTGTGGCCATGGAACAAGCAGGAGGCTTGGCTCCACTCCAGGCTACAAAATTTCAATTATAGAAGATAAATAAATCCCAGATACCAGGGCCTCTTCTTGGGTCGCTGGGGGGCATGGCCAGCCTGCAAACCCCTGGTGGCCCCTCACCCAGGCCAGCCCTGTCCCCAGCAGGGGCCCCCATCCCGATCCGGGGCATGGCCAGCCTGAAAACCACCCACAACCCCTTACCCTGGCTGGCCCAGCCCCCCAGCAGGATCTCCCCATCCCAATGTGGGGCCCCCTTCAGGTCAGGCACCAACCTGCCCCCACCCCTGTACCAGGCCTCTATCCCATATAATAAAAGGGTAATATGCAAATTGACTCTCACAGCAGAACAACCAGAATGACTTGCCAGACCAGTCACTATGAGGCACACTGCCCACCTCTTGGTCCTTTTCACAGCCAGCAGGCTCAGATCACCTGATGGCCACCCGTGGTGGTGTCGGGCAAGCAGGTGGGAACAGCTGACCTCTTAGTCCCTTCCCCTGGCCGTCAGGCACCGATCACCCGATGGCAAATGGGGAAGTGGGGCCATCTGCGGGCAGCTCAGGAAGATGGCCCTGATCACAGGCCAGGCCTAGTGACTATACCTGTGCATGAATTTCATGCGCCAGGCCTCTAGTAGTTCATAATGGGATGACAATTAGACTGAGAATAGAGTACACATTTAAAACAAACAAACAAAAACCCCACACCTAACAACATTAAAAGATTGAAAGAAATTTTTTAGAGGAAAAATGTATAGCAAATATATATACATAAAAAGCCAGTGACCAGAACACCATAACGAACATAATGACTGTTCACTATGACACCCACTGCAGCCAGCGAACCAGCCCAATCGGGGGTTGGGCCAGCCGGCCAACCTCCAGTGGCCCCTCTCCTCAGTTGGTCCTGCCCCTGATGGGCCTCCACCACACTGATCAGCCCATGGCCCCTCCCCCAGCCAGCTCCATCCCCGATCGGCCCCCCACTCCAATCAGAGCCAGGGCCGGCCAGCCAACCACCCATGGTCCCTCCCCCAGGCCACTTGCTCCCGATTGCCCCCCACCCCATTTGGGGGCAGGGCCGGCCAGCCCACCGCCCACAGCCCTTACCCACAGCCACCCCTGCCCCCAATCGGCCCCTCATCCCAATCATGGGTAGAGCCCATCGGCCAGTCTCCCACAGCCCCTCCCCCCAGCCAGCCCGGCCCTGATCAGGCCCCAATCAGGCAGGCCAGCTGGCCAACCTCCCGCTGTCTCTTCCCCCCGACAGGCCAGGTGCTAATCTGCCAATTGGGGCCAGGCCAGCCGGACACCGCCCATGCATGAATTCATGCACTGGGCCTGTAGTATGTATATAATGGGCCAGGGAACCTATTCCTCTGCTTCTATCAATTAGTGAAAACTTTTGATCAGTTAACCAATCTGACCCAAATTTTCTAAGTATGTAAAATAAGCAGGTTAATTAGGTGACCATCTCCTATTATTAACTTATGAACTATGCTGCAATCACTGGCACACCTACTGAAAATGGGTTGCCTCTACTCATGAGGGTACACAGAGTGATATGTTATTTTTATTTTAAAATCATAAAAGCTTATAAATTTGAAGAATAGTCACAAAGTTAATTAATAGGTTAGAAAGAAAATGGAGATATTAAAAGAACTGGGGGTAAGGGCGAAGAAATAGAAAAGAAGAAATGTGGTGATGCCATCACAGAATTTTAGAACTAGAATAGTAAATGCTCCAATTCTTTCCTTTTAAATATGAAGAAACAGGGAATGAAAAAGTTAAATGATAGGATTAAAGTTAAAAGTTAGCAAATGGCAGAGTGAAACTCCAGTCTGTTATTCACATTGGCCTTAATAAATAACAAGAGCTTCTGCATTGCTGTGGCTAGAACAATAAAATCGGACCGAGAACTTAATTCCAGAGCATTCTCACTGCTCTCTTTTAAGGGGGACAACTACAAAACTTAATGTCTAGCACCTAGCAGCATGGATAATCAATGGGAATTATTTGACAATTCATTTTCAATTCCTTTTTTTCATTTTCACTTCGCTTGCACTTTTTCTTGATGGTGGATATTTATCCTTGTTCGTTTCAGCTGTAGTTAACTTTTGAACATTAGATGATTTTTTTAAAGAGAGCAATGGAGTCTATCTTACAAAAACATGTTGAGTTTATTTTACAGCCACATTGGTAGTCAATGAGTCAGAGTGTAGCAGACAGTAACACTGATGTTTATCAGCAGGTTTATTTCTTACTGGCCTAGCACCAGCTTTATTCAGCTTTCATGATTCTATTTCCTTAAAAAAAAACATAAGCCAAAAATTAATTTTGAAAAGATATTGCAATGATTTTAATATATGTGGAAACTACACATGTATTAAATAAAATATTCAGACCAATGGAGCATACCATTTTGATAAATGAAAAATCATAAAGATCCATTTGCGAAATGGAAAGGTAGCACTGCACGATGTACAAGTGTCTTGAGATGATGAAATATGGCACAGGGCATGTCACAGTGGGATCACAAAAATGGCCATTCAGAAGGAATTGAAGATCTTATGAATAGAGCAAAGTATGGTAGATATTTGTAACATAGAGAAGGACTAGGAACTCAAGGGGTGACAACTTAGTATTAGATGTAAAGGCATAAAAAAGACAACTGCAGATATAAATATTGATATTCACATTCTTTTTGAAGATGTTGGAAAGGCTAAAAGTCTAAATTGAAATAATGTGTAAAACCTTTAGCAACAAAGGATGCATATCCAAGAATGATCAGGTCACACTTACAGGCTATCTGTACCATTTGCAACCAAACATAAATTGTGGTAAAGTCTAAAAAAAACACTGAGGTAGCAGGAAGTAATGGCTACTATGTAGGATTGAAAAACGCAAACACAGTTGTAAGTCATCTACTTAGTAATCTATACAGAGTTGAAGTTTCTAGAATAGAGTTGGGCTTCCTCTTGAGACAGTCATTTCTCTAAGAGGCTTGCCCTATAGGACTCTATTTTTAGAAAGGACTAAACAATTCTTACAGCAGTGAAAAACTTGCTAATCTCCAACATTACAAGGTCTTGTCCAGTTTGCTCTGCAAAACAATGTGACTGAAAATGAATTTCTATATAATATTCAAGTAAGGTAAGCTTCCATAATCATAGGTGATTTTTAATTTTTAATTAAATTAATTTGACCCAAAAGTCATATGTAGTGGGAAAAAATCATGTCTTTGTTGCATACTTCTTCTTGGTATAAAAATACCCAAGGTATTGATGAACTTTAGAACCAAAGTTCTATTGATTTTGATTAACAGCACCAATGGTTTCTGAAAGCTTCTGATTTATTCCTGCATTGTTCCCTACTGTGTTTCACTGACAGTTTTCAAACAGTCTCCCTCAAGTCTAGCTCTATCTTTCTCCATATGTCCACCACTCTGACCCCTAAAAGTTGAGCATTTCTTCACTCACATGTACAGAGAACAAGACAGATGGGCTCAGGACGATATAACTAACACTGGTGGCACAGTGCCAGAGAGGCTCCCAAACTTTTAGCTCTTAATTTGAAGCTCCATTTTCTGGCAATTCAAAAAAATTTTTTTTCATACCCTTGAGAAGAGACAAAATTAAGTTCATATTGCAAACACTCTTACTCATAAAATTCTAACTAGGTATTTAATGATTTATAAAATTGCAATGAATCCACCTGCTTTAGTCTGTTCAGACTACCAAAACAAACAAACAAAAAATACATCAGACCAGGTGGCTTAACAACAAACACTTATTTCTCACAGATTTGGAGACCTGGGAGTCCAAGATGAGGATGCCAACAGATGCAATGTCTAGTGAGGACATGGCAGAAGGGGCAACAGATCTCTCTGGGGTCTCTTTTATAAGAGCACTAATCCCATTCATGAAGGCTCCACCCTTAGGACCTAATCACCTCCCAAAGGCCCCACTTCCTAATACCATCACACTGGGGACTAGGTTTTAATATATGAATTGGGGGGGTGGGGCACACAAAATTCAGTCCATGGTACTACTTCTACTGCTCATGGCACCTAGATTACAGATTATGTTTTACTATCTGTTCTTGAGGTTTTCCTCTCAACACTTAATGGCTGGAGAAATTTAACAAAGAGTCTGGTTCATCTATTTGTGTTACATAGTCACAGTCTGGCTTGACTTGAAGCCTTGGAAAGACCATTTTCTATACTAATAAAAGGGTAACATGATAATTAGACTGGGAGACTTTCTGGATGTCCTTCCAGACAAAGCCATTGTGGCAGGGCTGAGGCAGAGGAGGTTAGGGGCAATCAGGCCAGCAAGGGGGGGGGGGAGCAGTTGGGGATGATGAGGGCAGCCAGGGGGCATTTGGGGATGAGCAGGCCGGCGGGGGTGGGGGGCAGTTGTTGGTGAGCAGGCCGGCAAGGGGGGGGCAGTTGGGGGCGATCAGGCTGGCGGGGGGTGGGCAAGCAGGCTGGCAGGGGGGCCATTTGGGGTGATCAGGATGGAAGGGGGGCAGTTGGGGGCAAGATCAGGCCCGCAGACAGAGTGATTAGGAGCGATCAGGCAGGCAGGCAGGTTAGCGGTTAGGAGCCAGTGGTCCTGGATTGCGAGAGGGATGTCTGACTGCTGGTAGTCAGACATCCCCCGAGGGGTCCCAGATTGGAGAGGGTGCAGGCTGGGCTGAGCACACTATCCAAGCACTCTAGCCACCACCCCCCCACCCCCGGTGCACGAATTTCATGCACCGGGCCACTGGTAAAGCTAGTAAAGCTCATAAAACAATACAGTTGTGCCAATTCCCTAAACTGAATTTTGGTTGCACATAGTAAAAGAAGAGAGAAAAGATGTTGAGAAGGCCTACAAAACATAAATGTGTTCACCTTCAACCTCTGGCTGCTAAATTTGAGTCTACCCATTAATTTTCTTCCTTATCACTTAGATGGTTGAAAATGCTCCCCTTCCGTAGCACACATACTTCATTCTTTTCTAGTCGGTAAACTATAAATTTATCATTTTCTCTCTGTAACAAAGGGACTTGGCCACAAAGTGTCTCCAGAGAGAAAGGGGCAGGAGGGCAGGAAGAGATTAACCAAAGAACTTATATGCACATATGCATAACCCATGAACACAGACACTAGTGTGGTGAAGGCCTGGGTGGGGAGTGGAGGGGTCAATGGAGGGAAAAAGGGAGACATTTATAATACTTTCAACATAAAGATAAATTTTTAAAAAAGAGTAAATGTATCCCAAAATAAACCAGTATAAAATATTCTTCCCTCAATATCAATATGCAACCTAGGAAGTCATCATATTTGAGTTAAATGAATTCAATTTTTTTTTGCTAAAGAGACAGTAATCTGCAACAAATATTCAGTAACACATGTAATTGGCTAATAAAATTCATCTTCCATATGTGTTATTTTAAGTGATGTCACTATTAAACATAAGACAGATTAGAAATACTTTAACTTTCAAGGATACTCTTAGAAAGATAACAGTGAGAATAAAATACATTTATGTATATTTTAAACAGTGGGAACTGCATTTTCAATAAGTAAGAGTTGAATGGCAAAAATTTAATTTTTCATTGTTAATAAACCTGAAGAGTGATCTGGACATTGTCAGTTTACATGCTAACCAGGGGTTATTCTAAAGGCTAATAATGATAAACAACATGCTTATGAAGTCTATAATCAGATATAGGTATTTCCTTTTAAAAAGAAGCTATTATTAATATGCTAACAATTAGTGATATAGGTAAATCTAATAAATTGAGCACTATATGTTTTATTTTCATGCTTAATCAGGAGTTGTATATTAAATAGAAAAAAAGGATTTTCTTAAACTTGTGTTTCTAAAACAAAGAATGATTTCTACTCCTGCTTAATGTCAATAAAATCCTTGGTTTATTCATAATAATCTATATACAAAGTGTAGCTCAAAAAAAACCTCATTTTTAGGGCTGAAAATAGTTCATACAATCTATTAATTTCAGATAAAAATTTGAAAAGCACAAAAAACAATTGGGTTTATTATTTGAACACATTTAAATGCTGGCTACAAAAATATTTCCAACTATAAGAGAAATTTAAAACACCAGATTTAAAAGAAAAGGTATTGCTACAGAATGCAATTGGAAGACTACTGCTATCTATAATAATAAAAGTGAAATATGCTAATTAGACCGGATGTCTTCCAGACATCATTCCAGATGTCCTTCCTTAAAAAACCCGGGGCTGGAGGGAAGCCAGCCCAGGTCCTGGGTGCCTGCGGGTGGCTGGAGGAGGGAAGCAGCCTGGGTCTCGGGTGCCAGAGGGAAGCCAGTGTTGGCAGCCAGGGGAAGGAAGGCCTACTCTTGCATGAATATTCGTGCATCAGGCCTCTAGTATTTATAGAGAATGGAATCCCACCTTTGAGTTTCCTCACACTGAGGACAGTAAAAATATAAAATGATTTTAGGTGCATTTGAATTCATCTTCATAACTCATAAATTACTTGTGAAGAATGTATTTATAAAGCAGTAAGGACCTGTGGACTCACTCTGCCAAAGAATGTCCCTTATGATCATGGTTTTGAAAGTTCCCCAGATCAGTAGTAATGCATACAGAAATCTAACTGGCTGAAGAATCTTAGGAAAACCATTCCACTTTTCTGGTCTTATATCACTCACTGGTAGAGTGCTGGGTTCTTTAAAAGGTTTCTTTTGCCTGAGACCTATGAGAGGGAGATGACTGGAGCATGCAAATGAATATCAGGTGTCACTGTAAATCACCAGTGGGGACTGATTAAACTTGGGCAATTTTTAAGTGTGTTAATATTAGTTTGTTGGGTGGCCATAAAAGAATACCATAGATTGGGTGACTTAAACAAGTAACTTAACCTTTGTTATCCTCGAATTATCTAAAATAATAAAAGCATAGTATGCTAATTAGACTGGACAGCCGAACGACCTTCCAGACTTCCTTTTGGATGACGCCCCAGAGGCAGGCAATCAGGCAGGCAGGCAGAGGCATTTAGGGGGGATCAGGCAGGCAGGTGAGCAGTTAGGGACAATCAGGCAGGCAGGCGAGTGGTTAGGGGCAATCAGGCAGGCAGGCAGGTGAGCGGTTAGGAGCCAGCAGTCCCAGATTGCAAAAGCGTGCTGGCTGGGCTGAGGGACCTCCCCCCTCCTCCTGTGCATGAATTTTGTGCACTGGGCCTCTAGTTCTTTATATAAAAGATGTAATAATTGCTACCTGGCAGATGTTTTCTGAATAGTAAATTAGAAAATGTATTCCAAGCACCTGATGGTTAACAAATAGAAGCTATTCTTAGTAACATGTTTCTCTAAAGAATAACTTTCTTTAAAGCAAAAAAGATTTTTATTAGGTTTGATTTGCATTTTGGCTTTTCTTCAAAATGCCACTAATATGTGTTGCAATATTAAATGTCTTGTTGCTATTACTGTAAGCAAGAGAATCTACTATAATTGCCAACTTCAGCAGTGCATACTGTTTAGGGTAGACTACTGCAGTCATGTCCCTGGACTTGTCCCTGCCTTCTCATATGTTTTCCCTTATATAGACCTATACTGACACTGGGCTTGGCCATATAACTTACTTTGATCAATCCAATAGCAGGTGTGCCTTTAGCAGAGCCTTGAAAAGCACTGGCATCATGGGATTTTCCCTCTTTGCTGCTCCTGGGATCACTGTGACTGCCCCCTGTAAAGAAGTCCAGGCTAGCCCCTTGGATGAAGAGTGACCACATAGACCTGAGATGAGCCATCTCAGAGGCGGCCTTGAAGGCCAACCACACTTCCAGGACCAGGCATGTTTATAAGGTCATCCCAGGCCAAACAGCTCCTGCTGAGACACTCCCTGGTCCCAGAGATCACCTAAGCTGATTTAGACCAAAAGAATTGCACAATGGATCCTCAAAATCATGAGAAAGAATGAAGTTTTATGTTAGGCCACTAAAGTTTTTGAGTTGTTTATTATGCACCAAATGATATGTCTAATTGACACATCATTGTATTTCCAGTCCCTAGCAAGATTCCTAGAACATAGAAGATAATCAATAAATAATTGAAAAAAATCTGCAATCTTTATTTAATGGCTTTAGCATGCTATGTAGTTGGATAAATTGTTAAAAAGAAATGTTTTGAATAAAAAACAATTTTTCTTCAGTAATTACTATAACATAAGTTATGTGGTGTGATATCTTTCTGTCTTGGAAACAGTGTGACAAATATTTTCTTAAACTTGTGTGAAATGTATCATGCACAGATATCAAATATCACTTTAATACTGTGCTAATTTTGAAATTTTAGTTTTCATGATTGATTTACTAATTATGAATATCAGAAAAATATTTTTGTATATATATATATATATACATATTCACTTAAATCTATATGTATATATGTATACATATGCAAACAGTTAAATTTTACATTATAAGGGTTAAATAAAATCTGTTATATGGTTTGAAGAATAGCCACAGTTAAGACAAAACAGTGTTTAAAACCGGACAGTGGAGAGATTTGAATATACCTGGTGGCTGACATCTCACTCAGAGTAAACACAGCAGTGCTTACTATGACTCCGAAGGTCCTGCATACCAGGTTGTATGTTACTCTCTGACTTCTAAATAGCACCTCCTCATTCTCCACTGCTACTTCAGTGGCCGCCTTTTAGTCTTCAAACCTGCCAAACATCTGCACCTCAGGGTCTTTGCCCTTACTAATGTCAATGCCTGGATACTATTCCCAAATAGGCTAGTGCAGTCACTCTCTTCAGGTATTCGTTCAAAAACTGTTTCTCAGCGTAGGCTTCCCCGGTTGGTCAATTTAATTTCATATCAACTTCTCTGATTTCTGTTTTCTCCTTGGCACCCACCACTGTCTCACATACAATATATTTTATTTATTTCTCTTCTTTATTGTCTAGCTCCCCACACTCGAATATAAGCCAAGTAAGAATAGTAATTTTTATCCGTATTCTTTATTACGTTATCCTCAGCACCTAAAACAGTAACTGACTTATATAGTAAAAGCCGGTTGATATTTGATGAATGAATTAGAAAGAGGGGTATTTATTCCTAGGTGTTTCAGTTGAATTAGCTGGACGTTTAATAGAACTTTGGTGTAAAAGTAAACCTAATTGCAGTTTTATTAGGAGAGGGTTCATAACTTTCAGCAGATTAATAGATTTTTTTTTTTTTTGGGTGCAAGAACCAAAATATGCTACAAAAAATTGCCCTAAAAATTTTAAAATATCTTTTGAAATAGGTAAGAGTTGTTGAGGCTTTTTGAGAAAGGTAGTGGCGAGAGTAATATGGTACCAAAGGAAGATTAATCAGGCAGAATGATGGATGTAAGTCCCAAGAGATTAAAGGCAAAGAGACCAGTCAGGAGGTTATTGTCTGAAGTAAGATAGGAATTAATGAGGTCCTGAACTGGACGCATGGTTTGGGGAATGAAAAGAAGCGTTACATCTCATTATGTGCAAATACTGTCAGGAGTGTTACTATGTTCTAGGGTGATAGCATTGCTGAAACGGAAATCAACATGATAAGAAAAACACATTTTTAGTTTAAACGAAATAAAACTTTAAACAGTGGGATGTTTTTGGCTGAGATAACCTTGATACCATTGTAATTAGTTGGTTATTAATAACAGGAAAGGAGCAAAGGGGGAAGTCAGACGTTATAGGCCTGTTACTTGGGCAGCTTTGCCAGGAAGCTGCTATTTCACACTCCCCAGGGAACCACATAGGGAACATACACGCATGCCCAGGAAAGTTGGGGAGACTAGGGAAGATGCCAGTCAATCACACGTGGAGACAGAGATGGTTGGCCCGAGAGGGCACGGCCACGGCAAGCGTGCCAAAATTGGGGAATGCGTCACCTCCTAAATAGAGGCGTTTGCTCTCTTGTTGCTGTGGTTGCTCCTGTGCTCTTGGCTTCCCTGCATTCACCCATGTTTCCTCCGTAGGCATGTGGCCCTGCCTCCCCACGTGCACTGGACTGATGGACTGCAGCGGGGGACACAGCTCAGCCAGCCTGATGCGGGCCTGGGCCCGGATCCCACATGGAAAGGAAACTCTGGACACTGGCTCTGATTTGAGCTCTGCTGAAGCCCCAGCTACACTTCTTCTATGACGGACTGAGGGAAATGGCATTTGGAAAGCCAGAGGTGGAATTTCATGGAAATAAAGCTTCTTTCTACCATATCTCATCCTCCCATGGTGGCCTCCAGAAGTGCTTATTCCAGAGGCACCCCAAAAGCTCCACCCCCAGCAGCAGCTCAGGGAGACGAGCCCCACTCCCCTTTGATAACAACCGCACTGCATTGAAGGGAAAAAAAGGTTTTACTATAATACACCAACCATCTTGACTTTTATCCGAAAGTTATCTTTTCTCTCTCCCTACAAATGCTACCATTAGCACATTTGGTTATGAGAGAGGTGGTGGGGAATTGTTTGTTCAGTCCCATTAGAGATACTGGAATAAGACAAAATGACACCATTATTTACCAGTTTCACTCTTGATTTGATTAGCCATGAATATATTTAAATATTTTCACTTTCAACTTGAAACCTAAAGTAACATTACTTGGTAAATATCTTCGTGGAAATTATTTGAAATGTGTTCCTGAAAAGTTCTCGGTGGGAGAGAGGAATAAACATGTAAGCTTCAGAAGTGACCTCTCACATTACATTGATTCCAAGCCCCTATGCTTTATGTGCATTTTGCATTCTCATCAATGATTTATCTGTGTAATTTTGAGAGAAAATAATAATTAAAATTATTCATTTATTAAATTCTCATGGAAAATTATCTTAAGAACATTGCTGCTGTGTTTAGAAACCTTCCCCCACCCGCCCCTGAGCCTCGAACCATGCTGTATATTCACTTATGATAAGAATTATTTTTATTTTCTCATATTGTTGCAAAAGGACTATAGTAAGGTGAATCATGAGCTGAAAGAATTCAAATGCACCCTGGCTGGTTGGATTGGAGCATCATCCTGTACATATGGTTCGATCCCCAGTCGGGGCACATATGGGAGGCAACCAACAAATCTCTCTCTCTCTCCCCCTCTCTCTAAAATCAATAAACATCCTCATTTAAGAATTAAAAATAATAACAGTAATAGCAATGTCAGCTGCTATTATCAGAGTAATTCTTAGCACGGCAATGCAATTGAGCAATTGGAGAGTAGATATTCTTCACACTTGGGTTTCTCTGCACTCTGCAGAGTTCTCTTCACACTGAATTTGATGCTCTTAGTACTCTGTTCCTGCAGGCTCAAGTTAGGTGTCCCTTCTCTTTCTTGAGCAAGTCCAAGATCTTTATTCCGCCCCTATCCTATACAGGTGCTGTATTTCTTCAATTTCTGGAATTTGACAGGTAACCCCTCACACTATGGTCACTGGTGTTCTTCAAAAGGAAATGCCCTAAACAGAGGCATTCGCCCCTAACCACATGTATATTCCTCCCTAAAACCTCTCAGTTGTGGTTCTTGCCCACGCTCCTGGGCATTTCTCCATCACAACCAGCTCTTTGCATCGATGTCCGACCTGCCTTTCCAGCCCTCAAATATACCTGCCATGTTGCTGGAAACCTGATCACACTATTTGCTTATGTAAAATCAATCAGCAGTTTCTCAAAATCATAGGGTGTAAAGGAAATTATTTATGTAATCATGCACACCCCTCGGGTTCTGGTTTCGCCTTCCATCCTTGTCTTGTTTCCTCTAATTGTACTTTACATTCTCTTTTTCCCTGGAACACCATGCTGCTCTCTCCACAGGCCAAATACACCCAGTCCTCAAGTGTTAGTTTCACCAACTCCCTTCTCTTGCCTGGGCATATTCATTCTCTTCCACTTCTCAGTTCTTTATGTATTTCTGCTGAAGCATTATCTCATTGTATAGTAATACTTGGACAATTCCCTAGTCATCTTTTATATCCAGTAGCCAGCATAGTGATGGCTGCATACTTTGTTTTAGCAGAGATAATACCTTTAAACCAAGAATGATTTTCATGATAAAACTTCCAGGTTCCATATGTGAGAAGGCGAAATATGTGTTTTTCAAACTGTGTCACTTGCATGTTTAAGTCGGGCTTCATCACTGCTATTCAATAAATGCATTTGGGAAACCTCCATCTCCCTTTGGCTGACTCATTTCCTGGGTGCTGGCTCCAATCATGAGGCCATGTGGATATCTAGGAAAGAAAGAGGACAGAAGGAAAAGCTTTCAGGAATGAATCGAGGAAACTGGGACTTGGCTTCTATAGCCTCGTGCATAATGGCTCCTGGAACTACAGACAGCTGGGCAGGGAAAGCCCTGGCTCCCAAAGGAGATAACGGATGCCAACCATTTTAAATCCTTACAGGTAAAAAAGCGGAAACCACAAGAACAACACAAACCCAGCCTCTCAACAAAGAAGAGCGGTCGCCCGCTGTGCAAGGAAATTTCAGCAGCCCTGACAGCTGCCTTTATTCAGCTATTGCTTTTTTATTTTTTCGAACAAAAATATTGGACTATCCCAGGAATTCTTGGCTGCGTGACAAGAGAGGCATATAATCCCACTGTCTGCTCAAGCTAACCATCTGCACATGGGGCCTGTGTGCTATGATGAGACACCTTGTGTTTGTGAGATTCAGATTGGCACGGTAGCCCTGACTTAAACCTGGAGGCTTAATAGTAGGTCCCACTGCTAGAGTTTCAGAAAGTGCTCTAAGCTTCTGGAATGGACCCATAATACTTAGGAATTAATATCAGACTGAGTTTCATTTGCTACAGGGTCAACTTTTATTTAAAAATGAAACAACGATTGGTATTTGAAAATAACAACATTCAAATATTTTTACAACATTCAAATATTAATGAGTGTATAAATTATAGATGCTTCAAATGTTTAAACACATTCCATTTTTTGCATAAAATCAAACTTAACATGTATTATCCATGACAAATTTACTTTTTAAAAACTTATTCCACTTTACTAGTTCTTCTTTTATTACTATTTTATCTAGTGATATACTAGTAATATCACCAATATTTTCATATTTTATAGTAGAGAAGCAATGAAGCCATTTCAATAACAGCTCTATTGAAAAACTTGTTAATATTTGTGCTTACAATCCCATAAATATTCAAAGGGACAATGTGAAAAAACAAAACATGTACTAGATTCAATGATGTCCTCTCTCCTTTCTCTTCCAGTAGTCCAACCAGTAACATCTAAATCATGCTTCATACAGTTTGAGAAAAATAAG
Source organism: Plecotus auritus (assembly GCF_963455305.1). Lineage (NCBI taxonomy): Eukaryota > Metazoa > Chordata > Mammalia > Chiroptera > Vespertilionidae > Plecotus > Plecotus auritus. The sequence continues at coordinate 186,296,278 of NC_137770.1, forward strand.
AACACTAATATAATTCATATACATAGACATAACAGTGTATCATTTGATCTTTAAGTTTTGCCTAACATGTATTTTATTATGCTATCACATGCTTATAAGACTCAAAAATGGGTCTGTATAGTTCTAAGAAATAGATTCTGGAATTGTATTACCAGAGCATCACCCAACAAAAATAGCACCAATTAAGGAATCTGTTTATCCAAAAACTAACTAGCTGCTCCACTAGGAAGGAAGAGATCCATTCTTGGCTCTTATCCATAACATTTTATAGACCCTGCTTTCTTCTGAGTGCTCTGTATTTTTAAAAGCTTGGGACCATGTTACACAATTACATGGTAACTATATTTCTGTTCTATGTAAATACCTTAGAATCTATAAATATTAGTTGAGCAACACTTTTCTTTTTTTAAATATATTTTTATTGATTTCAGAGAGAAGAAAGGAGAGGCAGAGAGGGGTAGAAACATCAGTGATGAGAATCGTTGAATGGCTGCCTCCTGCATGCCCCCTGCCAGGGTCGAGTCCACAACCCAGGCATATGCCCTGACAGGGAATAGAACCTTGATCTCCTTGTTCATGGGTGGACACTCAACCACTGAGCAACCCTGACTGAGCAAGCAACACTTTTCTTGTTTAAAAATCAAGGAGCGGCGGGGAGTACAGAGGGAAGGAGAAAGAAAATCTAAATCTGAAACTAGAATAGGATTTTTGCCATTGTGCAAAATTTTAGAATTTTAGAATTAGTCATAATTCTAAAAGTGATTCCTTAGAAAATATTTACATGCTACAAAGTCCAATACTAAAACAACCAATGTCTAATTTTGAGATCTCATTCATGAGCAATCAATGTAAGATATTTGTGAGAGATACAAAAGCTCTTTAAGTATTCCAAAGATCAGTCTGATTTTCTCTGCACTAACCCTTATAATTAATAAATGAGTCACATGAAATCTATTAGAATGGCATGGCCTTTCCTGTTGATAGTTTGTTGTCGACATTTTTCTTATAGAACTTGTATGCATTCTGCTTCTTTAAAAGTTTATTTCATAGTTACGAGTTTATTGGAAGAAAATAGCATCCTTTCTTGAGAGATCTAATGACTTCTTATTAGAACTAAATTTCACTCTTAAAGGGGGAGAAAGGGCTGTCAAGAGCAGATGGAAACATTTTATCTTTTGCTTACTCATTTCAATTCAGGTGAGTTGTATAGTAACCAAAAGCAATTTTATTTGAACTTCTCAGTGACCTTTATGTGAGTTTGGCAGTTTGCGGCTACCTCCTAGAGGACCTGGCCACATTTCAAAAGCACCGATGTAATTGGCACTCCTTCCAATAACCTTTTCAGAGTCACAAGGTTAAGTGGAAACAGAGGCCAAAGCAAACCTTCATGAGGGTCTTATTTTTTGGACAAGGTTCGAGGCTTTTATTGTTCATTTTTTATGTTTTATTTTGTGGTTGTTTTTCATATCAGGGAGCTTTGCCCATCATTCTGTCAATCTAGAACCTTTTATGAATATGAAGATGGAACAAACTCAATCAAGCATTATGTTTATTTCCTGTGCTATTTACAGTCACTGCAAGAGACACACACAGAAAAATAGTAATCAAAACCTGCACACAAAAAATGCCTATTTATTAAGATTCTTCATGGTCCAAATATTATGAATGATGTGGTAAGTGCTGACTATGAGAAAAATCAGGGGCACTTTTTATTTTCTTTTTCCATGCTGGAAAATTGTACACATGGCATGAAAGTCATACGCTGACAGTGTAGCACACTGTTCCTCCACGATTTGGTAATTAGTGGAATATACCAGAATAAATTAACTGGAGGTATTTTTTTTTTATTTTTTTTTTAACGTAGGCCCGGGGAGAGTTGAATTGCTCCTGCTTCTGGCCCAGTGTGTTTTGCCATCTGGACTGCCACAGCGTGCTGGAAGTGCCCCCTTCCTCCCAAAGAAAAAATACAAGATAAATGCTTTTGAACGCTACCTTATGCCCGTTTAACATCCGTTTCTGACTAGACACAGTCGTCTGTCCCCTCCCCCTCATTCTTTTCATTTCCCTCCCTCCAACTAGCCTGACAAGGAGAAAGAACGGAGATCTCACATGCACCACACTCCCATTACGATCCCCAGTGTGGTGCCACTAAATAGTACCCTTTCTGAGTGGGTCTAATTGGCCAATATATGGTGCTTTCTATTGATGCTTTTTAGTCACCACAGAGTTCGATAAACTTACATGTATATAATTCATCACATGAAGGCCACTTTCTTCACCCCTATTGTTCTGCCCTTTAAATTGTTATCCTAGGTGAATTTCCATGTAATTAACTGGTTTGGTGGCAATTTCAAGCACTTCAGAGAGACAAAAGGAAGACTGAAAAAAGGCACATTTGTGAATTGGTTTACATCCAGAAGCATTTCTTGTCGTTTTCCTAGACCACCAGATGTCAGCCTAAATTGAAGAATGGAGAAGAAACTGTGTATCATAATGTTAGTGTCTAGTAGGCCAGATGGAGTTTTACACGACCCTGCAGGAGGAGTGAGCCAGCAGTTGTTAAAATACAGTGTTAGAAATAGCCCAAGTGACATTGCATGCACTGTAGCTTTTTTTTTATTATTATGGAACTTAATTGTATCATAGATCACTGATAGCTTAATTTATGGGGATTGATTTTGTTAATTCAAGCAGTTCAAAAGTCACTGTTAAAGCTTTAGTACATTTAATTGTATCTGACTTAAGCTTTACTTGTGCCATCAGAAGACAAATGACTGGATAGAGGTTATACATTTTTTATTTTTTCTGCTGTTTGTCCATTTACACATGTTTCATTTACTATGAATTACATCTCAATCAGCAGTGTGAAATATATAAGGCAGATTTTTTCTTTGAGCTTTCAGTTGAGCTAAAAAATGCAAATGTTAAACTATGTTTAAAAAATGTGACACTTTTATTTCACTATGAGAGGACAACAACCATAGAATGTTAAGATTTTCCTCTCAATGCTACCATCCATTTCAAATGGGAGATTATAGATATGACTTCTTAGGGCCAAATAGCTGTGTTTTGAGCTAAACTAATGAAAGTGGTCTGCTATATTTTTTCATTAATATTCAACATTAAACATGTAGGGAAATTCCATAATACATGCATTAAGCAAAGCAGTCAGGCCTGGCTGGAGTGGCTCAGTTGGTTGAGTGTCATCTTGTGTACCAAAACGTTGCTGGCCTGATTCCCGGTTGGGGCACATACCTGGGTTGTGAGTTCGATCTCATACAGAAGGCAACCCATTGATGTTTCTCTCTCCCTTTCTCTAAGCATGTTCTCAGATGAGGATAAAAAAAAAGAATAAGAAGAAAAGAAAATAGTCAGGAATACATTTAGAGTGATTTTACTTATCTTTTGATTTAACACATAGGATGAGTAAATAACAGAGGAGGAAATTTAAAAGATTGAGCTGGTGCATGTGTGTGAGAGGGAGAGAGAGAGAATGTATGTTTTGCCCTGGTAGTTTATTTAGAATTATTTATCTATTTTTCTTGCTTGAACTGCTTCTCATTACTGATGCATCAATGAAATTGTTTTTATCCCTCTGTTCTTTTTGTGTTTTTTTTTTTTTTTTCTATTTGAACACCAGCAGCCAGGTTCTTATCTTTTTTACCCTACTGAGCTATGAAAGCCAAATTCCCTTTGGAGGCAATTATAATGATAATAAAACCTCACATTTGCTTATAATTTTGGAGAACACTGACTTTGTCCAATTGTCTACTTTAACTCACAAACCTCCTTTCCAATGCACTCATTTATCACAACCCCTATTTCACACGTACTAAGCGTTAGATTCCAGGTGCTATGTGCATCTCAAATACCTGAACATTATAATTCAACGTTCTTCTATTCTTTTTAAAATAGTTTTATTTTTATTGTTTTCAGAGAGGAAGGGGGGGGGAGAGAAAGAGAGAGAGAGAGAGAGAGTGAGAGAGAGAAACATCAATGATGGGAGAGAACCATTGATCAGCTTGCCTCCTGCACGCCCCACACGGGGGATCGAGCCCGCGACCTAGGTGTGTACCCTTTGACCAGAATCCAGCTTAAAATAGTCTGCAGATATGATCTTATTAACTTTGTAATAATTAACCTTGTAACCTTTTTTACATAGTGAATGAAAATTTCAAAAAGGTTGAAGGTTTACTCCATGGTTGAATAGTGTATGGATGTCAGAATCAAATCAAACTCTTTATTCTATCTCAACAGTGGCTTTGACATCTGAACTTCCTTTTAAAATCAGATCAACAAGAAAGAGAAACAAAATAAGCCCTTTATTCAGTTTTACATAATCCTTAATGGAAGATCTTTTATGGTAACTTTGTAAAAAATGAAATCTGGCCCGGCTGGTTGTGGAGCAGTGGTTGAGTGTCAACCTATAAACCAGGAGGTCAGGGTTCGATTCCCTGGGGGGCATGCAGGAGGCAGCCAATCAATGATTCTCTCTTATCATTAATGTTTCTATCTCTCTCTCCCTCTCTCTTCATCTCTGAAATCAATAAAAAACAAAGAAAATGAAATCTGAAGACTTAGGTATGATTATATCCTACATATTGTCTTTTTATATTTTAAATCTCATACATTTGATCTATATTTATGTCTTCCATTTTTTAGCAAATATTGTAATAGTTCATAGGCTTGTTAATTTCTAGTACATTAGAAACAACTTAGGATACAGTTTTTGTTTTGTTTTTAAGAAGTTTATTTATTTATTTATTTATTTATTTATTTATTATTTTAGAGAGAGAAACATCAATGTGAGAAAATAACATCAATCAGCTGCCTCCTGCATACCCCCTCCTGGGGATCAAGCTGAAAACTGGGCATGTGCCCTGACAACGAATAGGCAATCTTTTGATGCATGGGATAAGGCTCCAACCAACTGAGCCACACTGGCCAGGGCTAGGTACAATTTTGTATTATATCCAATATAAATAATATCCAAAGGGTAGTGGTGCTGATGTCCTAATGAGGATATAATCATCTAACTTTTCCCCCCACATAACCACTACTTTTGTTAACGAAGAGTAAAGAATAGATTTGGTTTGACAATTGTCGTTCAAGAAATAAATGACGAAGAAAATCAAAGGCAGAATGCCTCATACAAGCCTGTCAAACTATTCTCAGCAAAAGGTCTGGCTGTGACATACGTGTCCAATTACATGGATGTAGTTAGTGACCAAGTCTGCACTTTCATGCACGTAAAGGGAAAGTTATACACACAGTGGCTTGGGTTTTGCTTTTGTCTGTGTTTTGCTTCTCCTGCCCAAAGTAGTACAGGACTTTGTTTCAGTATTCCTTTGCTTATCTGTGCTTCCAAAAGTCCCAGGTAAATAAATAAATAAATAAATAAATAAATAAATAAATAAATAAATACATTTTAATTACTTCCTTTTCTTACTCTTTAGAAGCCACAAAATCATTGATAGTACTAGTTAAACTAGTCCAGTTTCACCAAGTAATTCTTTAGATCACACATAGCTTTGAGAACTTCCCTGAGGACCTATTCACTCACATACTTTCCACCATCTTCATGCAAATGAAAATCAAGATTGTGGGACCTAGCCCTAACCGGTTTGGCTCAGTGGATAGAGCGTCGGCCTGCGGATTGAAGGGTCCCAGGTTCGATTCCAGTCAAGGGCATGTACCTTGGTTGCGGGCACATCCCCAGTAGGAGGTGTGCAGGAGGCAGCTGATCGATGTTTCTCTCTCATCGATGTTTCTAACTCTCTATTCCTCTCCCTTCCTCTCTGTAAAAAATCAATAAAATATATTTAAAAAAAAAAGATTGTGGGACCTTGTCTATCCTTTCCCACGTAATCCAGCAACAGATAGAGATATGCGGGGATTTCCCTCCCTGTCAATACTGCAGAACAGTGTTCTCTTTCTTCTGACTCACTCTGGTTCTGTCTATTCTCTCAGGCAACATACTTCTCAGAATGACGTCCATCCCCTCTGCTCTCTGCTCATCCACCTTTCCAATTATGCATCTTAAAATATATAACCCACAACAATCTTTTTCCTATTCTTATACTTAACGCTATTCAACAAACATTTGCTATTATGCACCCCAGGGCGATCTGAGGTGAGTTACTCTTCATGGCGTGCACAGTCCAGCAAAGACCTCAGAGGCAGTTAGTGTTTTATGGGAGTAATAAAATGTGCTGGGGGAGGGACCTAGTGACGGGAACAAGTCATTCTGTCCTGGACACAGAGGTGATGTTGGGAAAGCAGCCTTGAAGCACAGGTAGAATGTTTCCATTTTTTATTTTTTTTATTTTTTTTTAAAATATATTTTATTGATTTTTTACAGAGAGGAAGGAAGAGGGATAGATAGTCAGAAACATCGATGAGAGAGAAACATCGATCAGCTGCCTCCTGCACACCTCCCACTGGGGATGTGCCCGCAACCAAGTCACATGCCCTTGACCGGAATCGAACCTGGGACCCCTCAGTCCGCAGGCTGACGCTCTATCCACTGAGCCAAACCGGTTTTGGCTGTTTCCATTTTTTAAAAAAAATATATATTTTATTGATTTGTTACAGAGAGGAAGGAAGAGGGATAGAGTCAGAAACATCGATGAGAGAGAAACATTGATCAGCTGCCTCCTGCACACCCCCTCCTGAGGATGTGCCCACAACAAAGGTACATGCCCTTGATCGGAATCGAACCTGGGACCCTTCTGTCCGCAGACTGACGCTCTATCCACTGAGCCAAACCAGTTAGGGCTAGAATGTTTCCATTTGATAGTTTGGGAGACATTATTCTAGATAGCAGAGGCACAGAAATGTGTGTCTGAAGAACAGTGTGCATATAGTGTCCTGGGAGAATGATAGCCCAAACGCTGACTTTGTCCAATTGTCTCCTTTAACTCACAAATCTCCTCTTCCAATGCACTCATTTATCACAACCTCTACCTTACACGTGCTAAGCATTAGACTCCAGGTGCTAAGTACATCTCAAATACCTGAACATTATAATTCAATTTTCTTCTATTCTTTACAAGCCTCGCATATTCTGTTTGATTCACAGCCTTCCATGACTCAGAGAAAGTAACAGCTTCAACTTTACTTCCCATTTAAATCACCTAAGCCTAAGGAGCTTTAAAAAAATAATCATACCCAGAGACCTCCTCTTAGCAATTAAAGTAGATACTCAGGAGATTCGCATGTGAGAATCTCTGCTGTAGACTATCGAGGGAGGTCTGCTCTCCTGTGCTGTTTGTAACCAGGGTCACTGGGAGAATTAGCAGTTCGATCCCCTAGACTGCCCCAGGGCCATAAGTATGGAACAGATTAACCTCCATCAATCACTTAGAGCTCTAGCCACTTACATTTTCCTGAGGAAAATTCTTGGAATATCTTCATTGAGTCTCCATGGACTTCAGGATAAAGTTAAAAAATTTTAAAACAACCATGCAGGAACCTTCATTAATTTCTTACTAGATGCATATTCAGCCTCATCTGCACACACACACACACACACCTTTTTATCTAGTGATGTAGACACACTTGTCATTCTCATGCCAGGATCCCTCACAACTTTCAGCTTTAAATGTGTTCTTTTTCCTTCCTGTTCAGGTCTTGTTCCCTCACACCTGTGCACAAGGAACTCATTCTTCTAGGATCTATCGGCAAGTGTTCCTTGATTTATAGTCCTCAGGATAAATTAGGTCTTTCCCACTCTCTATACTCTGTGTGTAGGTCTATTAGACTACTTTTCCCCTGTAACGTAATTGCTAACTTCTCATTGGTGTCCTCACTAGAAGGTGAACTGCTGAGTAGGTAGAAAGTGGCGCTTACTTCAGAAATCCTTTGCACACAATGCTTGGCATATAAAAGAGGCTCAAATATATACTGAAAAAATCTGTATGACTTTATTGAGTCATTTTACTATTCCAAAATGTAATAATATATTCTTTTATACCTGCACAGACTAGTTGTCACTGAATGATTCTTACATTCTTGGCACATTGAAGAGTCATATTTGTATGTAAAACTCCTCAAAATTAGAATATCTTATTTGAAAATTATCTCTTTTTTTATTCTACATATTTTAAAAACTTAAAATATAGATTCAGGAAATGCTAAATAGGGTAGTGATGTATTCTTTATATTAATAGCAATTAACTGGATAATGTTTCTTTATTTGGAAGGAAATTCCATGCTTAGAAGTAAAGATATTTTCTTTGCACTTAATTCACCATTTCTATTTCAGGCTTATGGAAAAGGAAAAGGAGAAAAATGAATTTATTTAAACTGGATAAGCAATCTGTAAATCAGTGCAAAAGAACCTAACTATCCTTTGAAGATCCCTTTCTTCAGGTTTTCCTCCATTGAAAGGGTAAAAGAGCATTGAAATTGCATAAATAGTGCTAATTAATATTTAATGAGTGATTGACCGAAAGCCAGATGTGAACCTACCATGACCAAACCAAAGAAATATTTTTTAATGGTTTTCACAGCTAATGTCCTTTGGGAATCATTTTTTAAATAGATTGTTAATCTATTTATGCTCTGCTTCTATTTTTAGAAGTGAGAAATAAGGATCTTTGGATGTGTAATCAATGAGCCAAAAATCATGGAAATACAACATTGTGTACTTCTAAACTGCTGGAAGCACAAAGGTAATTTAAATCCTGCTATGCCATTTGACTACTATGAAGAAATATTCCTATAGCGTAATGAAACTTTTCTATTTGGATCATTTCCTTTCTTACTATTTTATCTCCATCAATTTCTGCTTCCTCTCTTATTACCAGACTGATACTGCCAAGATGTTGCAACTAACATTTTCATTCTAAGTGTTTAAAATCAGTTATTTCTCTTTATACTTCTTTTACCTTTAATTCGTTGGTAGGTTTCTTCACACTCATATTTTCTCCGTTTCTCTCACATGTCTTTATCTTACACCTATCCTTAGTTAATAAGGGACTGTTGCAGGTTGGGTTAGCTGAGGAGACTTTGAGATGAAGATTCCATTCAGAAAGTTTATTAGAGAGTGACCTCTGGGTTCACAGCTGTGGAAAGGAATGGTAGAAAGCCAGACTGAGCAGATGGAGAGGTTGAGCCAGAATATAGTCAACGCGAAGAACTCAGCTCCGCCAGCCAATCCCACAAAGAGCACAGGCCTGCCATTCTCCTGAGTGTAAGTGAGGGGCCAAGGCCTTTAGACCTGCATGGACCAGTTTCTACCTCTGAGCTGCCCTAGAATGGAAGCATGACCCTGGTCAGGGAGACTTTCCTCCCCTAAGCCAACTCTGAGGCCCAGAGAGACAGCATTACCAGCAGCTGGGGAAGAAGTCCTTTCGTCCTGAAGGGCGGTCCTGGTGGCACATCAGAGTGTCCTCTAAAGACCAAACTGGTTGGACTGTGCCTTGTACCAAAGAAGGCTAAACCAACATTTTCTAAGGGAATTTAATTACTTTTGCTAATGAGGGCTTTAGATAGGGCATGAAAGGTCTCCTTTAAAAAACAATTTGAAGGCCTGAATTAAGAAAAAAACAAAAAACAAAACAAAACAACACAGAGCAAATGTCACGGGAAATGGGAATGAGTGAGGTAGTTTAAGTATGCTCACTCTACAGAATAAAGAGCCAATGAGAAACCTCCAAGTTGCACGGTAGCCAGAAGGTTTGTAAAGAACATGGTTGTTAATGTTTGGTAAGAAGTTGTTGGTATTGCTTCTTTGTAAAACTCCCTCCACTCCACCACTCCCACCAAAGTCTTTAAGTACACTTCAGGCATGTGACCTGCATGAGAGATGTGATTTTAGTGGAGATTAAAATAAAAGCTTGAAATTCATGAGTGGGTTAACATAGCCTGCCTATAAATAGAGGCCCAGAACCAGAATTGACCATTTAAATTTTCTTAAATCTTAGCAAATATTGTTAAATAAATCTTCCATAAATCCTAGCAGATTAAGAAATGGGGTTCAAATTTACCTTAATAGATTTCAAGGGATGATGACACTCCAGGTGACACATGGTATATTCTTGTGAAAATATATATAGTAGTTTTTAAATAGTTAAACAATGAAATATTGATAATTCAGGATATAGTAGAGGAGCAGGTTTTTTATAGCATCTCCCTCTGATAGAAGAGTACTTAGTAAAGGGTATTTTTATTAATGAGTATGTTCAAGCCCCACTCATCCTAGAAGATATTCTTTTTCACATAAGCTAGGAGTACTGGTGAAACCCCTGCTGAGATATAGTACAGGACATTTTGTAGAAGAAATGTATACACAGGACATACCAATTGTGTGTACACTCCTCAGAGATCCTTACTAATAGAATTCCATTTTTTTGCATGGATATTTGCATCAAGAATTTATTAAAGAAATAGAGCAATAAAATTAGATTGTAAAATCTGTTTGAGAAAGAAAATCATTGCAGTTTTGAGGTTCAACCTAGAATAATTGGAGGGAGAAAAAACAAACAAACAAAAACCTGCCATTTATCAAGTACCTACTCTGCACCAGGGCCTGAGCAAAGTGTTTCAAATCCTCACGTGACAATGAATGTTAGACTGTCCCATTTTGCTCTGAGGAGTCCAAGGCCACAGAGCTAAGATTCAAACCCAGCTTGGTCTGGCTAACGGTCCATGTTTTTCAATTGCTGAGAAGGTTTGAAATTTCCTCCTCAATTATGATAAAAGGAAATGATTAGTCTGCTATGTTTCAGCAAAGTCTTATGTAGGATATAGATTTTCATGAAATAAACAGAAGATGAAGAACAAGTGGATCCTTATAGAACTATTAGTCAATTGTGTTCTCAATGGCTAAGGGAGAGGGTATTGGTGATTTGTAAGAACTTCATTGTAATTCTACCTGCATAGTATTTGAATTTGTTTTCCAAAACTTATTCTGTCAAGTAAACTATAACCCGCTCATTTCATAGTGTTCCATCAATGATTATCAACATTATTCTGTTGGTCTTAAGAGATGTATCTGAGCTCATGAGCCAAACTTATATTCATAAGCCCCAAAATTGATGTGTTGTGGGCTGTCCAGGCAACAGCATCCTTTACCTAATGAGAATCTGAATCTGATCTGTCTATGTTAGTTCACTATAGCTTACATTTAAGATGTCATGAATACCTTATTTGAAGGTACTTGTTAATAGCTATATTAGGTTGAAATTTACTTTGTGTGAATAGCTAATCACACTACATCTCTATAACTGCTAGACAAATTTGTTGTGACATCGAGGGCAGGTTTGTTTTTTAACTGGTTCATAAAAAATGAACCCTTGTAATATGTAAATATAAGTTTATATTTAAATCCTAAACAATTAATGGTGGCATTCTTAGAATGAGAGGCTGGATATACTCATTAAAATGTTCCCCCAAAGAAGTGTTTTAATATCTAGCTGGTGTTCCTTATGCAAACTCGTTTTGATTCCCATGCATTAACTACCACCCTCACTTTTGTACAGCTCTCCAATATTTGTCATCCTCTCTTCAAAGAACTACTCAGTCCTTTTTTACCTGTGTGAACTTTGTGTTTGCGACTTTATCTTGTCCTATTCTGCAACTCATAAAAATCAGGCAAACAAATGTAACACTAGAATAATTTTCTCCCACAAAGCCAGTTTTAGAGTGTTCACCAAAAGAATACATTACTGTACAGTTTAGTGAGAGCAGATATTTACCTGTCAAATCAGGGCTGTTCCCTGTAGGTTGTGGCATCACAAAAGCTTGCCTCTCCAATTACCCAGAGTCTGGTTTCAAATATGCTTTCCTTCTAGGCAGGTTTTCTGTAACAGATCCTGTGCCCAAACACTCTCCCTTGGGCAAAGCAAGCACAGAGGTGCCTTTGTCTTCCTCTTGAACAGGATCCAAGCCAACAGCCCTGGCTTCTTTGCTTGTGAGTTTGCCAAACTGTTCAGTGTGACAGGAGGAAACAGTGTGTCTGTGGTCCTCCCACCTGCCACACCAGACAGTCAAGTGGTAGCGAACCTTGGGTGCATACATCAGGCTTCTGAAGTCCAGCGTACACCCCTTAACAGGAGGTTCAAAGGATCTATTTTCCTTTGGTTCTATTTATATGGTTTATCTGCTGTGACTTTCTGGTAAGTACACCATACAATGAAGGCTCATTACATCTCAGAGGAAGGATACATTTAGGAAATATCAGTAAATAGAAAATAACATGTTTCCACAGGCCAGGAGAAGAAAAAAAATATTTTTCTCTAGGTTTTACATCTGTACATGTCCTATGTGGCATGCCTTTCTTTCTTATAGAACCAACAAATATTGATTGAGCTCTCATAAGTGCACATAAACGGATTGTGATAGGACATAAATCCCAAACTTCATATGGGGAAGGCATGTGCTCTTTCAATGAACTACAGCCTTTAGCAAGTATTGCTTTGCTTGTGTGCAACTTGTGTTACTTGGTTATTTCTGCAACATTGGGCTTTATATTGCCCATCCCTCCAACACATTTGGCAAAAATTGCCAAGTGCTACGTGTTTTCTCCTTTGTGATTTTCTGAATTTCTCTTGTTGTTTATTTAATTGACACTGATCCTCACGCTATGTGCCTTTTTAATTTCTCTTTCTAATTCTGAGACTAAACACTTTATAGTTTTTCTCTCCGATGCTCATGTTTTTATCATCTTTCAGCAATTATTTCTAATTTTTAAAGGTTTTTATCTTGTGTTTAGTCTCTTTCATCCTTTATTCATTCTTGCTTTTGGGTTTACATTCCTAGACTGTGATCCTGCCGGCGACCTCCTGTTACAAAACACAGCCCAGGAATCTCCTGGGAACAGCCTGTCAAAATTGTCTACTTGGTGATCGGTTACAATGCTTGGCAGGTGGCGTGTGACTGATCATTGCTAGAACAGAAATATATTAAAGTGATATGTGGCCACATTAGAGTCACTTAAACAACTGGTTCTAGGTGATAAAGTAGCTGTGGAGCATAAAAATAAAATTATACGAACAAAAAGCAAAATTACTACTGAAATCATATAAAATAATGGTAAAATGTCATAAAATGGGCCAAAATACTCATGTTTCTCTTGTTCTGAGAATTACATTTTCTTGTGCTATGAAATAATGTTGTGTACATGTGTGAAACAGCATATAGTATGGATATAACGGTTTAAACTGTGATTTTTCAAAATATTTTCTAATTCACAACATTGTGTTTCTCTTCCATATTGTCTCCTATAATGTTTACTATAACTGACCTGGATACTCTATCTCAAAAGTGTTTAGTAAAAAATAAAACATATAACAATATATGAGTAGAGTGGGAAGTGATAGGAACAACTAGGGATATTACCTGAGCTCCTAATATATCCAGGTGTTCCATGTAAAAAAACAGGTCCCCATCTACACTAATAAAAGATAAACATGGCAAATTAACCATCACTCTGCTATGCCTACAAGCCACGCCCACCAGCCAATCAGGAGCGAGTATGCAAATTAACCCAACCAAGATGGTGGCTGGCCAAAGAGCTGGAGCAAGCAGGAGGCTTGGGTTGCCCCCGGTGATGGAGGAAGCCAAGCTTCCCACCTGCCCTGGCCGGCCCTGGCCTCGGCTAGAGGCTACAAAGTTTCAATTATAGAAGATAAATAAATCCCAACAAAAATGGTGGCGGACACAGAGCTGGAGCAAGCAGGAGGCTTGGGTTGGCCCTGGAGATGGAGGAAGCCAAGCTTCCCACCTGCCCTGGCCAGCCCTGGCCTCCGCTCAAGGCTACAAAGTTTCAATTATAGAAGATAAATAAATCTTAGATACTTGCTTCCAGCCGGCCCTGGCCTCTGCTCAAGGAGGTGCTGAAAAAAAAAAAAAAAAGAAAAAAGAAAAAGAAAAAAAGGAGGGCCTGGGACCTTGGGTCGCTGGGGGGGGTGATCAGGCCAGGATGAGATGGCAGGGGACATTGGGGGTAAGCAGACCAACAGGGGGGCCAGTTGGGGGTGAGCAGGCCATCAGTGGGGTTCAGTTGGAAGTGATCAGGACAGTGGGGGGGCAGTTTGGAGTGAGCAGGCCACAAGGGGGAAGTTGAGGGTGAGCAGGCCAGTGGGCAGGGAAGGTAGGGGTGAGCAGGCCCACAGGGGGGCAGTTGGGGGTGAGCAGGCTGGCACGGGAGGCAGTTGGGGGTGATCAGGTTGGCGGGGGAACATTTGGGAGCGAGCAGGCTGGTGGTGGGGGGCAGTTGGGGGTGAGCAGGCCGGCAGGCAGAGTGGTTAGGGGCAATCAGGCAGGCAGGCAGGCAGGTGAGCAGTTAAGAGCCAGCAGTCCTGGATTGCCAGAAGGATGTCTGACTGCTGGTTTAGGCACAATCCCTGAAAACTGGCAGTAGGACATCCTTCGAGGGGTCCCAGATTGGAGAGGGTGCAGGCTGGGCTGAGGAACACACACACACACACACACACACACACACACACCTGTGCACAGGTTTAGTGCACGGGCCACTAGTAGTATAATAAGATGGTGTTTAACATTTATGCCTTAATAAAGCCAGAAACTATTCTTTTATATGGAGTGAATGAAGAGGAATAAGGGATTTAATTTTGGAAAAAGAGCAAACCAAGAGTATGAAAAAGGAAATCCTTTTTTGAACAATGATTCCAATAAAACCAATAATTGTATTTAATCACAGAAATGTTGGAATAAAAGAGAGCTAAAGGGAAAACAATGGGTGTTGGTGAGTATATGGAGAAATCAGAACCTTCATACTTTTGGAGGAGTAATGTAAAATGGTTCAGCCACTATGATAGTTTGATAATTCCTCAAAAAATTAAAAGTAGAATTTCCATATGACGCAGCAATTCCATTTTAGGCATATAACCTAGAAAACTGAAAACAGGTACTCAAGAAAATACTTGTATATAAATGTTCAGAGCCACTCTATTCATAGAGCCAAAGGTGAAAACAATCCAACTGGCCATCAACAGATGAATGAATAAACACAACAGGCATATACACACAATGGAACATTTTCAGTAATAGGGATCAAGTCCTAATACATGGTACAGCATGGATGAACCTAGAAAACATTATGCTAAATGGAATAAGTCAGATAAAAGAGAGTCACATACTAAATGACTCTATTTATATGGAATATCCAGAATCTATAAATTTATGAAGTCAGAAGCTAATTGATGGTTGCCAGGGCTGAGCAGAGAGGAGAGTTGGGAGTGACTGCTTAAGAGATGAGGGGTTTTCTTTTGAGATGATGAAAATATTTTGGAATTGGATATTGGTAGGGGTTACACAGCTTTGTGAATGTACTAAGTCCTACTTGTTTTCCTTCTTCCCTCTCATTTTTCTTTCTTACTTTACTTTTTACTTAAAAATTACTAAATTATATGAGAATATTTTCAAAATGATAGCTACAGAAATTTAAAATACAATGCTTATTATGTTATATAATATCTGAACATAGCTGCATGATATATTTTAAAGATGTTCCTTTTTTCTACCCTAAGAAGACCTTTTTTCTATTCTAATGTATTTTAGCACAGAAATGTGCTTTTACATTTAATCTCACATAGAAGCCCAATATATAAAGTAGATAACAATGGAACTGATCTAGTTGAAGCTGGCTTTCTGCAAGTGGCCTCTCACCTCAGAACACAGTTTGAAAACCACCACTTCAAGCAGTTCAATATATTTAATGACATTTCTTGTTTCTCTATTTCTATATAACTTGTTGGGACTATTACTACAAGAAAGGAACAAATTGCTCATTTTTAGTGATACACGGACTCAGGGATTCCTCCAGAATACATTTAGGAAATTACTTCTTGGGAAGTCAATTGTACTTTAGTGGCCTGAAAAAGATGATGAAATTTGGAAGAACAAAAAACAATTCAATTCTTTCTGTTAGGTTTTGGACATTCTGAACAGTTTACTTCTTTTAAGTTTTTATTTTTTATTTCCATCAGGATAGGTCAGGGACCCACTCTTTGTCCCTCTCTCTATTTTTTCACTAATAACCTCACTAATCATCTGTCAGCTATATCTCCAACTAAGCACATATGACTTCAAAACACATTTTTGGGAAATTAGCAGGGAAAACAGAGTTAATTACATCAGGAAAAGGCAGGGACTGCATTCACTGATCTAATTGGAGCCACCAGGAAGAACTCATTCTAACCAAATGAATCTCCATAGGGCCTGGAGGAAGACAAAAATTGAGTTTATTGTGGCTGTTTGCATGAAAATACATTAAGGTGCCCTTCCAAGACACCTGTGTACTAACTAGAAATTCAGAAGCTGACCAATGTTTACTCCTATGAAGTCCCAAGGCATCTGTCTTCTGCAAGCATCAGAGACTGGTATTCTTTCCAAAATTTAGTAGTGGCCAGGAAATCACAAATGACATTACTTGCTGTCTACTTATGTTATAGTTTAGCCATAAATAAAATTATTTGATACAGAATTTATAACTTTGGAGAGGCCTCAGTCCTTCTGTCTTCCCACTCCCACCCTCAGCAGAACACTGCTTTAGTGAATAATTCTGGAAAGCTTATATCCACACCATCCTCCATGCTGTGCATCTTCCTCTCTGCCCAGCTTCTTTCTTGTCAATATTTATAATATCCTTATCCATCTATCTTTTTAGTGCATCCATTTGGCAAAATGACAGCCCAAATCAACATAACTTCACCTATTTTTCCCCTACAGGAGATACTGAATTCTTACCATATAAATTGGTGCTATGGCAAATTCATGGTGTCCAATCTTGATAGAACAGACTCCCATTGCTGACTGTCAGTCACTTGTGAGCCATTCTCTAAATATTTATTAAATCTGTATCATGTGCCAGGAGCTATTCCATGCTTTGGGAAAAAAAGCGGGGGGAATCCCTTCCCTCATGACACTGACTTTCCAATTGAGGACACAGAGTTTAAACAAGTAAACCTATATTAAAAGGTAATTTCAGTTACTGTTGAGTGCAAACAATGAAGTCACCAGAATGATATGCTAAAGACGTGGAGAGTGCCGCGTTTTCTCGTGGTCAGGAAAGGCCTCTCTCTTTTAGAGGAGATGACATTTGAGTTCAGCTAGCAAAGCCAAGAACACAGGGAAGGCAGCTGAGGAGCTGAGTGTGTAAAGACAGAAAGGAGGAAAACTATGTTTGAGTTCCTAGAAATTCTAAAAATTAGAGTTCAGAAGTAAAAGAAGATCAGAAGAAGTCTGACAAGAGAGCATGATGATGTGGGAGTCAAAAGAGGAAATCAGTTATGTCCAATGCTGCTGGGGGTAAAATTAAGAAAAGAAACGAAATGGGTCCTTTGAATTTGGCAGTGTGAAGGATTATAGTGGCCTTGAGAAAAATAGTTTCATCACAATGCTAGAGGCAATAGCCAGAACTACACGGATTGGAGAGAGAAGGAGGTAAAGAATTATAGACAATAATGGAAAACAGAAAGAATGAGTTCCTAAGAAATATTTATTGAATGAACTGTATATCTAAACAGCCAACAGGTCCCTCAGTAAATGGGAAATGTGAGAAAGCCACAGGATGAGCTGTGAGGTAGGGAGTGACAAAGGTCCGGAAGGGCCCGTGTCATAGGGGACTTTAGTGTAAGAATCGTAAGTTAGATATTAGGTCAGTTGCATATTAATAACAAATGGCTGGCTTAATTTTTCAAGTAATAAGCATCTATATCAAGCAAAAAATTCAGAGCCAATGTTTTCAGTAGGGTCAGAGATGTCAAGAAGCCCAGAGCTGTTAGCACCTAAACTTCAGAAATTTAGTTCATAAAAGCAAGTTAAGATTCTGAATGCCTATTGAATTTCACATCTTCATTTGTTTTTGTCACTCATACAACTTTAAAGCTAGAGGGGTCCTCTATTTCTTAGGCTGCTGTAATGAATTATCACAAACTTGGTGGCTTTAGAACACAAATTAATTTTCTCTGGAGATCAGAAGACTGAAATCAATATCGCTGGGCCAAATACACTGTCACAGGGCCATGCTCCCTCCAGAGGCTGTAAGGAAGAATCAGTTCCTTGCCTCCTCTAGCTTCTTGTGACTTTGGCATTTCTTGGCTTGTGGCTGCATCAATCCATGGTCCTTTTCCTTTTCTATATAAAACATTCATCTGTCTCCCTCTTGTAAAGACATTGTGATTGCATTTAAGACCCTTCAGATAATCCAGGGTAATCTCCCCACCTCAGGATCTTTACCTTAATTACAATTGCCATATTAGGTAACTGTCACAGGTTTATGTGTGGGGAAGAAGGGCATCATTTGGCTTAAACAAGTCCAAAGAGATCACCTAACGTGCCTCTCTTTTTTGATGAGGGAAAAAGATGTGGAATTAAAGTAACCTACTCAGGCACATACCACATAACAGACAAGGCTGAATTCAGGTGCCAACATTTTTGCTGCAAAAATCTCACATAAAATTAAAAGCTGGGTGGTGCTTTTTCTGTTTTCTAAAACTGGCAAACCGAAGATTTATAAATCACAGAGACTGAGGATCAAAATTTCAAAAAAAAAATTGTGTAGTTTTATTTCAAAGATAACCCTAAATTTTTTTTTAAGTTATACAGACGAAACTTCTCATTTATAGTGCTTATTCATAATTTAAAATGTTTTATTAGATTAAGAGTTTAGTGTCTTCAATAAGTGTTTATCAACTGGGATTTGCAGACAATTTTCCTGAGGGTTCTGGAATATTTTCTTCTTTTAATGAAACAATGTTTAAAAACAGTGGTGTAGATCAGTGTTTCAGTGTGTTAGTAATTCAGATAATTAAATATTACTTCCCTGCAATCACCTGGAGAGAGAGAATTAAGCAATGTGTGACCAAGATCCTTCCTGTTGAGGGAGCTGGGACGGCTACCAGGGTTTTCATGCTTCCCAAACCATTTTACAACTAGATCAGCACATTCTCTTTCATCTTATGTATTTACACTCCACGCAGAAGTTTCCTAGCCAAAGGGAAAAAAAAGTTAAGCACACTGTCTTAGATTATAAAATCATGCCCCAGAGAGTGTTGTTATGGTAAAATTGCTGTTGTCAGTCATTATTGCAAATTTTCTAAGTGTCATATCAACATCTTTAGGAAAAAAAAAACACAAAAAACAAGTATAGGAGAAAAACTCCTTCAAATTAAAGTTGATTATCCAACAGTCACTCAAAGGGATAATATTGGCATATCTTGAAAATAATTAGGTCAGACTTAATGCTATTTGGAACTCTATTATGTGAGTATTTATTGAGGAAGCTTTTCCAAATATTAACATGTTCAGCCCCACCATGCCTTGTTTGAAAGATGAGTTTTGACAAGTACCATGCTAGATTCTTATTTCCTGATTTTATACTCAGAAAAAAAAAATTTATTCCTACACATCCTTACCTTGTTACTTTCAATCATTTTATTTTTAGTAATTCAGTGTAGTGCACACTTATTTTATTGTGATTCTATTTTGCATTTGTGATTCTATTTTGCACATTTTAAAATGTTCATTGTCTATTTGAATATCCTCATTTTTCAAGTTTCTATAGAAGACTTATTCCCATTTCTCTTTTAAGCTGTATTTTCCTTTTTTATTTGCAGGACTTTTTTATATGTTCTAAATATGTCTTTTATTGGATACTAGAGGCCTGGTGCACAAAATCCATGCACAGGGGTGAGGGGGTACCCTCAGCCCAGCCTGCACCCTCTCCAACCCGGGACCCCTCAGGGGATGTCCGACTGCCGGTTTCGGCCACATAGCCTGCTGGTCAGTCGTTTGGTCATCCCTCGCTAACCCCCCTGCTGGCCTTGTACCTCCTTCGAGGGGTCCCAGATTGGAGAGGGTGCAGGCCGGGCTGAGGAGCACCCCCCCCCATGCACGAATTTCGTGCACTGGGCCACTAGTGTTAATATAAATTGCTAACATTATAACTATGTCTATATTATCTATATCTGTAAATGTTTCAATAGGGTGAATTCCCTTGGAAGAGATGATATCAAGGTCAATATAACTTTTTATATCAGTAAGCAAATTTTTATACTTGTCTATATTAGAAAACACTAACTATGGACTTAAAAGAATAGCATGCAGAGATCATTCCTTGTGGATAGCTTGTGGGGAATGTACAATTCTATTTTCCTACCAAGCAATTTACCTCCTCTAGCCAAGAGCATTTGTAAAAGTGCTGAGAACACACTTACACAATTGCCTCCAACCTAACAACCTTAATGAAAAATTTGTTTTTGATCTTTCCACTATATGTTGGCTGACTCTTTCAGAGTACTGTACCAACCATTTGCTCATGTGTGCTGATAACAGCCTGCTATTAACTGCCACATTGCTGGACCTGTCTATTGTATTTGACATAATTGATCATGGGCCCTCACATTCATATATAGCATATATTATTAGTATAGATATAAATTAATATAAACTATATTAAATATCCTATATTAAGATATTGCATACTAGAGGCCCGGTGCATGATATTCGTGCATGGGGAGGGGGGGTCCCCTCAGCCCAGCCTGCACCTTCTCCAATCCCTCGAGGGATGTCCAACTGCCGGTTTAGGCCCGATCCCAGGGACAGTCGGACATCCCTCTCACAATCCTGGACTGCTGGCTCCTAATCACTCACCTGCCTGCCTACCTGATGCCCCTAACTGCCCCCCTTGCTGGCCTGGTCACCTCTAACTGCCCCCCTCTGCCAGCCTGGTTGCCCCCAACTTTCCCCCCCACTGGCCTAGTCACCCCTCACTGCCCCCCTGCCAGCCTAATCATCCCCAACTGCCCCCCTCTGCCAGCCTGGTTGCCCCTAACTGACCCCTCTGCCAGCCGGGTCACCCCCGACTGCCCCCCTGCTGGCCAGGTCCCCCCACACAGCCTGCTTGTTCAGTCATTTGGTCATCCCTCACTAACCCCCCTACCGGCCTGGTTGTAGGCAGCCATCTTTTGAGGGCCTGAGGGTTAATTTGCATATTACCTCTTTATTATATAGGAGGATAATTGACACACATATGTATACACATATACATACCATGTTTCACCGAAAATAAAACATCCTCCGAAAATAAGAACTACTTACAGGTTTCCTTCTGCATGAAATATAAGGCATCCCCCGAAAATAAGGCCCCAGGCTCTGTTTCAGAATGAAAATTAATTTACCATAAACTGGTCACTAGGGTCGCCCCAACTGGCATCTAGCAACCAGTGACGTTACGCGGAGTCCTGACGTCACTGCTGTGTGGAGGCGGAGTGGAGGTCGGAGTGAGCGGTGAGCACAGGGCGGGAGAGAGGAGGAGACTTTCGCAGATGCATGTAGAAGAACAGGAGGATTAGAGCGGATGGGACGCGGCGAAGGTGGTGAGTGCTGGTCTGTCTCTGGTGACACTACCTGATGCTCGCGGCCGCCTTCATGATGACTGAAGGTTCTCAGTCAGTGGCAGACCCTGCTCCAGCCCAGATCCAGGCCCCAGCAAGCCCAGTGACAGTTCCCAGGCAGGTCCCAGGGGGTAAATGTCTGATAAAGGGGTAGGGGGGATGTCTGGTGAAGGTGTTCAGTGGCACAGGGGTGGGGGGAGGGGGATCACTTAAAATGACACAGGAGGATCAGAGGGGGCAATCAAAATGACACAGGAGGATCAAAAGGGGTTACTAAAATGGTAATCCCCCCTCTGATTCTCCTGTGCCATTTTGATTCCCCCCTCTGATCCCCCCTGTGTCATTTTGAGTGATCCCCCTCTCCCCACCTTGATACCCCAATTCCTTTTCTTTTACCCCTAGAAATGAGCTCAAAAAGAAAAAGCTACTCTGTGGAGTACAAGAAAGGAATCATGGAAGACTCTTGGGGCCAAAATCTTACAGCTTTCTGCAAAGAGAAGATGTTGAGTATCCGATTGGTCCGAAAATGGTGAGCAGAGTATGGTAACCTCATTGAACAAGTGGACAAGGGAAATGCTAAAAAGCGCAAGTGTGGATCAGGTCGGCAACCATTATTTTCCGAGCTGGAAGACCTGATCTGTGAATGGGTTGTTGACAGGAGAGCAAAGGCTTTGGTTGTGAATAGGGCTCAGATTCAAGAATTTGCCCTTGCAATGGCACCACAGTTTGACATAGCCCCCAAAGACTTCAAAGCATCACAACACTGGCTGGATAATTTCCTTCAGCGAAGTGAACTGTCTTTAAGAAGATCTACAACATTGTTTAGGTTGGAAGATACTCAAGTTATTAAGCGAGCACTTGCATTCAAGTCCTTTATTGATGATGCTGACTTCTCTAAATACAATCTTTCCAACATAATTGCTATGGATGAAACTGCAGTGTTTATGGGCCAATCATCTCAAACAACAATTGAACAGCGGGGTGCCTCCTTAGTGTACATTCCCTCCACTGCTTACGAAAGTGCACGTGTTTCCTGTATTTTGGCAATTCGTCTGGATGGCACTAAAATCCCACCTTTAATCATTTCTAAGGGCAAGAAGGAAAAGATTGAATGTGTTTTGGGCATTTTTATTCTTGAAACTGAAAAAGCCTGGGCCACACAAGCAGTTATAAGGAAGTGGGTCGATTTAATGCTGCTGCTTGTTATGCGAGGGAGCCAAAGAGGTCTGCTAGTCTGGGATTCAGCCAGCACTCACCGCACTAAAGACATGAAGACATTTCTTCACGAAAGAAAAATAGAGCAGATAATGATTCCCGCAGGAATGACGGCCTATCTCCAGACTCTTGATATTGCAATAAACAAGCCATTCAAAGACAATTTGCGCATGGAAATTAATGACTACATTGAAAATAGAATGGAGAGAAATCAGCGTGGAAACTTTGTGAAACCTAAACTGCAAGAAGTTGTGACTTGGGTGAAGAATTCATGGGAGAAAATCACTGACAGTTGCATTGCAAATGCACTGCGAGCAGGCTACCTTGACAAGAAGTACTCATTTAAAGACAGTGCTATTGCTAAACGTGAGAGATTTGGTCTACTGATTCTGAAAGAAATGGAGTCACAAGAAATTCACCAGGAAATTCAGGAATGGATTGTTATGATGATGTTCCAGAAGATGATGACATGATTGTCATTGAATAAATGAGTAAATTCTTGATACTGTAGGATTCACAGTTTGTCTGGTTTGTGTTGACAACTACCGTACTACCGTACAGTATACAGGTAATAAATTTCCTTTATTTTCATTTAACAATAAATGTGTACCGTATCTTCTTCATGGAAAAATAAGACATCCCCTGAAAATAAGACCTAGCGTGTCTTTGGAGGCAAAAATTAATATAAGACACTGTCTTATTTTTGGGGAAACACGGTAGGAATACATAGACATATAAATAATTAGATATAATATATATGTATTAGTTTGGCATAAGAAAATTCTATAGGTTGAGTGGCTTAAACCACAGAAATTTATTTTATTTGGAGGCAAGAAGTCAAAGATCAAGAAGTTGGCTCTCCCTTTGGCTTACCGGTGGCCACCTTTTTGCTGTGTCCTCACATGATCTTTCCTCTGTGACTGTGTGCTCCTCTTACCACAAGGATACCAGTTAGTAGATTAAGGCCCACTCTAAAACCCTCCATGTTAACTTAATCACCTTTAAGTATCTGCTCTCCAAATACCATCACATTCTGAGGTACTGGCGGTTAGGGTCTCAGCATATAAATTTGTTGGGGGGCACAATTAAGCCTATAACAATACATTTTATATTAATCATGTGTGTAAGCACAATTAATAAAGTTTGATTATATTTGCTAAGTTTTACCATTGATTAATTTCAGTGTTTCATTTTGGTTTATAGAATGTCTTAAATAATGTGAAACAACTTTAGATTCAACTTATTTCTCAGTTGCTACAATTGTGGGGAAAGATGCCTACAGTCCTATCTTAAATGATCCTTGAGTGATACTTCCAGGGACACTGGAAGTGTTGAGGGGTAGGCATGGCAACCTCAATTCCAAAAGCCTGACACCCTGACAATTCTTGTTAGGGGCAGCTTCTCAGCATCTTCCCACATGACATTTGAACTGATCCTTATATCACAGTATACCTTTCCGGATGCCACACTCTAAAGGAAGCATTGACAAGCAGCAGCAAGTCCATAGATATTATTTTTGGTATGACTCTACACAACAGAACTAAACTCACTTGTGAAAATACCAGGGAAATGTATTTTACCTCAATATTAAGAATAATATATGTGCCTTAGAATGAGCTTCTTATTATATAATGCCACCCCCATCCAATAAAGTATCCAGTGGCAGAATACCTAGATCACCCTCCAGGAAATACTCTTTTCTTTCTATTTCTGCTGTTAATATAACTGGATGATTTGCATATTATCTAAAATCATCATATAATTACTGATTTGTTTTCCTCCCAGAGAACAGAAACCTGTGGCTAAGTAAAAAGTTGAGTGCCGCCCTGACCGGTTTGGCCTAGTGGATAGAGCGTCGGCCTGCAGACTCAAGGGTGCCAGGTTCAATTCCAGTCAAGGGCATGTACCTTGGTTGTGGGCACATCCCCAGTAGGAGGTGTGCAGGAGGCAGCTGATAGATGTTTCTCTCTCATCGATGTTTTTAACTCTCTATCCTCTCTGTAAAAAAAAAAAAAAAAAAAAAAAGTTGAGTGCCCTTTTAATATCTAATGGCATGCAGGGTTTCTGGAATGTTTAATGCTATGAAACACAGTGAAATAGCATTTTATTCTTCTTCAGCTTTTTAATGTCTTAAGAACATTTAATTATAAAATTAATCATTTACAATATTAACATAAGAACTTGTTCAAGTGATTTTTTTTTAATAAAGCACTTATGTTCTCCTCAATATAAAAGCAACTATGCACTGATGCGTCCTTTCTTTTTCCCAGAGAATTAACTGTGTTGTCCATTGTGTGGCTTAAGAGCTATGATAGCTTATCATAATATGCACATGGATGTTTTGGAATAATTTTAAAACTGTGGACCTGCTCTGATATATCTCCTCTTAATTCACGACAAATCAAATGACTAGACCAGTGGTCAGCAAACAGCGGCTCGCGAGCCACATGCGGCTCTTTGGCCCCTTGAGTGTGGCTCTTCCACAAAATACCACGTGCGGGCGCACACGTACAGTGCGATTGAAACTTCGTGGCCCATGCGCAGAAGTTGGTTTTCGGATCTCAAAAGAAATTTCAATCGTTGTACTGTTGATATTTGGCTCTGTTGACTGATGAGTTTGCCGACCACTGGACTAGACCAAATTAAGTGAGACATTTTTATTCCCAATGATTTAGGAAGGCCTCTGCTTGGGGGAGCTGCTGTAGGAGAGGGAAAGAAAGAAGCTGGCATCTAAGGGAAAAAGATGGGGAAAGAGGGTTGAGTGAAGTGACTGAATTACACTTTTCAAGGTATTGTGGGCCCTGTATAGAACCTTGAATTCAGGAGTTAGTTTTCACATGGGGGAAGGAGGGGAAGCATTACTAAGAGAAAGGGAAATGGTTGGGCACCTGCATTTGTGGCCTAGATTCACGTTGCTACATCTAACAAGTAACCTGGTGCTTCCCTCACATAGGATGTTAAGTTGAATTTCTCCCAATATTTTGTTATAGTCAAGGGACCAAATAGTATATCATAAAATAATTAAAAAACAACCATTGTGATTTTTCTCAAAATCTGGTATTTTTATATACAGAAAATAGTTTTAGTCTAGAAGTATTCATTTATAATTCATGTCAATGTTATGATTTTAACTCTAAATGGAACAAAATATTTACTTACTTTACACAACAACATAAATATAAGTGGGATTCTGAGTTTCCGAAAACAATTTCCTGTTATACTTCTCTTTATTTATGCTCTCATTTTAAATGTCCAGCTTTTTTTTCCAAACATAGCCTAACTGTTCTTCTAGAGGTTAATGACACATTTGCATTTCAGAAGTAGATGGGAAAACCAGAGTTCCAAACCATTTTCTCCCCGTGTTTCTTTTTTTAGCACTTCAAATTTTCATATATATATAAAATCACATTATCTTTTGTTAATTTTTGTCAATTCTCACTATGTTGCTTTTCTCTATTTTCCAAATCACTAATCTGATAACACAACTGAGTCAGTGTCAACCTAGTTCTTTCTCCATCTTAGTCTACCTAAGTGCATTCATTGTCAATGGGTAATGGGTTGTTTTAATATGCTTATTCTTTCAATACTTCTTTACTCAGAATACCTCTTCATAGTCTACTGCTATGATCTGTTTCTTACCTATGTAGAACACATCTAACATCCAGTGTGTGGGTTTTCCACACCAAGCAAGTTTCCAATGCTCTGTGGACACAAACTGGATGTCTTACAACTTAATTCAGTTCTGACATTAGCTACCCAGAGCTAGTGTTAGATAGCACAAGGGTCTTCAAGTCTGGCAGTTCTAAATGTTATTTCTTGTTAAATGTTAAAATATTAATTTATCTGCAGATTCAGCAATAAATAGGATGAGTAACAGGAACTCAACCAGATGAAAGTAGCCAATCACAAAGAAGAAGTCAACATGTAATTGAAAAAATTGTGAATAAAACAAAGACTAAGACTTTCCTGAGGAGACAGAGCTTTGGATATAAATCTCGTCTCCTTTACTTACTACAAGTAAATAAAATTGCCCTGAAACAACCAGGTCTTATTGAATAGAGTGCCCAAGCATCAAACCCATTGAGTTTGGTAACATTAGGGAAGACCCACAGGTAAAGAGCTCAGTGCCACAAACCCCCCCCCCACCCCTTCCCCGCCACACACACACACACACAATTTAGATGTCAATCACAAGTAGTAGGTCCACAGGACATGAACACTCTGTCCAACTTGGTTACAAACTGGGGATTTCCATGATATCTGATGATTGGTTCACAGAACTCGGGGAGGGGGGGAACCTCTAGTTACTATTAGCATTTTATTACAAAGGATACAGATAAAAGCCCAATGAAGAGGTACATAGGGTGAGAGGAATAGAAAGGTCCCAAGCACAGGGGCTTCCGGTTCCATAAAGTTTGACGTATACCACCCTCCTGCACAGGAACGTGTTCCACAACCCAGCAGCTCTTCAAATTCCTTCACTAAAGGTTTTTATGGAGGTTCCATTTTTCTAGGCATGATTGTTTTACCTTTGGCCATTAGAGACTAGCTTAATTCTCACCACCTCCCCTTCCTTCCCTGGATGTCCAGCAGGTGGCGATGAGAGTTTCAACCTTCTAATCACATGGCTGGTTCCTCAGGCAGGTAGCCCAGATCCTGGAGCTATGTAGGGGCTCCAGCCGGAAGTCGTGAGAAGGCTAACCCTTATTTTGTAAAACTACTCTTTGGAATTCTCTGCTGTTTTTTTTAGACGGACTCTTATTCTAAAAAAATAACTTTGCTTTCTAGCCTGCTTTAGCCTGCTTGAATAATGAGGAAGATAAACTTAGCTGTCTGACCTGGTAGGCCAGAGACTAGATATGCCCATACTCTCAATGCCATGACAGGTGCATTTTTTTAATTGGATAGAACTGTGTTGTTTTCAAGGCCAGCAGTGAGATAACCACTAAGTGCACATAGGGCTAGCTCTTTAATAAAAAGGGAAGTTCTGCTGTAGCATTGCTTAGAATTTGAATTCATTTTCTCTAAGCCCACCGGTGAATAAAGTGTGACTCCAAACTCGCCAGCATTGTTTGATTATTCCGGTTCTCTGTAACAGTCATGTAATTAACATAAACTCGGGCAGGATTGAAAGGGGTTTATAAATAACAAATGGCACTCCTCCCACCTTTACCATTTAGGAACTTATAAGAGTCTTAAGAGTTCTTTTCCAGAAATGGAAGATAAAGACCAAATATATATCAGGACATTATAAGTGGACTTAACCACTCTAAAATCAGATATTTTCTTTGTGCTTGAAAGATATATAAATTAAGTATGCAGAAATCCATAGGATTGCGTTTGAAATCTGTGATTCACCTGTACCACAAAGAGAGCTTCATGTATGAAAAAGCTTCAGAAAGGAAGAAGAGATAGATGGAAATCATGACTGGGAAATTCATTTTAGTATCTGAATGCTTCTGTTCTATATTGGCTTACTAAAGAGATTTTTAAAAAAACAAATCCAGTAGCTTTGTCTTTATATTTGTTTCAAGGGAGATTTTGTAAGAATCTCAAAATCTTTGTTTCAAGCAAAATCTTTGAGATTAGGAACAAATATTTTGTTAGATAATATATTGAAGTATACAAGTTCTGAGCAACATTGTACTGACACCCTAAAAGTTTGTAGCATTTTTTTAACCTTTAGATTGTCAAATATTTGTTGCCATAATCTTGAAGTTAAGAATGCCAGAAATACCAATAGTGAGCACTTCAAGAGTATTGATGTACCAACTACTATTCTAAATTATCTATGTCTATTAATTAATGTAATCCCTGCAACAAACCTCTGAGGTAGATATTAATAGTATTACTCATTTTACAGAAAATAAAACTGAGGCTCAGAGTCAGGTTTTGAGCAAAACAGTCTTGCTTATAACCACTCTGCATTTCAACTCTTAATTAAAACCTTTTAGTAATTCTCCTTTCTCTTTAGTATCTTTTCCAGTGTGCTGGGGTGGAGAAAGAATATATTTAATTTAACATTTGAATGTTCTTATTTTAAAGAGATCAATCAAGTTTTAGGAAGCATCTTACTGCTACTGAATCAAACATTTTTAGCGATATAAAATGATTTACTTCATTTTCATTAAATTTTGATGCATTAGAATAGCTTATGAAGTTCTATAAGTTTAACTTCTACCTATTCTATGTGACATGTTATTTTGACATGAATGGCTAATATAATACCTGAAGACTCTATGAATACTACAGTAAAAGTGATTTTTAAAAGGCAATAATCAGGCTAAAATAAATTTTAAAAATTTATTTATGTGAGAAATTATTTTTTACCCTGGCAATTTTTTTTTTCAAATCCTTCTTTACACCCTGGCAAGTTTTGTATCAATAAATATAAAGAAAATGAATAATTAATATATCATCTGAAGTTCAACAAATAGTTTCTTGTTGCATTTTCTTCTTTTTTAAAAAAAAATATATTTTATTGATATTTTACAGAGAGGAAGGGAGAGGGATAGAAAGCTAGAAACATCGATGAGAGAAACATCGATCAGCTGCCTCCTGCACACCTCCCACTGGGGATGTGCCCGCAACCAAGGTACATGCCCTTGACTGGAATCGAACCCAGTACCCTTCAGTCCTCAGGCTGATGCTCCATCCACTGAGCCAAACCGGTTTCGGCATTTTCTTCTTTATATGTCCTCATTTCCTATGCCTTTTCCCCAAACACGAATGTGTTACCTCAGGCTAAAGATATGTTTCATTTGAGAAGTATGCATTCCAGTGTGCAAGACTATCTTTTCATCTATGTTTTTCTCTCAGTTTTTTGATCTGTCTGATGGTGCTGTGCAGGTTTATTCTGACAATATGGTATCTTTTGTCCTATTGTTTCTAAACCCCAATGTTAGAGTATCAACCAATGTCTGTCTGTGTGCACTGGCTAAAAGAAAACAAGCAGGAGTTTTCAGAATAGAAGGGTTTATTAGAGAATTGGCCAATCCAGAGTACTGGCAAGCTCGTGCCTTCTTGACTCCCAGATGGCATGTGGGCTACAGACTGTACTGGGCAATATCACAAGACACCACCGGTTAGGGTTTCAGAGCTGTGTTGGGAGCTGATTGGTAAGGGTAATTGATCATTTCTTCAGGTCTGGGGTATATCTCTGAGGTCTGCTCCTGCACCCCTCTGTCTGGTCTCAGGGGAAGGTAGCCAGGCGGTAGATTCACTTTATACTCAGGAGCCCAAACATAACTTAGGTCAAGATGTTATCTTTAGCCAGAGGTCCAGACCTTGAGACCACTGGTCAGGTCCCTGCTGTTGTCTTCTGCTACCTCGGGGGTTGCTGATTACTTAAGGGAAAGGCTGTATATATCTGAGGGGTGTAGAGAGAGAGAGAGAGATGATTCATAGAGCTAGGATTTAATTAAAAAACCCTTGGTTTCACTATCAATTTCATAAACTTTCTTGCTCTACTAATTCAGTTCATTTTATTGCCCTTTTTTTCTTTGTTAAAACTCAAATCCAACAATAAGTAGTTACTGAGAGTTTGTTAATTGTCTCCTCTTCTTTTCTGTGTGTTCCCCTTTACAATCTTCTTTCTAGCGTAATAGCGCTAGCCAATCATTGACTAATTGGTAAGTCCTAAATATTGCATTTAATGTTTTACATGCATTGTCATATTTAACCCAATAAGAATCCTAATACTAAGTAGGAACAATTTTTATGCCTATTTATAGATCAAGAAAATGAAGCACAGAAAAGTTAAAGTCACATAATTTGTGATGGAATTTGAACTCAAGTCGATTCATGCCCATAATGATACCAAACTCAGGTTTGGCTGCCAGCTACTTCAAAAGCCAATACTTAAGGGACAGGTGCTGATGTAAGAAAAGATGGTTTATTTGGGTGCTGGCAGACCAAGGAGATGGCCAACTCTGTCCTAAATCCTATCTTAACATCTCCGTGCAGGCGGGGGTTTTTATTAGGAGGTAGAGGGAAAGCAGAACAAAGAAACCAGGGGAGGGAGTTTGAAGGTCTTTATGTGTAAGTCAGTACAGTCTATTCCAATGATTATCTTGAAACTGGTCAAGCAGAGGTCTGGTTTTTATGTTTGAAAGCCATCCAGTCTCCTGGAGCTGGAATGTCTGGTTGTTATACCCAGCTTCCTTTGAAGTTAGTTCCTGGAACTCTTAAACAAATATGCTGTTTATATTACATATTTGTTAACAATTCATCTTTCACAAAAACACTTTTACCAGAAACAATATTAAAAGACTGGATGAGTGATTTGCTATAAGATCATCTACCCTTCATAGACTACCTATCATTGTAAAATACTTGTGAAAACCAACTGACAACTGATGTCAGCCTTGCTAACAAGTCCTTTAAAACATTGTTATCTTGGCACCTAGATCTCTGATTAATTCTGGTTGGAGAAATAGATTTAAGGTAAATAAATAATGGTATAAGAATTTTTAGCAACATGCACATGGTCAAAGTATACTTTACACATGATCCCGGTAGCTTTCTACTTGATGTCATCAGGTCCATGGATTTAATTTAAGGGTTACACTGAATTGACAGATGGTTACAGGGAACCCAGTAATACGAGGGAGATTGTTTTTACAAACGAATATTAACCTTGTTATTTCACACACCTGTGTGTATAGATTGTGCAGTAATTTATGGCATCATTTCATTTGATGCAATTTTAGTTACTTTCACAGACAAAATGGTATGCCTGTGCACAGTTAAAACATGTCCTTATGAACACTTCATTCATACATCAGGTCAAGCATTAGTAAACAAATACTAAATAAAGTTTACTATATTCTGTCCACTTGTCTGGACCTTGTGAATACTGAAAATAACAAAGATAATGTTAAGTCCTTATGAAACAGCTTTAATAAATCTATCAACTAAGTGGTATTGTAAGTTTCTGAGTCTAGGATTCTTTTTCTTTTTTTTCACTGCAGTAGCTATACCTGAATGTAGATACTGAATGCCAGTGTTTCATTATAATAAAACGCAATATATAGGGTTTCAGAAGTCTTTTCTTTTTTTTAAATTTTAGTCATTTGCAAAAATAGGTTTGATTACTTAAAGGTCTATAAATTAGTCTTTATTCAAAATGTCTATAATTTTAATCATGTTGCTTTAATTGCAATAGATTGTAAATTT
Source organism: Plecotus auritus (assembly GCF_963455305.1). Taxonomy (NCBI): domain Eukaryota; kingdom Metazoa; phylum Chordata; class Mammalia; order Chiroptera; family Vespertilionidae; genus Plecotus; species Plecotus auritus. The sequence continues at coordinate 186,328,035 of NC_137770.1, forward strand.
GCAATAAAATAACAAGAGGGGAGGCTGTAACAGATGTTCTGTCTGCACATGTGATTGCGCCTAAGACAATCAAGAATTCATCATACTTAATCTTCATCAATTGAAATGTACTGATCTTCAATAATTCGAGGTCTACACATTCAAAAGATTCTGACACTTAGGATACAAATTTTTTGACTGGGACATTTTTTTTCTAAAGTGGCTAATTTACCCAAGTATTTCTTCATTCTTTATTACAAATAATTTTATTTAGTTGTGTATTATTTTCATATTATTTGACTATAAGGATGGCTATTGTTTTTTATAGATGTAGTCATTTTAAAATGTGTTTTTTGATCATTTGATATTTCTTTGTACATGACAAGTATTTCACCTAAATAAGTAAAATGTCATCTATGCTTAAACTGGATGCAATTTGTAATAATTATGTTAAATTACTTATTTGAAATGTACTACTCAGTTGGCAGTTTAATTTAATTGATTCAGATAATTAGAAAATCCTACTGAACAGCACATTAGCAATAATATTTTCATTAAAAATACAATTTAGGCCAGATTCAGTACTACATACAATGGAAATTATTGAAAATATGCTACATTCTAGGCAGTGTTTTTAATTATTTTTTATCTTAGAAAATATGCGGTAAAAAATAAAAGAGGAAAAAGGAGCCATAGGGTTTTATATTTGGAACATTCTTCAAGTGATAGTTTGTGGAAACGTGTAAGAAATGGAGGGTAGGAAGGAGAAAGGATAAGAGAGTAAAAGAGACAAAGTAAAGGTGAAGGAAGAGGAATGCAGAAATAAGGAGAGAAAATGCAGGCAGTTAGAAACTAAAAGAATAAAAGGAAGAAGAGGAAAAAGAGGAGGAGAAGGAGAAGAAAGAAATAGAAGAGGGGGTGGGCAAGGTGAAGGGAACGAGAAGAAGGGAAACACAGAAAGAGAAGCAGGAATGTGAAAGTTAAAAGACCAAGGCTTTTCCTTCCACTTGCAAGGCCAGACATTCTCCTGCTGACACTCAGAGGCTCCTGTAAAGAATCAAGCTGTTGGGTAATGAGAAGGTGAATCCTGCTTTGAGGTTTGCTTTCAAAGAAAAGGAGTGCATGTGGGGGGAGAAATAGAGCTTCCTGCCAATGGGACCCAGGGAGAAGCAATTAGGTCTTGGCTAGTTCTCAGGCACTGCAGATGCCATTTGTCTGCACGAGGAATGATCTTGATTTCTGGGTAAATGACAGCAGTTTGAGAGGCTCCTGAGGAAATGTGGGGAGTCGTGGAGGAGCACAGGGAAGGTGTACCTAGAGGTCAATGTAAAATGTAAAGTGTGTGGGTGTGGGTGTGGGGTGGGGGGAAGACAAAACACAGAATTGCCCTTGATGTATACCTTCCAGAATATCTTTCTATTCACTCTGAAATTTTTCCATTTTAATCTTGTATGATAGGAAGGGAAAACCAAAAGAATGTGCCTCTGATATATGTTCTGAAATTTTATAAAGACCCACGTGGGAAGAGAGAAGCCAAAATGAAACAGAAGTGCAGTGGTGGTCTTTGTTTACTGTTTTCATTCACTGTATGCAGTAGAGTTCCTCGTTTGCTGTTAACATAGATCTCTGTGACAGGCTAAAACCCACTGATGACCCATCAGTGTGCCTACCAGTTAAACAAAATAGAATCATGATTCAAAAAATTTCATGACAGGATTCGGAAAGGGCAATGAAAGTCACATTAAAAAGACATGCAATCTCTGGAGGGCCTTTTAAATTTCATCTATAGAATAATTTCCATAATTTAGCTGCCTTCTCAGCAGGATTAAAAAGATCTAAACAAGTTCTTTAAATAGAAAATCTACAATGGTACCATAAGAAACAAAGTACAGTGGGGAATTGAAAGGGGGGTTGAGACTATGGGTGGCCTCTCTCTAGGTTATTCTTTGTTACCAGCAGATTACTTTGTGACAGATCATGAAAATTAGTGCACATAAATATATCTGTGAAATTAGGATAAAAAGAGCACATGTTCTTGGCATGTATTTGGTGTATAAGTAGCAACTGTCTTTGTCAAAGTTTAATATTCTTTTTATATATTTAACTAGGGGCCCAGTGCACAAATCCATGCACCTTGAAAGGAACTGTGGGCCGTGAGGCTGTGGTTGGCACAGGGGTGGGTCTCGGCCTATCCCTGGTCCCCTGCCTGCTGGCAGCCCTGCTCCCACTGCCGCCGCTCCCACCCACTGAAGGCACTGAGCAACTGGGGCTGGCTCCAGCAGCGGGTGTGAGCGGCAGCTGCTGTCCCCGTTACCCCTCAGGAGCAGGGGGAGGTGGAGACGCCCTCAGGGGTGATCAGGGCCGACAGCTGCCACTTACATCAGCTGATGGTGCCAAGTGATCGGGACCGGTGCTGGGCACCAGCAGCAGGTGCGAGCTGCAGCTCTGATGCCGGCTGTGGGTGCTAGTGGGGCCAGCGCTGGCAACAGGTGCGAGCACTGGGCAGGACCGCGGCACACAGGAGCAAAGAATTTTCAGTAACCACCAGAGGCTTGCCTCGATGGCAGCAACTGGCACCCCGCCTTGGTCTGGTGCCCCTGCTCATCTGCTCCACCATCCCGCCGCAGCCAACACCCACCTTGTTCCGTGCACAGCCCCTGGTGGTCAGCGCACGTCATAGCAATCAGTTGTTTGGTTGTTTGGTTGTTCCGCTGTTCGGTCTATTTGCATATTAGCCTTTTATTATATAGGATTATCCATCTCACCAGATCAAATCACTTTTGGAAATGGTTAGGTAATGTAAATAAATGAATTTTTCCTACATATGTTTTCTAGCAAATTGCTGTCATTCCTAATTCACAAATTTCATGTAGATTATGAAATAGACATGTGGTCCTCTTTATACATATTCTGCACAATTAATACTTTTGTGGTAATGACGACAGCAAGGTAAATGAGGGGAAGTAAATGACAAAAAAAATTGGAAACTACCTGTAATTGTCTGTATTCTGGAAAAAGTATCTAGGGAGTTAATTTATTCTTAGTTGCTAAAGTAAGCAAAGCAGAATAGCATTTATAAGAACATGAACTCCTTGGTTGTGTCTGTCATATAGTACTTTCACTCTTGAGTGGACTTAATACAATATTTATTTTAATCAAAGACAGAAAATTCAAATAAGTGAATCCAATTTTTTTTAATTTAGATTCAAATACAATGATAATATACTGACACACACACACACACACACACACACACACACACACACACACACACTGACTCCTAGGTTGTGCCATGTAGCATTTTCACTAGGGTTGATATAAATAGCTACTTGAATCTAACTACTAATAGGAAATCACTTTACAACCAGGATCTGTTCTAGACTGGTATTCTTACAACTATGGATATAACATTTTTAAAAATTCTAAATATTACTTCATTAAACACTTGGTATCTGGAAAATGTTTGACTAAAGCCTGGGCTTTGATAATTTATGAAGCAATCCATGAATAAATGTAATAAAAACTTCAAAATTTGGACTTTTTCCAGAGTTTTGAGATTGTTTAATTAGGATGCCAGTGCAGAGAGATGAACATGACTTTGTGATTGTTTTCTCTAAACACAAACGCAGTATAGCTTATTGAAGATTCTCACTGAGCTGTGGTAAGAGCTCTCAGGGGAAGGTACTTTATAACACTCCTCAGCTCATTGATGAAACCCTGGGTTTGAAATCACTGGGGCAGCACACATCTCTACCTTTAACAGGGGAAATCAACCCAGCATTCTGAGAAGAGTGGGCCTATCATTTCTGCTTTAATGTGTCCCACAGGTGAGCAGCAAGGATAGAGGATAGGCAAACAGCTTTGACTATTAAGATAAATTGTTACATTAAAAATTGCCTTTAATAAAGACAAAGAATATTACTCAATTAGTTTCTAATGTGAAAAGGTTGACAAAAAGAAACTAAAACATTTTTTTAAAAAAGGTACCAAGTTGTCTATTCATTTTCTTCATACTTGAATTAAAAGTGCATAAAAAAAAACCTTGCTTATATTATCCTATATAATAAAAGGATAATATGCAAATCGACCGAACGGTGGAACGACCGGTCACTATGATGCACACTAACCACCAGGGGGCAGACGCTCAATGCAGGAGCTTCCCTCTGCTGGTCAGTGTGCTCCCATAGGGGGAGCGCCGCTCAGCCACAAGCCAGGCTGACAGCTGGCGAGTGCAGCAGCAGTGGCAGGAGCCTCTCTCATCTCTGTGGCAGCACTAAGGATGTCCGACTGACGGACATCCCGCGAGGGCTCCCAGACTGCTAAAGGGTGCAGGCCGGACTGAGGAACACCCCCCCCCCCGCCCCCAGTACATGAATATCATGCACCTGGCCTCTAGTATAATATATAACACACTGAGTGGCCAGATTATTATGACCACCCCATCAGTACTTCGTTGGGCCACCTTTTGCCTTCAATACTGCAATGATTCTTCTTGGCATTGACTCCACGAGATGTTGAAAGGTGATGCAAGGAATCTGACACCATGCCTGATGAATAGCACTGTCCAGTTCTGTGAGATTTGATGGTTGTGGAACCAGCTGCCTGATGGTTCTTTTAACTTCGTACCACAAATGTTCAATTGGATTGAGATCTGGTGATTGTGGGGGCCACCTAAGCAAGGTAAAGTCTCCCTCATGTTCTTGAAACCACTCCTGCACAATACGAGCACCGTGGCATGGTGCATTGTCTTGTTGGAAGAAGCCATCTCCATTGGGATACGCCATCAACATGATAGGATGGACTTGATCAGCAATGATACTTAGATATGTTGTGCTATTCAGACGTTGTTCCACACGAAGTAAAGGGCCCAAATCATGCCAGGAAAACATGCCCCAAACCATAACACTGCCCCCACCAGCTTGAAGGGTTGTACTCATGCATGTGGGGTGCATGCTTTCATGCTGTTTCTGCCAAATTCTCACTCTGTCATCTGCATGATGCAACTGGAAACGTGATTCATCGGACCACATGACTTTTTTCCAATGCTCGACTGTCCAATCCTCTTGTTCCTGTGCGAACTGGAGACATTTTATCTTGGTAACTGCAGACAGCAAAGGTGTTCGAACAGGCCTTCAGCTTCCATATCCCATTCGATGCAGTGTATGGTTAAGTTGCCTACAAACGTCAGGTCGTCATAATAATCTGGCCACTCTCTCTCTCTATATATATATAAGAGGCCCAGTGCATGAATTCGTGTATGGGTGGGGTCCGGCCAGCCTGGCCAGGGGGAGGGGACATGGGCGGTTGGCTGGCCTGCCTGCTGGTCGAACTCCTGGTCGAGGGGACAATTTGCATATTAGCCTTTTATTACATAGGATATACACTGAGTGGCCAGATTATTATGTGTTCAGAGATCTTAATAATCTGGCCACTCAGTGTACATGATACTATAGGTCCGCTGCACCAAATTCATGCCAGGGGCTCGGCCTTCGCAGCCCCAGCTTTGTCCAGAAGGTCATCTGGAAGGTTGTCCGGATGGTCGTTCCACTGTTTGGCCATTCAGCCGATTTGCATATTATGCTTTTATTATTATAGATATATAATGTATGTAATATACACTGAGTGGCCAGATTATTATGACCACCTGACGTTTGTAGGCAAATTAGCTATAATTTCACGCTGAAGTTGCTAGAGGGCCAGACCATTATAAATAGGGAAGCAGGTTGTTTACCACGACAGTAGAAGTGATTTTTTTCTGGTGGGGGCAGTGTTATGGTTTGGGGCATGTTTTCCTGGCATGATTTGGGCCCTTTAATTTGTGTGGAACAACATCTGAATAGCACAACATACCTAAGTATCATTGCTGATCAAGTTCATCCTATCACGTTGATGCCATATCCCAATGAAGATGGCTTCTTCCAACAAGACAATGTGCCATGCCACGGTGCTCGTATTGTGCAGGAGTGGTTTCAAGAACATGAGGGAGACTTTACCTTGCTTAGGTGGCCCCCACAATCACCAGATCTCAATCCAATTGAGCATTTGTGGTACGAAGTTAAAAGAACCATCAGGCAGCTGGTTCCACAACCATCAAATCTCACAGAACTGGACAGTGCTATTCATCAGGCATGGTGTCAGATTCCTTGCATCACCTTTCAACATCTCATGGAGTCAATGCCAAGAAGAATCATTGCAGTATTGAAGGCAAAAGGTGGCCCAACGAAGTACTGATGGGGTGGTCATAATAATCTGGCCACTCAGTGTATATAATAATACATAACTGAACTTCTATGAATTAGAAATTCATTTGAGCTAGTAAATTTATATTTTGCAATAGTTAAACAACAACAAATCTTTCTCTAAGAGGGTTAAATAGGTTAGTCAACTGAAAGTCAAATATGGCTTATTTTAATAATTTTATAATCCCCAAATGATATTAATCCATTCTCCCCAAATGAGAGTTTTGACTGGTGAGAAAGAGTAAGGAAGAGCAATAGAGGTACACTTCACTTTGAATATGAACTTCCTCAGTTCCTGGAGTGATCCAAAAGGAACTAATGTGAGTTTGGTCAGAGGTACAGAAAACAAGAGAGGCTGGTTATTAAAGATCCACCCCATTCTTGCTGAGCTACACATGATTTTGGTGGCACTAAGTACCCTCATTTCTCTGGGTAATGTATTTGAAAAGCAGCAGATGTACATGATATTTTTTCCAATTTTATATATGATTTATCCTGCCTATCACAAAGTAGGTATTTACTAAATAACTGATGAATGAATGGATATGAAATTGCCATCAGAAATTAGAGCCTTAGTGTACCTCAGAACTTGCTGGGCAGTAAGGTCTTGTGAGAGAGAAGGGCTCTGGAATTCAATCTACAAAATAATACTCATAAAAATTTGCTGTCTCCATAGGGAAAACATCAAGAAAACCCCAGTGCTATATTTTGTGTACATGGGTAAGTTTGATCAGGACAATTATAAAAACACTAGAGGCCCGGTACACAAGATTCGTGCACGGGAAAGGGGGGTGGGAGCGGGGGGGGGCTGGATCCCTCAGCCTGGCCTGTGCCCTCTCGCAGTCCGGGACCCCTTGGGTGATGTCTGCCTGCCAGCTTAGGCCTGATTCCCAGCCTAAACTAGCAAGCAGACATCCCTCTCGCAGTCTGGGACCCCTCCCTCCTTACTGTTCGCCTGCAGCAGAGGTGGGAGAGGCTCGCCAGCCGTGAGCCTGGCTTCTGGCTGAGTGGCGCTCCCCCTGTGGGAGCGCACTGACCACCAGGGGGCAGCTCCTGCATTGAACGTCTGCCCCCTGGTGGTCAGTGCACATCATAGTGACAGGTCGTTCTGCTGTTTGGTCCATTTGCATATTACGTTTTTATTATATGGATTACCAAATTAATTGTCTTACATTATGTTGGGTGGATTTTTTAAAAAATAGCCAAACAATATCATAGCAACTTGAAAATTGCAACAATGGTCCTGGCTGCTATGGCTCAGTTGGTTAGAGTGTCGTCCAGTGCACTGAAGGGTACTGGGTTTGATTCCTGGGTACATAAGGGAGACAAATTATGGATATTTCTCTCACACATCAATGTTCCTCTCTTTTTCTCTCTCTTTTCCTTTCTCCCGCTCTCAAATCAATTGAAAAAAAAAAATTGCTACAATGCCTCTTGGTTATTAGAGGCAATTTGTCATTTGTGTATTTTTACAAATACTTATAAAATAACATTAATAATTAAAATTTCAAATACCAAAGCATCATTTAATGCTAAATGTTTATATCTAATTACAAAATCAATTAACTAAATTGTGCATGGCAGTCACAAATATTGTCAAATCATTTTCTTCCTTCTGTTATGCTAATATTAAAGAAAAAGCAGTACATTGAAATCATTGGAATCTATGTTGAAACGTATATTTGTAAGACAAAAATTCTATTTGTTCTATGAGTCTTTGAAGAAATAAAATGAAAAACATTTTTAATTGTGATCAATTTTAAGCAGGGACTACAGAAACTATCAAAACTTGCCATATACTTTGAAAATAGCACATTTACACAAAACAGAATAGAAATTGTCAGTCACCCACCTCCACTTGTCAGCATCTAGCTTACAACTTCCTTGGCTGCTCGAGTCTGCAGAGAGAGGCTGGGGTATTAATGCCTTGCTATTTTGGCTCAATATAAGATGTTCTAATGGGTAATGCTAAAGATAGCACTCCTCTATTGTATATTTGAATATTGCTAAGAGAATAGATCTTACAAGTTCTCATTACAAGAAAAATATAACTGTGAGGCGATGGTTGTTAACTAAACTTATTGTAGTGATCATTTCAAAATACGTAGGTATATCCAATTATCACATAGTACACAGTAAATGAATACAATATTTTATGTCAATTACATATCAAAAAAATTTTTCAATGCTCATTTCACACTTGCCTGCAGTGGTGGCTAAGGTTTGTCAGGTTGCAGTTTGAAATCTTCTCCTGCATTGATTACGAGTTTCCTATGTGTTGTAGGGTGTTTATTCCTCTTGATTGCTTGGCAGTCCCTTACTCCAGCAATTTTCAACCTTTTTCATCTCATGGCACACATAAACGAATTACTAAAATTCTGTGGCACACCAAAAATATGTTATATTTTTTTGCTGATCTGACAAAAAAATGGCATAATTTTGATTCATTCACACTGAACAGCTATTGTTTTGTTGGCTGTTGTCATTTTTAAATTTGACAATCTTAGGGAAAAGAGGTCAGGACCTCTGATTAAATAGTTAGGTATTACATGTTTTAAAAATTCTTGCAGCACACCTGTATGCCTGATGTGGCACACCAGTTGAAAATCCCTGCTTTCATCCCTGGCTGGTGTGGCTCAGTTGGTTGGAGTGTCCTCCTGTCACAGGTTTGATTCCTAGTCAGGGCACATACCTAGGTTGTGGGTTCAATCCCTAGTTGGGGCATGTATGGGAGGCAACTGATCAATGTACCTATCTCTTTCATATCAATGTTTGTTTTTTTCTCTCTCCCTTTTGTCCTCTCTGGAACCAATAAAATAAAAATTTTTAAATGTATTAAAAACCAAATAAAAATTTTAAAAAAAGAAAATCACTGCTCAATTCTATGAATAAACCAGAGTTTGGTTAACTGTTCATTTGTTGGTAGACATGTGAATGGTACCTAATTTTTAGCTATTACAAATAAAGCTTCTACGAATATTTGTGTACAAGTCTTTTTTTAAATTTTAAATTCTTTATTGTTTAAAGTATTACATATAGTACTATATATTGTGTACAAGTCTTTAGACATATGCTTTCAAGTTGCAGAAAATTTGAAAAATTTTCAAATATCTGCTTATAAGGAAACTAGAGGCTCAGTGCACGAAATTCATGCACAGGGTGGGGTGTGTCCCTCAGGTCAGCCTGCACCCTCTCGAATCTGGGACCCCTTGACAGATGTCTGACTGCCCGTTTAGGTCCGATCCTAGTAGGATCGGGCCTAAACGGGCAGTCGGACATCTCTCTCAAAATCCAGGACTGCTGGCTCCCAACTGCTCACCTGCCTGCCTTCCTGATTGTCCCTAACCACTTCTGCCTGCCAGCCTGATCACCCCCTAACCACTCCCCTGCCAGCCTGATTGATGCCTAACTGCTCCCCTGCCAGCCTGATTGCCCCTAACTGCCCTCCCCTGAAGGCCTGGTCCCCCCCAACTGCTCTCCCTTCCAGACCTGGGTCCCCCCCAACTGACCTTCCCTGCAGGCCCAGTTGCCCCCAACTTCCCTCCTCTGCTGGCTTGGTCACCCCTAACTGCCCTTCCCTGAAGCTTGATCGCCCACAACTGCCCTCCCTTACAGACCTGGTCCCTCTCAACTGCCCTCCCCTGCTGGCCATCTTGTGGCAGCCATCTTGTGACCACATGGGGGCAGGATCTTTGACCACATGGGGACAGCCATCTTGTGTGTTGGAGTGATGGTCAATCTGCATATTACTCTTTTATTAGATAGGATAGAGGCCTGGTTCACGGGTGAGGGACAGCTGGTTTGCCCTGAAGGGTGTCCCGGATCATGGTGGGGGTTCCCTTGGGGCATAGGGCAGCATGGGCGAGGGGCCTGTGGTGGTTTGCAGGCCGGCCATGCCCCCCGGCGACCCAAGCAAAGGCCCTAGTATCTGGGATTTATTTATCTTCTATAATTGAAACTTGGTAGCCTTGAGCAGAGCCAAGCCTCCTGCTTGCCCCATAGCTGCAGCCATTTTTGTTGGGATTTACTTATCTTCTATAATTAAAACTTTGTAGCCTTGAGTGGAGTCCACGGCTGGCCAGCGTGTGCAGGAAGCTTGGCTTCTTCCATAGCCGGGGGCAACTCAAGCCTCCTGCTCTCTCCAGCTCTGTGGCTGCAGCCATTTTTGTTGGGATTTATTTATCTTCTACAATTAAAACTTTGTAGCCTTGAGTGGAGGCCTGGGCCCTCCAGGGTGTGTGGAAAGCTTGGCTTCCTCCATCGCTGGGGAAACCCAAGCCTCCTGCTCTCTCCAAGGCTGTAGCCATCTTGGTTGGGTTAATTTGCATACTCGCTCCTGATTGGCTGGTGGGCATGGCTTGTGGGTATAGCGGAGGTATGGTCAATTTGTATATTACTCTTTTATTAGATAGGATACTATCTGCACTTTCAAGATTGGCAGCATTTAAAAACTGCGAGTTTTGATGAGGTTGTGTAGGGGATGAAGAGTACTATTTTACACGAACAAAATTGAACTATGGGTTGGTAGAAATATTTTTGAGGGTAATTTGATAGTAGTTATCAAAATAAAAATATATGCTTATTCTTTGTTCAAGAAATTCTCCATAATTTTCTCTAATATTAAAAAAATTAGTTACTCTGTATGTGCCTATTTCTCATTTGTGGAAAGCAGACAATAACATGTAGCATGTTCCTCATAGAAGAATTAAATAAATTAGTTTATGAAAAATGCTTGCATACCAAAAATTTTTCATTATTTTTACTATTTCCTGTAGGAATCTATTCTTCAGAAATACTTTGTCAAATATGTAGGAAGTTATTTTAAGGGTGTTCACTACAACAATATTGTTATAATAAAACATTGGAGACAATCTCAATGACCTTAGATAAGGGATTAGTAAATAAATTGTGGTATATCTGTAGGAGGTAATATATGGAAAGGGTAGATGTGTGTACTGGAGAAGATATAGCCTCATTCTAAATTCTGCCTCAGTCTGAAGGAGTTGTGGAAATTGGTCTATTTATTAATCTCTCTCTGTCTCAGTTTCTTCAACTATAAAAATAATGACAACAATACCCACCTTATGCGAGTCTTTGTGGTAGATCAAGGAGATACCACAGGTAAGTTTCTTAGAAGAGAATCAGGGCATAGTGAGCATCCCATAAATCATAGCATTATTTCCGAGTATTTTGTACCCTGTATATGTAAAGGTCCAGGCAGGTCTGAATGTGCTGCTGCATAAGGACACTCTAAGAGAAAGGTTTTATTTCCCCCTGTAAGGATTGTATAGCGGAGACAAGGAAAAGACCCACTTACATATGCTTAGGCTTGGGTGTAAATGTTCAAATATTTGTCAATTATTACTTTATACTCTAATTATAGAAAGAGAACATAGTTAAGCATATTTCAAGGGTCAAATTCAACTTGCTTAATTTTGATTACAAATGAAAATTTTAATATATAAGACTGATCAACTCAACAGTAAATAGTAAATATCAAAATTAAAAAGAAACACTTCTCGATCTTAGAGTAATTTATTTGAATTTATATATGCAGAGAATAACACAGTTAATGTTTTTGGGTTTTTTTTTGGAAAGACTACTATGACAGACAATATTGAATGATTACCGTCTTATATTATTTTACATTGAAATGACTTCACATGAGAAAAAAAAAAGTTATGCTAATACATGCACTTCGTTTTCTGTTATACTAAATCTCTTTAGGAGCAAGGACCCCTTCATATTCAGGTTATCTAAAAAATATTCAAATGATTTTGTGAAATAAACAAACTCAGTCTTACTCAGATTAAAAAAGAAGCTGATTTTCATGTTGAATGGAAAAACTAGAAACAGCAGATGTGTATGCAAAGGTAAATAAAAACACTGGCTGCTTCTCAGTAGGGGTGAGAGTCTGCCTTTCACGCTAATTTATGTACGGTATAACAAGTAACCACTAAATGTAGTAGCTGGAGGAAATTTGGCTGGAATTGTTCCTTTTACAAGTCGTAGCCACACTTCCTGCCCATAATTTAATTCCAACAAGGCATCCCCAGTCAAAACCCTATCACAATGTGTTTTACTGTTAATATTTTCAGATTCAAATGTAAGCTTGTCTCTCCCATCAACCACCAAAAATCCAGAGAGATGAGCACTAAATGACTCAATGGTATACTTAAAAACATATACCCCTAGATACGGAATTCTGAATTTTCCAGTTCTTGGAGTATATGAAGATCCATAATTGACCTCCAAATTATTAAATAGAATAGGACCAGGTGTAGTCATTCCATATGTATGAGATGCAAAAAATGCCACCATCGGTGCGTATCTGTAAGAACCTTTGGAAAAATCTGTAAAAGGAAATAAATGGAATGAGTTAATTTTTATGTTTTTACCTGTTTTGCCTTTCCTCATATCTTTATCATCTGTCTCAGTTACAAATAGGATTAGCAGAAGTAAAAGGTCATTCATTGTATTTAACAAGGGCAGGTGTGTCTGAATGCCTGCCTCTTTTCTTGGCTGAGTTACCAGAAAGCAGTGTCTCTGAGCCTCAGTTTCCCCGTTTAGATCATGACAGAACTAGAACGATAATAACATTCTACCTCCCTCATAAAAATGCCTCAAAGATTAATTTGCATATTGCTTTGATCTCTCCAGGGATAAAGGAATTCAAAGCACTTTATGATTATTATGGTATGCCAGAATGTTTTAAGGCCCCTTGAAGGCACTGAAGCTGACATGATGCAGAAACAATTTTTCCAGCACCTTGTCAAACAGTTTCTAGAGGCTAAACGAAAACCAAATGAAGTCATATGCACTATAGAGAAGTAGACAAAAGGAATTTTCTATGTAATTAATGCCAAATGTACTAACAAAGGCTGAGATTTAAAAATAGACTAAAAAAAAATGTACTCTTCACTATGCAGCATATTAAAAGCCTGCTTTGAAGTGTTTTTTTGCTCTCATTAAAGAGAATGCATTTTAAATGTACAAAGAAATCAGAAATGGTACACTCTTCAAGTAAATTTATAGCAACCAATAATTACAAAGGTAAATGGACAGAAAAGGCACCTTATTCTACTCAATACATGTGAGCATGTGCTATCAGTCCTTACCTAATCAAAAGGCACTCTTAGCTTGACCTTCATGGAAGATATGCTGTAGTGATAAGCACTTATGAAAGTTTCATTTAAATGGCCAGGTCTGATAGGAATCAAAGGTGTACTGTTTAACAACTTGTTTAAGGAGATAGAGATTTTCTTTAGGATGCACAAGGAGGGGAAAAGTTGCCTCTATTATACCAATATCGAAAATTTCAACAAGTGTACATCAGTATGAATTTATCTGACAAGAAAAGACATTTCCACTTGTAAATTTGCATTATTCAGTAAGTTTCCGAAGTAAAAGGAACTAATCCTCAAATGAGGCCAGATTAAGCAGGCTAAGTGTTCCTTCGTAAATATTTCTAAAAATGTTTTTGCACAAGACACTGAATGAACCCACCGGTGCGTGCACTGCCTTACCTGGAGCTAACGCGTTTTCTTCCACCAGCTTGACAGTGCAGTTGTGACCAGTGAAAGGGTGCCGGCAAGCGCAGATGAAGCTAGTCCTCCCGTTTATACACGTGCCCCCGTTTTGGCATGGGGACCTACTACACGCTTCTTCTGTTACTGAAAAAAAGAGTCACATAAAAGAGGGTAAATGTTACCTACTTCCTGTTGGTTTCAAGTTATAATTTGCAGCAGAATCAGAAAAATATTGATGACTAAGAAATAAGAAAAATGGGTTCCCAGGTCCAGCCGCCACCAGGATAGTCACGGGACTTCTTGCAAATCCCTTAACTCTTCGAGCTCTCTTTCCTGCTTCTTGGAAGTGGGAATAATTCTGTGATCCATTTATTTGTGTGGAAATATTTGGTCAGTGTAGAACAGTATAGAATATCTGGTCACAGAATCACGTGTGTTTGGAATTGGTACATGATAAAGGTAATATTTCAAGTCATTGGAGAAGCAAAATGTCTATTCAATACATTGTGTGCAGATATTTGGATATCCATAAAAACATAAATTCCACATGTACAAAATACTACATGTTAAAAAAAAACCTCATATAATGGCATTACTGTTAAGTAAAAAAAATATCTATGTAGAGATTTTAAATTTTGGAAATCTCTTTCAAAGCCAAACAAAACAAAAATCAGAAGCTATATAGAAAAAATCTTTTAAGTTTGACCACAAAAGTATTAAAACTCATTTGCAATAAAAGCCACCATTATCAAAATTCAAAGATAAGTGACAGATTAAGAGAAAACAAAATAGTAGACACAATAATCTAATGACTAATATCCATAACATATGAAAAGTTCTGACAAAAAAAAAAGTAACCTCTTAAAAAAGGGAAAAAATGGGCAAATGATATGAACAAATCACTGAACAAAAACATGAAAGCTCACGAAAAATTTTAAAAGCTATTCAACCATATTATTAATGAAGGAATGATACCACCATCACCATTTTATAACAGGTGGCAATATTTAAAAAGATAAAAACATCCCATCATGGTGAAATAAGAGAAATTGAGCATTTTTACAGAATGCTGGCTAGAGCTTAAATTGTTAGAACCTTTGAACAGGACAATTGGGTCCATATTTATTAGAATTTAAAAGGTTAATTTGCTTTGAATCAGAAATTTCTTCTGGTAAATATATACTCTAGTCTAGACACACTTCCTAAGTATACAAAGATAATTGCTTAAGAATGTTCTTTATGCCATCATTTGCATTAGTGAACAATTGTAACACACCTAAATGACCAGTGATGTGGGACTCGTTAAATGAATTACAATATATTTTCACTAAGAAATATTAGACAGCAGTTAAAGAATGAGGCAGATTCCTCAACACATTTGATTTACTGAAGACAATCAGTTCACTCATTAGAGTTTCACTTATTTAGAAAGCCTCAAATTCTGAATATGGTTATAAACATAATACATAATTATGTAAATGCAGAGAAAAGGTGGGAAGAACACTATTACTGGCCACAGTTATCACTAGGGCACCACCTTGTGGCAATAGTGTAAATACTTTACAATCTACTCATTTCAACAATTTTTAAATTTAGGGTTATTTGCCTTGTTGAACATTTTTCTCAAGAAGTATGATCTATAGATACTTTATAGAGATTCTGCTTCATATTTAAATAATTAAATTTCACATAAAATGTGACTTGTATGACTAGAAGTTTTGGCAAAGAAAATATATATTACTTATGCAATTAGAAATTGATTTAAATTATTTTGGTATACTCTCTGAAATACCCCATAAACTATTTTCCCAACAAAGATACATATAAAAATATTACATGTGTAATGTGTTTTAACAAATGTTTTAAACCAGCCTAGATTTCTGCAACCATGTGAATAGGTTATTAAACCCTTCCATTTGCTGTTAGTTATCATTCTAAAACCAAGCCCATTATTTGCTGGCTTTAAAAATCTTTAATGACTCTCCATTACCTATAGAAATGTGAATTCTTTATGTCAAAGCACTGGCTTTGTCTCTTTTCACATTCTCTAAATCTAGCACAGTGATCAACTCACAGGATTGTATTCAATTAAGGTATTTCACTGGAAATGAATCAACTGTGAGGTGGAGTTGAGGGAATACTGAATTATTTATGTAACCTGATTAGCTCTGTAATTCTTATTTTCCCAGATGGGAAAATGCCACTGTCACCTGTAGACTTGACCCTACCCATGAATCAGGGATCAATTTCAGAAACCAAGAAATCTGCATTGCTATTAATTCTACTGTGATTCTCCAGGACCAGGGCCATTGCCTTTTCTTTAATGTTCAGGAAGCACATTTCATTTTTCTTGCCCTTGTGTTCCATTACCCCTAAAACAGGATCTTGCCTTGTTCTCCTTCCTTGAGTCATTTTAGAGGGTGCCATTTTGCCATTTATTTCAATTCCTTTGTAGGGTCATTCATCTAGAGTAAAAATCCACTTGATCCAATTGGGGCCTGCACTTTCTCCTATTGCTGTAGTAGCTCAAACTTGCTGAGACCATGCCTGGTTTGCCTTCTAGGATATCTGTCATTGTGCCTATAGATTATCTGCTGGGGTACCTCACCCACTGCTCTGCACCCTTCTGCTGCTTGTGTTTTAAGTTGCTTTTCTTGCCTTCCTTAATGTTTTAGGTACCTCTGGTCTCTGAGTCCAATATAATCCACATTACAATGCATAAAGTATTCCTATGCTTCCCAGAACTGAACATACTGTGAATTGACTCTAAATCAGAGCAAGCTATGGTAACAATTACCATAAAGAAATGACCTTACACATCTGTTAATGTTCCATAAGAATTAAATGTTCATTGTTTATTTTTGTACCTGAATCACATTGTGTCATAACAAAACTTCTATGTTCTGATGTCACAGATAGTCTTTCAAATTCCATATTTATTTAATTCATTTTAACAAGAATTCACAATTATTATTGATAATTAAATGTATCTTATTACATTTGACTTATCATATCTAGTCTTTGTTTTAATTCTATATGCAATGTCTTAGCCACCGCTCCCAGCTTTTTTATATTTCCCTAAGTTATGTTTTATGTGTTCATCCAAGTCATCAATACAAATATTTTATGAATCAGTGTCAAGTACACAGCTTTATAACACACAACTAAAGATTGGTTGGCACTGATTTGTCAATTGAAACTGTTTGTACTTTGTTATACAAGCTACAAATCTACTTTTGTGAATCACCTGACTTGCATTTTTCTACTTGATTTCTAAGATACTTAAAAATGGTTAGGTACCTTTATAAATTTCTGTGCATATTTGTGCTCAACAGGCAAGTTGTCCTTGAATTAACAACAAAAATAAGACTTAAATACAGCATCATTTTCTTTTTGACATCTTCCCTATCCCAGTCAAAAGGCTTAATTATATATAGTTCTCTTATCGTCTGACCTCGGAAATTTGCTTATTAAATTTGCCACACTATAGTGTAATTGCTCCCATGTCCTTCTCACTTCCAACTCGAGTGCGAGCAATTGTGAGGTCAGGGCTCAGGTCTTTTATTTCTTAAACTTTGTGTCCCTACTGAATAGCACAGCACCTGACATACAAAAGTATTAAATGTCTTCCTGAAGTTGAATAAACAAAGTAATGAAAGATTAACTAGATAATCACATCAGTCTTATCCAATACGTTATCCCTTTTTCACAGTTTCTCAAAAATTACAGGGTATTTTAAAATCACCAATCCATATTTATTGTGCAATTTCAATAGTTATTTGTGGAATCTTGGTTTAGAATGAGTTTTCATAGCCATTTCAACTGCCTAGTTTAAGCAAAAAGCAACAATTTATTTAGCTATCTATAAATTTCATGATGTTTCTTCAAACATCGAAACACTAAAAGTGTTGATGATTCATATTATAATTTTACAAGTATTCTAAAATTACACATATTTTATATATTATGCATTTTATAAAATAATCAAAATTATTAGATTATCTGAAGGAAAATGACTGAAACAAAGTTCTTTCAATATACCTATGATGTCTGTAAAACTAGAAACCAAAGGCAAAATAATGATAAAGAATTTCTCAGTCGCCAGGATTGTATGAACTTTAAGAGGAGATATGAGTTAGTGTTTTTGATACTGCCTGTGTTTTTGTAGCTTACAGGAGGCATGATGTCACTGGCATGGTTTTCTAGAGACCTGACTCATTTCAAGCACACTTCCCACCACTTCTCCACCTTGGGCTTCAACCCTCTTCAACTCTTCCCAGTCCATTTATTTTCCTTAATGCAGATCAGTGCAACTTGTAGAACAGTTCTGCCAACTCAACATTCTACTATCTTGTGCAAGTAGTATAACTAATCTTTCAAAATTTATTCCCCTGCTCTGAACATGACTAAAATTACATTGCCATTGTCTTGGAATGTTTCATAAGTCTCAATTTGTTCTGGCTTTTGCTTTCTGACCCCTGATATGTGCTCAAATTACACTTTTCTATTAATCCTACTTCCATACTTCATAAATGTTCATGTTAAATTTGAAATGATTGGAGAGCTCCCTACATTTTCAAATCACTCTGCCTTTGCTAACATTTGCCATTCTTATTATAATTACTTGCTTAATGTATAAGCTCCATTGAGAAGAGAGACTGTGTTTAATTTACCACTCTATCCACTCAGTATTACTCAGTACTCATTCAGAATTTCCTCAATAGGTTTCTGATAAATAAAATGAAGGGGCACATTTTATTGATATTTTCTACTTCATTCTTATTTTTATTTATAGTATACACAATACTAGAGGCCCGATGCATGAAGATTCATGTAAGAATGGGTCTTCCTTCCCCTGGCTGCCAGCACTGCCTTCGCTACGGCCTGGAGCTGCCTTTCCGCCTCCCCACGCTGCCCAGAGGCCTGGAGTGGCTGGGGCAGCTGGGGCGGTGCATCCTGCCCCGACACCAGCCGCTTGGTTCCTATATATACAAATTAACCCACCATCTTTATTGGGTTAATTTGCATACTTACTCCTGATTGGCTGGTGGGCATCGCAAAGGTACAGTCAATTTGCATCTTACTCTTTTATTAGTGTAGATGTCATATATAACATTTTTATATATTATTTTACTTTTATTTATTATTTATTTTAATTAACCCTTAATTTATATTTTATTGCTTAGTTCTGCTTTAGCATAAAGATAATAATTCTTTAAAAATATTTTTATTGATTTTAGAGAGGAAGGGAGAGGGTGAGGGAGAGAGAGATAGATACATGAATGATGAGAGTGAATCATTGATTGGCTGCCTCCTGCACGCCCCCCCACCAGGGATTGAGCCCACAACCTGGGCATGTGACCTTGATCGGAATCGAACCCATGACCCTTCAGTCCACAGACCGACGGCTATCCACTGAGCCAAACCGGCTAGGGCAAGATCATAATTTTTATTTCTTCATTTAAACAATAACTTTGCAGAAGGCAGATAACTGATCCTTACTTAGAGCAGAGCAGTTTCCAACAGATTAGTGAGGGAGGCTATCATTATTTATTACAAATAAATATGTTGCCAGGCAGGACTTGAACTTAGGTTTCCTGGTTCCAAAATCAGTGCTCTTTAGTCATCCCAACTGCCTTTATGCAGAGTCACAGAAATTAGAAATGGTTTCAAAGTCATATAAAACAGTTAAATATTCACTAGGCTCTTATTTTTCTCTCTTAAACTGCTTATATTCACAGCAATTATAATTTTAAAAGTTACATTTGGTATGTGACCAAATCTTTTTATAGAATGTAATCTTCCTTAGAAGAGAAGGGATTATTGTGAATAAAAGAGGTTTATTAAGGAGTGCCAAATACATTTGATATATCTTGGGGGAAATGGTTAAAATAAAATGGTCAATGGTCTCCCAGCAGGAGCCTGGTATCCTCAGCAATGACGCTGCTGACGTTATATTACAGCAGGATTCAGCTCCTCTTGGAAGGCAAGCAGCCAAACTCTCTCTGCAGGGACAGGTCTGCCAATTGCTATACAAACAAATCTTCAAAGATGAATTAAAACCCTCTTGATGTCTATTGGAATATTGTTTAGAAAAAAATCAAATATTTAGTGAATCAACCAGAGCAGCTTATCATCATTGGCCTAGGAAGATCATAATTAGCATATCTGAATGTAGGAATGGCTCAAATGGAAATGATAGGGATGAATACTCTAATTTTGCCCTTCTGTGAATAATTGGTGGTGACTTTCAATGACAACTTCCTACTGGCCAAACCATAGAAAAGTTAAACTGAGAAGTAACACCTTTATTTCTGCCTGGTCAATGCAGAAACAAGGGGCCGTATTTGGATCCTCTAGAGAAGAAATTCCCTGGGAATATCAATTCTCGCTGTATGGAATATTCAGATGTGGTCCGACTCTTGAACAGATACCATGAGTCCAACAGAAGCAAAAGGAAGAGAAAGGCAGCTGAATACACTCCACAATCTCTTTGAGTACAGAGGTTGAGGACTGAGCCCTGAGTCCAACTGAACAGGAGTCAGGCTCAATCACCTACTAGCTGCATGACCTTAGATAACTTTAATTCACCCATCGGAGGGTTAGTTTACTCATCTTCAAATAAGAATAATGATAGTTAGCTCATAGGTGTTATTAAATGAAGTAATGTGTAGAGTATAATTTATACAGTGCCTGGGATATACTAAGTACTAAATAGTATCAAATATTATGTTATTATACTATAACTAGGCTTCAAAATAAAGTATTAAAATTAAACATATTTTATCTTTTAAAAACATGTTTATATGATTTTTCTTCCTACAAATTGCACATACTCTGCAAATGATAGTGGCTATAATCTGAATAATATTATTGTAAAATTTGTAAGATGATAATTATCTTGTGGTGTTAGTTATGTAGGGGAGCAATGTGGCTGCATGGTATTTATAAAATAATAGCAAAAGTCAAAGAAAATACAGCCAAATTTATCCAGAATATCAGTATGTTCCACCCAGGTATTAAATAGGGTATCAAAGGAAGTAGTTGGTTTTGCAATTTATTTATTATTGTAGAACAGTGGTCGGCAAACTCATTAGTCAACAGAACCAAATATCAATAGTACAACGACTGAAATTTCTTTTGAGAGCCAAATTTTTTAAACTTAAACTATATAGGTAGGTACATTGTTATTAACTTAATTAGGGTACTTGGTATTTTGTGGAAGAGCCACACTCAAGGGGCCAAAGAGCAGCATGTGGCTTGTGAGCCGCGGTTTGCCGACCACTGTGAGAACGTAGCCTGAGTTCACTGGTTTAATCACTGTGAATAGATTTTACCTGCTCAGCTGCCTAATGAATGCCACCAGTGTTATAGCCCCATGGTCGGCAAACTGCGGCTCGCGAGCCACATGCAGCTCTTTGGCCCCTTGAGTGTGGCTCTTCCACAAAATACCAGGGCCTGGGCGAGTCTATTTTGAAGAAGTGGCGTTAGAAGAAGTTTAAGTTTAAAAAATTTGGCTCTCAAAAGGAATTTCAGTTTGTACTGTTGATATTTGGCTCTGTTGACTAATGAGTTTGCTGACCAATATTAAGCCCATAGAAACAGGGCTGGCTTAATGAGCATGAATATCTATGTACCCACTTAAAATTATGTTGCTGGTCCTACAAAAAGTGAATATCTACCCAAAACATTAAAGTAGGTCAATATATCTTTATTGCCCTAACATTGTTTTTTGTTATCTTTACTGAAATAAAAATAAAGAACTGTTAATTATTAATTATAAGCCAAGATCAGGAAGTAATTTTATCAGGGCATCATTGCAAAAAAGAATCAGAGCTAGGCTAATTATTAGCCCATTAGGCCCCAAAATTATAAGCGCCTAAGATGTATTCTTTACACTATAAAAGTCTACAGGTTCTTATGCCCTATTAAATTTTTAACTCCATTAATTTTGAATTAATATTCAAAATTTTATACATACTGCATAGATCCAGGTATTTTTTAGTTTAGGGGGAAAAAATGATGCAGTTTGCCTGGTATATGATTGCATATCCTATAGAGCTTAAATGAAACTCATTTGCAGTAATCACAGGAAGAGCAAGGATTAAAATAGTATAGAAAAAGAACAACTTATTACTTTTCCTAAAAGCATTATCATAGAACATCTGAATATTGAAGTACTACCTTTCTCCTAGAAGCATATACATCTAAATCATTTGTTCTGATTCCACTGCACAAGGTTAGTTCTCCTGGGTCAGATTAATTTAAAGGGAACATAAATAAATACAATAATTTAAATAGTCAAGAGACAAACTTTGTATATTTTGTGATTTTAAATATTATTATAAAAGCTTTCAGAGATTAAATGAGTCATCTTACGTTAGGATAAAGATCACTCTTTGTAATTAAAAGGCAACAAAATTTACCCAACTGAGTATATAATTTAACAACAGATATACAATATACACGGTGGAGGCAAAAGTAGGTTTATAGTTGTTCATAAGGAAAATAACACAATAATAAATAGTAATACAAGAATGAATTCTGTATTTTCGCATACTCACAACTACAAACCTACTTTTGCCCCATCCTGTTTATGAGGGGAACACTGCCATTTTCTTTAGTAGGAATCAGTAGCTCTTCTTTCCACTGTGGAAAAATTATTTAATATTACTCACATGCCAAACATATTCCTAAAACACTTCTTTCATCAGCGAGACTATTAGTTTATAGGCATTGCACTGAATTTCTCTTTCTTCCCAAAATTATGCCCCTTCTTCAGTGTTTATAAACATCTGTTAATGGTACTGCTACTCTCTCATTTCCCAAGTTCAAAACCTTAAAATATTCTAGCTCTCTTCTTCCCCAAGTGCCCAGCATTCAAGCTGTGAACAGCTCACAGTTTTTGCAGTGATGCAGTCTGCAACATATTTCTACCAATAAGCTCAATAAAACATTTTCTGCACTCTCATCACTTGAAAGGAAGAAACACAGTTTCTTCGGAGAGATGAACTGACTTAAGGATCTACAGAAACTTGCTGAAACAACTAGGACCAGAATCATAATTGGTTGAGCCTCAGAACATTAATGTTTCTACTGTCCCTCTTCTGTTTCTGTTGATTTTACTTTAACAACATTTCTCACCACTGTTCAACTACCTCTTCCTTTGATATGTCTCTTATTGCTCTTGCCAGTAATGTGCTAGCTGGTATTTCTAACTTCCTGATTTGCAGTCAGGCTACACACTACTACTGCTAGCTCCATGCTTCTGAGACTGTTCTTATTGCACCCAAGCCTCTGCGCCACATTTTCAAAGACCACTTTGTACAAAATCATGTCTAAATGCCTTGTAAGGGCTATGATCTGAGTGTCCCCCCCAAAAAAAATTAATATGTTGAAATCTTAAACCTCGAAGTTGATATTTGGAGCTGGGGCCTTTGGGAGATGCTCATGTATCCATGCGTATGTTAGGTCATTAGGGTGAAGACCTCACGAATGGGATTAAATTCTTGTTTTTGTTTTGTTTAACAGCCCTTTTTTACTATTTACTGTTGTTGCTTATTTTTATTTATTTACCTATTTTTATCATGGAGACTATTATATATGTCCCATTTCCCCCTCTTTGTAAGCCTCTGCCCAGCCCCTGCCCCTCATTCCCTCTGGCCATCACCACACTGTTGTCTGTGTCTATGGGTTTTGCATATATGTTCTTTGATTAATCCCTTCTTTCTTCTTTCATCCAGTCTTCCCATCTTCATCCCCTCTGGCAGCTGTCAGTCTGCTTCATGTATCCATGCCTCTGTTTCTATTTTGTTCATCAGTTTGTTTTGTTCATTAGATTCCACATATAAGTGAGATTATATGGTATTTGTCTTTCTCTGACTGGCTTATTTCACTTAGGTAATAATCTACTAGTACAGGTCCATCCATGCTGTTGCAAAAGGGAAGATTTCCTTCTTTTTTTTATCACTGTGTAGTATTCCATTGTATAAATGTACCACAGCTTTTTACCCCACTCCTCTACTGATGGGCACTTGGGCTGTTTCCAGATCTTGGCTATTGTAAATAATGCTGCTATGAACACAGGGGTTCATATTCTTTTGAATTGGTGTTTTTGGATTAGAGTTCTTATAAAAGAGACCCCACAGACATCCCTCACTGCTTTTACCATGTGAGAACATAGTGAGAAGTCACCAGCTGTGAACCAAAAAGAAGGCCCTCTCTAGAATGCAACCAGGCGGGCATTTTGGTCTTGGATTTCATAGGCTCCAAAACTGTGAGAAATAAATATTTTTTGTTTATAAACCACCCAGTCTATGGTATTTTCTCATGGCAGCCTGAATAAACTAAAGATACTTAGTGGGGCATTCATGGCCTTCTGTGATCTACAGAAATGGAATTCCTGCTTACTTATACATTCATTCATTCATTCAATCAACAGAGTTCCTATTGTATAACAGACATTTTGCCAGGTAATGCCAAAATGAATAAGACATATCCTTATCTTACTCATCAAGGAGCTCATGGTTAATACATATTCAAAAAAAATGTTCTACAGGAGCAAATTTGATTGTTTTACAGGAGTTTTGTCAGAAAAAAAGTTATGAGACATGTAGACAATATATGTATATACTGTGAGCACTTATTTTGTAATGATGCCTAATTTACATAGGATAGGATCAGATTCAAATAATACTTCAATGATCTTAGAATTACATAACTATTTACCCAAGTTCCAGCAACTTCTTTTTTTTTATTCTTTTGCAACCGCCTTTTATATCTTATGGTGTTGCTAAACCATACAGATCTACTAAGTAACATTTAAATAGATAGAGAGATTGAAAGTGATTTTTCAATGATAACTTACCAGGAGATAGAACGTTGTCTGTGTTTCTTTGGGTTCGGCCGATCAGGACAGTGCTAACATTCACTGCTGGTTTCTTAAGCGCATTGTTTTTTTTCAACAATGATTTTACTTGCTTCTGAGACTTGAAAACATTTGCAATACTACTAGATAATGATTGGTTTATATGCCAAGTTAAATTTGATAGAGCAATTTGAGTTTTTATTTCAATTATTGACTGTACAAATTCTGTAAGACCTTTCTGAAGAAGTTGAATATCTGGTAGGGAATCATTTATCCAGTGAGGTATGGTATCATTCAGTTTTGATATACGTGTAGAAGCATTATGACACATTGTTAAAGCTTCATAGAGAGTTTTGTTAAGTAAAGAGAAGTTAATTGAAAGATGAATGGATTTTGCTTCCAGTGCCTTAAATCTAGAATTTAATACCTGCAGTTGAAGAGCCTGGTCTCTCTCATTTGTGGCCACATTGCCTTTTTTTAGTAAAACATAATAAGGTATGAGCAACTTGGTTACTTTAGACTCAATGTCTTGCAACCGAGTTTCAAAATTTATGGAAATCTTTGTGGCTGAGAGCATTTTTTCCTCCAAATGATTCATATTTTCCTGGTATTTTATCAGTTGGGAAGTGGTTTTATTGACCATTTGATAAATCTTTTGGAAGTTGAACTGACTTAATTTTTCATCTTTGGGAATATCTGCAAGGGCCTTGGCAACTTGCAAAACAAAGTTATATCTCTGATTGTCATTGACCAAAATCTGAATAGAATCATTCAAATGTTGGAACTGAGGAATGAATGCCAAAATAGTTTCCATATTTTGGCTACATTTATCATGGAACTTGGGATTGCACTTTATTGTACTCACGGTCTCTTTTAACATATAGTTATCTTGAATGAAATCAATGGCATTATTTATAATGGTCATTGTCTTATTTAGGCCATCTTCCATTTCTAAGGCATGTTCATTGATACGTCTGTCTAAGGTATCACTACGACTCTGTACTTCATTTCTAAGTAAGTTGTGTCGTTTTGTAAGTTCTTTGATTAGAATATTTAGACTATTGACAGCACTAATCAGATTTTCCACTTTCTTCCTTGTAGCTTTTGCTTCTTTTGGTTGTTCAAATGTTAGTGTCTCTCCAAGTGATGCTCCCTGCTCAAGCAAGGGTTGAAGGATCTGCATATCAAAAGTCAAATCATTTAGCTGCTCATTCATTTTATCCATCTTATTGTCCATGGGAAAGATTACCTCAGCCAATGTTTGGTTTAAAACTTGTAAATTCTCTTCTGCATCCTTAATTTGAAATTTAAAATCATTTCTGCACTTGGATAACACGTCTTCCCATTCACTCTTGACAAATTCTTTTTCCATTTCCAAAGTGATGGTGAGATTGTTGATCTTGCTGTCTTGGGTGTGCAAATTATCAAACATTTGCAGCATCATCAAACCTTGCTTCTTTACATTCTCATGTAGAGTGGACAGGTACTCAGTGACATTATTGCTAACTGATTCTGCAGCTGGAACATTCTTCTCATGTGATACTTGTTCCATTGACAGAAGATGTTCATGTACTTCCTTCATTTTAGAAAGAGTCTTATTGAAGGATTCATAATACAGAATGTTCCTTGAGTGTTCCCGTTCCAGAGCACTTTCTAAATGAGTCTGCCTTGCTTCTAGTTCTTTAATAGGCTTCTCATATGTAAAAATCATTTCTTGCCTCATATTCACAATGTGATTTTTCAGATCTAGTATATCAGTCAAAGTGGGTCTATTTTCCTGCATTAAAACAGACTTTTGCTGGACTTCTATTGAAACCACAGATTCATTAACTTGTTGAATTATGTGTTTGGTGTCTTCAAGATCCTTTGAGAGTTTTGATACAGTCTTGAAGAGCTGTGCTATAGTCTCTTCTATGTCATTTTGGAAAATTTTAAATTGTTCTTTAACTATATCCTTTACCAGATCATTAATGCTTCTAGATTTTAGACCTAGAGAAAAAAGCAATAAACAATAATAAATGATACATGATTTTAACAATGTAAACTTTAGATATCTCTAAAAAAGATAAAAAGTTTTGAGGCCAAACACTAATAACATGTAGTAATAAAAATACCTCTTGACTACACTTATGTAATTTTAAAGATGTCTATAGTTTATAGATGGTGATCACTTTCTTAATTCGTAAGATTGAAGGGAGAAATCAATTGTGGTGTTGAACACACCAGAACCATGAATCTGAGTTTCTCTGGACAAAAGACATGAGGGAACTACCGCTGTTTCCAGTTTACAGACTCTTGTATGCAATGCTGCTAGGTCTAGTTTTAATCTTGTATGAAAATAAAGGACTTGGGGCTTTCTGCCTTAGTAAATAATACCTCATCTTAGGTCACGACTGTTACTAGGTTTCTAGTAATTAAATTTCAGAGTCTGTGTTTTGAGCTTATAAAAACTAATAAATTGACTACAGAGAAATGATTTTATGAGATTCTTAAATGAGGAACAATATGAAATAATAGCTACAACATTCAACAATAGTTTATAATAACAATATAATGATAATGAGAGGTTTGGAGCTCACTAAGGCAAATGAAAATAGGAATTTAAGATATACCTTAATTATTATACTATGACACTAATTCTCAACAAAAAGAGAAGAGGCCACTTCCCACTAATGAAGCACATAATAATATATCCTGTATTAGAAAGCATGGGCTGATCATAAACCAAGAATTGTAAACAGTTCTAAAAATAGCATTTAAAAAAAGGAAGGAAAGAAAAAGGGCCCTGCACACTATTCAGAACTATTTAGAATATAAAGTGAATATTTTAAAATTTAAAAATTCAAAACAAAACAAAATGAAACAATAATTTTGTTATAAAAACAAAAAATGAGAAAAAACAAAACATATTTTTAAGGTATATTTATAATACATATGAAGCACTTAAAATGGAAGGTATGTCCATTCCAAAATATAAGCAATGACTACAATATAAAATACAGGTAACACAATACGAAGAATTTTAAACAACAAGGTTTGAACAATGGTATATTAAGAAATGAGTAATAGCTACTATGAAGCCTATACAAGAAAGATGATTTATAATCATCTTTCTTGTATAGGCTTCATAGTAGCTATTACTATGAAGGGCTAAAATGTAGAGTCTCTACATGTATATACCTTGTTAGCAAGTTTCTAAAAGTATTTATGATGCATGAAAGACTTACAAAAATATTATGAAAAAGAAATTATGCTAAATAGAATGATGGATTGCTTGAGCATCTTGATATTATTTAATCTGGTTCTAAGACAAAGCTGTAAATGTTGTTTACATGGATAAATATTTTCCTGGAAATCCTAGACCCTAAAGATCAATGAGCAATATTGATCTTTAGGTTCTAGAATTTCCAAAACACATACAAAAATTATTGTATGTTTCTAAACCTACTGAACACTGAAATAAATTTAAAAGGCAAAAAAAATTATGTGAAAATCAATTTGTATGTAACTGAAAAAAACACACATATGAAGTATGGAATAGTAATCAATTACACATAGCAACAAAGTACTAAGGAAAGGCTAAATTAATTAGAAAAGATTACACAGCCACAATTAAGAGAAATTATACTGAAATAGTCCTAGCTTTTGTATTTAATAACATGAATAATTATACCAGAAAAGTTTTAAAGTATTTTTATTCTCCAAATTTTACACATTTAACCAGTCACCAATTTATAAAACAAATCTTCATTGAGTATATTCTATAAGCTACTTAGAAAATAAAATTTGAAAGATTAAATTTCTGATATTAAAAATAAAATGTTAGCTTTACTGTGTGTAGGTGCTTCTCAATAGCAGTTATTTTCACTGAAATTTCTATAGGATTATTTAGTTATTTCCTGTTTGTTGAAATTGTCTTTAGCCCTGGCTGAGTGACTCAGTTGGTTGGAGCTTTGTCCCATGCATCAAAAGGTGGTGGGTTCAATTCCCAGTCAGGTCACATACCTATGTTCTGGGTTGGATCACTGGTTGAGGTGTGTATGGGAGGCAACCAATCAATGTTTCTCTTTCTCTGCCTTCCTCTCTGTCTAAAATCAATAAAACATTTTAAAAATTGTCTTTAATTCTCATGACAACAACTTGATGAAATACAATAAAATACTTAAGGTCAGAAATCATACTTTCCTGAAAATTATAATCTTATAATTTTGGCTTTAAAATGTTTTTTCAAGAAATGTTTTTTTCAAGATTGCACAAGTAAAACTTAAGCGTGCTTGAATTAATTAATGAATTGTGGACAGTAAAACAGGTGTTTAAATTCAGGAAGTGAAAAACAACATGATCTGAAAGTCCAAATAAGAATAATAGTACGTAAAAACATTGTAAATAGGTAAAGTTCAGTGTTGAATCTTGATCAAAGTAAGAATCTTGATTCTTAAGTAAAAAAAAAGTAAACTATGGAAATGAAAATTAGAAGGTCCTGTAGCTGTTATTTATTGAAAAAAATTTATTGTATGACAGATAAGAAGTCAGATTATTAGCTCAAAAACTTGTTTTAAGATCAGAAGCTTTTCAGGTATCCTATATAATAAAACCCTAATATACAAATCGACCGAATGGCAGAACGACCAGTGGCTATGATGCACAATGACCACCAGGGGGCAGACACTCAATGCAGGAGCTGTCCCCTGGTGGTCAGTGCACTCTCACAGGGGGAGTGCTGCTCAGCCAGAAGCTGGGCTTATGGCTGGCAAGTGCAACAGCGGTGGCGGGAGCCTCTCCCACCTCCATGGCAGCACTAAGAACCAACCCCTTGGGGGATGTCCGACTTCCGCCTTAGGCCCACTCCCCAGCAGTCAGACATCCCCTGAGGGGTCCCAGACTGCAAGAGGGAGCAGGCCCGGCTGAGGGGCCCCCTCCCCTAGTACACGAATGTCATGCACTGGGCCTCTAGTATTCCTTTAATTTCTTACCAAAGAAATATCTATATAAGAATGTGATTTTGCAAAAATACATAAATGTGCTTTATGTTAACATCTGAGTAGGCACATCATTTTAACCCTATTTGATTCTGTTTCATATAATTCATGTGCTTCTACTTTCTAAAAAAGATGATATTGTATTTGGTGACTTGACAGATATAGTTGATATTAGACACCCTGACATGTTCCTTCCATGGTTGTGAATGTATGCCCTATTCCTAATGTTCAAATACCTCTTAAGGAGTTGGGGCATTTAATTTTGAACATTTTCTACGGCTGTTAGCAGTTAGCAGTGTTTCTCACCTGAGAACTGGAGTAAACAAGAGAAGAGGTTGTGGTTTTGCTGGGCAAGCACAGTACCTGAGAGAGTGAGTTTAGTTTTTGTTGCCTGTAGCAACATTCATTAACTAAAAGCCCTTTGATTCTCATAAATGATTGTGCTCAGTTCACAGTTAATGCCTCTCAATGAGGAGGGAATTGTGTTGTTGTTATGAGTATATGTTTCCTGTGTCGCTGCCAGAATTTTTGTTAGTAGCTTTATAAGAAGCAGGTGACAAGCTTAATTCTCTCAGGTTATGATAACCAAATTTTGCTAAACAATTTTATTATGGTGGTTATAGTCTATTATATACTGTTTCTATTTGACTTCTTGTTCCTGCTATTACTTCGGGGAAAATGTATTCCTCTTTCATGCTTGTCATCAATAAGTTTTTGTCATAGGAGACATGCCAGAAATGTAGAACAGGGTCTTTCTTTCAGTGACTTACTAGCATCAGTTATTTACTGGTGATGATATGGCACTAGAAACTTCCACTTTCTAAAAAGTATCTTTTACCTGTAAACCACCAGTGAAAATTAGGAAAAAACAACAACAATGTGCAAGTGATAGAAATGGACTTGTACAGTGAGTATTCTTTTATATGAACAAAATGAAAGGGACCAATAATCCTGAAACTTGGGAACAAACAATAAATCCAGTGAACTGAGATGTTCCTAACTAACCAAAATACTTCTCTAGAATATCCATGCCCTACCTGAAAACCCTTTGGCTAATTAACTCCTCCTGATCCATCATTTTATTAGTTGAGATGGTTTCTCTTCATAGAAGCCTTCTCAGGTCTCCTTCTACTGGATTTGTTGAAACTATCAATCAGACCCATTGTACCACGTGCTTAACACTACCATAGTAATTACTTGCTATTGATAAATCTCTGTGGAAGGCAGAATAATCCTGCCCTGTCCAAGATATCCACACCCTAATTCACTGAATCTGGGAACATGTTATCTTACATGGCAAAGGGCCTTACCAGATGCGATTAAGGTTAAGAACCTTCAGATGAGATTAGTCTGTGTTATCCAGGTGAGCCCAATACAATCATATGGGTCCTTAAAAGAGGCAGAGAAAGGCAGAAGAGTGGGTCTGAGAGATGTCAGGAGGATTCAACAGTTGTTGCGAGATTTCGAAGATGGAAAAAAGACATGAGGCCAGAAATGCAGTGGACTCTAGAAGCTGGGAACAAGCCTCAGTTTATAGCCACCAAGACAATGAGACCTCAGTCTTACAACTGCAAGAAAATGAATTCTGACAACGTGAATGAGCAGGAAATAGATTATCCTATAGAACCTCCAGGAAGGAACACAGCCTGCTGTTTTAAAAGCACAAAATTCAGACAAAGCTGATTCGCATTTGTATAAAAATTATTCCTCTGACCTGAGATGTTTAGGATATATTTTATTGATTATACTCCAGAAGCTAGATAATTTCTGGGATAATAAAGCACTTCAGATTTATCCTCAATACCGTCAGCAATATTATTGAGACAACCATGTATCTAGCTATGTTGTTAATCATTCCTTAACCTCATCTTTATCCTGAACTAAAAATCAGAATGAAAATAAATATGACTCATAGTTAAATTTCTTTTAACTATAAAGAAATACCAGTTAGGCTATAACTAAGCACATATCAATAAATCAGATAAAACATTCAAAGATTTGACTACATGGTGAAAAATATTTAGATATTCCAAATTATTTCAGAAATTAAGTGATTTAAAAACAGCTTATTAAAAATAGGTATTAGTCTAATAGACCACTCAATCTAAAGCAAAGGTACCAAAGTGATATGAGAAAAAATAAATGAGTGATTTGCCTTTTGTCTTAACTGAATAAATAACTTATTTTGTTTTACGTTTACCTTTTAGAAAAGATTGAAATTCCCTGCCTTTATCATCATTGATTTTCTCTTCTAGGGAGGAGAATGTGCTCCTTACATCAGTCACAGCCAGAGAAATGTTGTCAATCTTCCTCTGCAGAAGGGTCAGTTTCATTGCCTGCTGGTTCAGCTGGTCAGTCATTTTTTGTGTCACTGCTGTATTGAGAAGAGAGAACATTGGAAACATGGAAAAATACATATTTAAAACCTTTCAAATTTTATGATAGGTGTAAAGATAATTCAAACAAATCATGTTTGCACTGTATATTTAAAAGGTATAGGCTACATGCATTTAGCAAATGGCAAGCTGTATTTTACACTATTTAGGGGTAAAAATTTGTCAAAGTATTATATCAGCTTAGATTTCTAAAATCTTTTCACTATGCCCAGAATTTTTAGTCTTTTTTTTTTTTTTAACAACAAGGAGTTTTTGCTACAGTCTCAATAGATGAAGTAACTTGGTTAAGGTTACAGAGCTAATGCCTCATCTTCTACTTTCAAATCCAAGGCTCCAGCATTAAATATGTGTAGCTGTATACATATACGTATGTAGATGCATTTATATTCTGAGAAGGATTCTCTACTGAGGTATTTTTTAATGAGACATAGATTTTAGCTTAAATCACTTTATATAGCAGTGCTACTTTTCATGCCTTTCAAAGGCACTTCAATAATTCAAGAAGGATTTTATGAAGATACTGAATTCCAATGCCTTAAAAAATTAGAGTACAGTTTCTAAGATATATTCACCTGCATTCTTAAAGAGATCACCTTAATCTGAGTGCGCGATTTTATATGACTACGCCAAATACAGGGAAGATATGTTTTTATCAGTAATCAACCTATGTTTCTAACAGATAAAGTTGAGCCTAAAATAAATGGTAAAGTATTTATGATGAGGAAGATGAGAAAATATGTAACAGGACAACTTTGGATTAACAGGAGATTCTTGTTAGCTCTTAATCACAATACTTTTCCCTAGTCAGTGATCAATACCCCTTCTTGATCTCTATCACCAATGGAAGGAAGCCTTCTTAGCTCCCTCAAAGGAATCAAGCCATTCCTTCCATGATTGCACTCTTAGGAGGACAAAAGTTTGATTTTATTTTGTAAACATGTGGCAGCATTTTTATTCTCCTTCTGTGTTTGCACACGGAGTAATTATAAGTGGTCCCTTCAGGCAGGGAACCTGCATCTCAGCCAAAGATTCGCCCAACATACAGCACCAATAGAAAAGCGTTCAGAGGTATGTTAACGTGTCATCAACAGACATTTGACAGCCAAGTGGTGTCTCGTTTGGAAGTTGTCCTAAATAGCGTTGACAATAATTGGGTTAGGGATGATAGTTATTACAATCTGTGACCTGGATCCTGTTGCTGTTGCCGCTGCTGCTCGGCTGTTTCTCCGCCAATAGCTGCGTGACTCTCAGCCTGGTTGGTGTGTATCAACTGCTGCTGTTCCTGGGCTAGACAGAAGCAAAAAGAGAGGAGAGAGAGTTAAACATTGGGGCCGCCTCATTTTCTTTTTTCCAGTCCCGAGCAATAATGTGGCTGACATTCATTTTCCTGTCTACTGAAGCATGCCTGGACCATTGCAGAGTAAGCTGCTCCGCCCGCATCCACAGGGCAGTGTGCAACCTCGCTGATCTTGGAAGTGCAGAGCCCTAATTGTGCTCTGAAAAAATATTCAGATCTCCTTTCAGACGAACATGGTTGGTAGTCTGGAGAAGCTGTAAACTAGCAGGCATAAACTGCCTACATAATTGAGGAGACTTTAAAATCAGCTGTGCTAAAAGCCATAGCAGTTTTATAATTTTCTGCCACAGGCTGCATGTTTAACAATGCAATTTCCAACTGGTGTCTACTTGGAAATAAGGGAGAGCTACGATTCCTTACTGAAAGAATATCTGTTTAAAGTAGTAGGCCACTTAACTGCGTTTCCCCAGATTTTTAAGAAATGCATAGGCTCAGAACATAAGAAATGCAAGTAAAAGTAAACTATCACAGAACACGTCTCAAGGAGGTCAACTGGCAAAAGCAGTACAATTTCAGAAAATTGAAAGTCTTATAACATAAATCTCTCTGTAAAAAAATCACTTATATTTCCCATAAATCAAATAACATTTTGAATGACAATATAAATTTTTCATTGGGGAAAACAATTTAAAGGAAGACATTAAAATATTGACCATATTAAGTAATGCCTGTCTGTAATTTTCAGACTTCTAATGAACTGACTTATTCATTGAAGTCTGCATATCAGACATGAGAAAACAAGTGTTTGGTGTCTGTACTTCTTCCCATGTGAAATTATGTACTAATGAAACTTCACCTCTGACACATGGTAATTATGCTCTCTAGGCCTACGTGGCTGCGACAATAATACTAAAGCATCTTCACTCCAAAGAAAGTATAATATGTTTGGTGTTAATTTTAATTAGTCTCTTATGTTAGATGGAATTTTGCATTGTTTTTATCTTCAGAGCATTGAGCTAAATTAATGAATTTCCATTCATGTCCAAGGTTTATGTTTTTATTTTGTCCACCCCATCACCAGGCTGTGTTATAGAAAGTCCTATATAATCGTTGATATATTTGGTTGAAGAAGGCAATCTACAGCTTGGACTTATTTGAGGGCTGTGGTATGTAGTGGAAAGTATTAATTTTCACCCAGCTGGAGTGGCTCAGTTGGTTGAGTGTCGTCCTGTGCATTGAAAGATTGCTAGTTCAATTCCTGGTCAGGGCACATACCTGGGTTGTAAGTTCTATTCCCAGTCAGGGCATGTACAGAAGGCAACCGATTGATGCTTCTCTCTCACATAGATATTTCTCTCTCTCTCTCTCTCTCTCTCTCTCTCTCTCTCTCTCTCTCTCTCTCAGCATGTCTTGTAGAATACATGATGAATGGAATTCCTATTGTAACAACATCTGAGAAATATTTCCAAAGCTAACAGCTTGCTGGTCCATGTTGTGTACCACATAGTCTTTATGAAACATTCAGTATTTTAGCAGAATCAGCAAGTTGTTTGATTCTTACTTTGGTTTACTTATTAGTACATAATATTTTCCATAAATATTATCCAAGAATTTATAATAAATTATTAATATTTGTTAGTCTGGAACATCTTTTAATATACAAAATAACAACTGAATTGGTTATTAAATGTTTGAATATGGCCCCTGACCCCTCCCACCCTATCCTCATAATCAGGAGGCAGATTGGTTTAGGTGTTAGTGACCCTTACTGAAGTGGAGTGACCTCAACAAAATCACAAGAATTTTACATAGGGTTTATTTCTACAGGCTCAAAATACTTTGCTAAAGCTTTATTACAAAGAGTAAGGCATTGTTTTATATTGCATTATCTTCTAATGAAATCAGGTCTCTTTATCTCACTCTTTACAAAGTATTGCATGTTGTCCTCTGATTGTGGAGATTACAACACTGCATATCATGTAGTTTCCTTCTGCATTAGAGAAGGACTGGCAAAGCAGGGAATCACACACACACACACACACACACACACACATACACACACTTACACAAGACCATGTGAGCATTTTAAGTCTTCTAGGGTCATATTTGAGTGGGGGCACTTTATCCTTATAATTCTCTCTATGCCATGCAGTCCAGACAAGATCCTAAATATGCAAGACGTGGAAACAAACCTGGGTATAAGGTCAAGTGTCAAGAATAGAAAGGAGGTAAATAAAGAGTTAAAGTCTAATTTTCTATTGACCTTAGGGTCAAAAGAATTTAAAATAATTTTACTTCATGAGATCTGGAAAAATGCTATTGCATTGCAAATAAGAGAATAGAATGTGATATACTGGAGTGAATCAGCAGATTAGAAATAAAAGCTAAAAAGATTAGAAAAAATAAATCAATGACAAGTAACTTTCTTTAGAAATAAATTGAAAGGGATAAAGAATAATACATAGAAGTATCAAGTGGAAGTCTTTAGTTTTTCTTGAACACTGAACTTTGGTGATTCACTCCTCATTATATGGAAACATAATATACATGAAATAAGAACATTTTCTCCATAATTTTGTGAAATTTTAAAAAGATGAATTTAAAAGAAAATGTAATTGGAAAAATACTTTAAATATTTCATGACAAAAAAACTAGTGTGATTGTGTGTGTGCACTAAACTTTCAATTTACTCTTAGCTATAGTGATTTTTAAATTTATTGTGATTGGAGGAAATAGCTGAGAAAATTGTACTCCTAAGGTAAAAAGAAAAAAAAAAAAAAAACAACCACAACACTTAGTAAGCACCACACAAAGATCTTTGGATAAAATTGGCATATCAACCTCTTTTCTCTGGAATTCATTGGATAGGGTCCCTGTTAAAAAACTTTAAATGCCTGTTTAACAAATTCAATCCTTTACATTATCTTTTTCTAGCTCTGTTTGTTGACTGGAGTTCAATACTTGCATTCATCCCAACTTATTGCATGGGATTTAGCTGGTGGAGAAGTGCTGATAGAATCTCTGGCAGTAGAGTCAGTTACTCTCCTGTGATAAAGTTCCCATTTGATCGATGCACCTTATTTTTTTCATTTAGCAATCTTTCTGTCTTCCCATATGTATTCTCGACCACAAGAACTGCCACAAATTCTAGGTTTTCCAGGCAATCTATCTTATCTTGCACTTAAGCACAGACCTTTGCTTTGTCCCATAGGGCATCGATTTCTGTCTTTTTTTCTTGATCCTTTCTAAGAGATAGAAACTGAGACAAAAAAAGCATTTATTTATGCACTTCAGATTTTTTAAAAATTCAATATATTTTTTAAAAGGTTTCCTTTATTTTTTCTCTTCTCCCAATACAATTACTCTTTTTTTCCTTGCACTGTAAACTCTGACCTTGGTGGATTAATGACTTAGAGAAGCAAGCAAGGTCAGCAAGTGTCAAGAGCAACAGCTTCCTTATTAGATCAATTTTATTTTCTTTCTCTTTAAAATTACACAAGTGTTATTTGTGGATTTTTTCCCCCAGGCCTTTGAGGCATATGGAGGAAGTCATTATGCCAACTCAGTAATGAGAAAGCTTGTTCTCTCTTCCTTAGGAACCTTCCTGTGTGGCTCAACAAGACCAGTGTCCAGCTGATCCTGCAATATGAAGTGAATGCTTACATGGTGGAGTTCAGTGCATATATACAGATTTACTGAGATTTAGTAGTTAAATTGAATAAGGCAATTTGGAGGAACAAAGACTTTTTTGACAAAGTGCATCATAATTTTATTGAGCAATATGTTTGTAGGAGGCAATCTTCTTTCTCAAAGAGGAAAGTATTAGTCACTACTTGGAAGAATTAGATATGCAAAAATATAAGCAATATGAGGTTTTTTTTCTGTTTTAAATATTATAACTCATTTCATATTAATTGAAGTAATATTTTAAAATAATCTTATTGGAGAAGCCCTATTTAAAAAATGTTAATTACAATAGCTCTTACATAATTTATTGAATTATTTCACAGCATTTGTGAAATAAAACATTTTCATATATTCATAACATATGGTAGGGATCAGTTTATTCCAATAACTGCATGACATTTTTTAGAATATCTGTAATAGATTTTATCTATATATATAAAAGCCTAAGTGACTGTTATGACCAGACGACCGGCCAGTAGCTATGACGCACACTGATCACCAGGGGGAAGATGCTCAGTGCAGAGCTGCCCCCTGGTGGTCAGTGTGCTCCCACAGCCAACCTCCCACAGCCAGCCAACCTCCCACAGCCAAACTCCCATGGCTGGCCAACCTCTCATGGTCCCTCTCCCCAGCCAGCTGGCCCTGATCAGCCCTGATTGGCCTCATCAGGACTAGGCAAGATGGCCACAATCAGCCCCAATAGCGGCCAGTCCAAAGGACCCCACCCATGCACGAATTTGTGCACAGGGCCTCTAGTATAAGCATAATTTTATTAAAAGGCTAATATGCAAAGTGTCCCCTCAGGAGTTCAACTGGGAGACCCAGAGTTTGATCGCTTGCTATGACATGCGCTGACCACCGGGGGAAGCACAGAACATGGTGGGAGACCAGTGGTGGTGGCGGCAGAGCACTGAGGGAGTGAGGGAAGGAGGAGGCGGGATGTGGGAGATGGGGAACCTGAGCAGCCCTGATCCCAGCCAGACCTAGGGACCTTACCCATGCACTAATTTAGTGCACCAGGCCTCTAGTAATTTTATAAAAGACCTTTTTCCCCTTTTTACCTTTTTCCTATTTAGAGGATCTGACTAAAGCTGACTGGATAATTTTTAACAGATTTGCAATGAAGTTTTTCTTTTCTCCTCTCTAATATAACATTATTTGAACTTAAGTTTCTGTTCTTTGTGTCATTAGAGAAAGCCACAACGTCCTTATTCTACTTCAGAACATTTTAGACATCTACTGGAAAAGTACATTATTGAAAATTTTATAAAATTGGTTTAAAAAGTATGTTGTTAATGACATCTCAAAAACATATCTCAGGTATCATATTATAAAATTAGGTCCCTTTCTGACAAACTATTTGACCCTCAAAAAGGTATAACAAATGTAAAATATATTAAAACTATTACATTTGCCATTGGATTTGTTGTTCCTTTTTTAAACAAAGTTCTATTCACTTAGACTTTTTTTAAAAAAATCGGTTTTCTCTTGAAAGTATGATTAATATTTTTAATAAGCTAATCTAGAACTTGTTACCAGAATTTTGACATCTGAGTTATTTTAAAAAGAGCATGTGTGGAGTACAGTAATATTATAAACAGCATGTTGCAGGATAAGACACAGTAAGAGTTTTTCCCTTATTTTGAATCCCGACATTCCTTCCTAACAGATGGGGTAGATCTATAGAGATAGAGGGAAAAAGAAAAAGACAGAGGGGTACCAAGCGGATGAGGAGACGTAAAAGAGTATAGTTGCTAGCATCTCTAATTTATTCCTGACCTATTAATCGCTTTTATATCATTTAAAAGATATTCCTCCTAGGATATAAACTTAAAGTTTTTATTTTTGTTTTATAAAATTTATTCTGCTTGCGAGGAGGAATCTTGTTGGGGAAGCAGGGATTTGTGAAATGTATGCAGTATTTCACACATTTTCTATGAATATTATTTCTAAAATAATCTCCTGATGTGAAGGACTAGCACTGAAGTAATTATCATGGTAGTTACACAACCAAGTTATTCCAAACACTTCAGGGCTCTGAAGAGGTTTAAAGAATGAATCAGTCACACTGGTTATTCTTGCCATATTTGGGGCAACTTGTCATATGAGACAGCATGGAGAGTGTTGTCAAAGGAAACCTGACAATTGTTTCTCTCATATAAGAATACAAGACTGTTGGCTCATATATAAAGTGTGATAAAAAGGGGAGGGAGGACTTGACATGTAATTGGGTAGGAATCAGAAGGGGGACAAAAACACACCCCAGGATAGATGAGATAATAAAGAATGGTTGAAGGGACAACGGGACACAGTAGTTCTTGATACTACCAGTGCATCAATTGCACTAATAAAAAATTCAACAGCTTGTACTGCAATAAAACTGAAGAGTAGGATGGTCATAATATTGTAGGGAACAACCGTAGGTTCTTTTAGAATTGCAGTGATATTAGAATTAACTGTATGACAATCTCACACAAGGGGCATATCAGCCATCAGAAAATTATTCTTATTCTAGATTTCAATAGAAAGAAGACCTCTCCACACAGCTTATCAGCAGCAGATACCTGAATTGTAAGTAATTCTAATTATAGTATTGTGACAGAAGGTCACAGTCAAAATGGTTCTGGGACATTTTGGTTAATAGGGATTCAAGGTAACAATTTGTAAATCTAGTATTAAAGAAATCCACAGGCTGCTTCCACTTAAAACACAAGGTGTCATTAAACATTTAAAACTAAACTATTTGAATTTAATTTAAATATTTTATATAATACTTTGAGAAAAGGGGAATAACAGTATATAGTAGATATTCAAAATTGTCAACTAGTCTTGGTTCTTGTATGTACATTTATAATGACAAAATTCTATGTGTTTTTTTCCCCTCTTGAATGTATTAATAATCTATATGAGTTAACCCTTGCAAAAACATGGGCTTGAACTGTGTGGGCCCACTCATAAGTGGATTTTTTTTCAATAAATATACAGCTAACCCTCCATATCCCAGGGTTTTGCATCTGCAGATTCAACCAACCCAGATGGAAAACAGTTTTTTTGTGGGGTTTTTTTCAGCCTAGTTATGGAGGGCTGAGCCATGTCCTGAAGAGTGGAGCCCAGTCATCAGTGGTTTGGAATCCACAGATGCTGAGGGCCCACAGTATACATTGCAATACTTCATTTTATAAAAGGGAGTTGAGCATTTGTGGATTTAGGTATCTTTGTGTGAGTTCTGTGACCAATCCCCCATGGAACTCAAAAGTTACATGTGGATTTTTTACTGTGTGAGGTGTTAGCACCCCTAACTCCTGCGTTGTTCAAAGGTCAGCTGCAGTAGGCATAAAAAACAAATCCTGAAGCAACAGAAGTCCTTATCAGCTTAGGGGAACAGACTTTGCTTCCTGCCATATATCTACATCCAGTCCCTCTGTACAATGGGATGTGTAATGACATTCTAAATTTCCAGGAAGGTATACTATGAACAAATACTTGAATCTTTAAGAAATAATAATAGAATTAATATTCCTAACAAATCCTTCTTTATATAAGAGAAATACAAAAATAATCTTAGACTTTAGAAATATAATTCTAAATACTACCCAGAACTTTCAGCCATCTGCCAAATCTACCTAATAAAAGAGTAACACGCTAATTGACCATACCTTTGTGACGCCCCCCAGCCAATCAGGAGTGAGTATGCAAATTAACCCAACAAAGTTGGAGGGTTAATTTGCATATGCAGGCACTGAGCAGCCGGGGGCAGGGCAGGATACTTGTGTCATTGCCATGGCAATGACGCAGTTGTTCTGAACAACCCCAGCCGCTCTGCGCCTCTGGGCAGCATGGGAAGGCACAAAGGCGGCTCCCGGCAGGAGTGGAAAGGCGGCTCCAGGCCGTAGCGAAGGTGGTGCTGGCAGCCAGGGGAAGGAAGACCCATTCTTGCACAAATCTTCATGCCTCAGGCCTCTAGTATAGACTATAAACAAATACGTTTTACCACTGTGAGCACATCTATGCACTCATGAAGTCCAAAGTCCTTTGAAAGCAGTATCATGCTTCATGCTTGGGTTTTTAAAGAATATCCTAAATTATCTTATTTCCAACTATTTTGGTGCAGATATTTTGTTTGAAAGTTTATTTTACCTGATTATAAACGAAATACATATACATGTTATACTCTGAAAATGTATTAAAATTTTTTTAACATCTCTGAAAGTCAGTCTAGACCCAGAACAAATAGCATTACAATGAAGTTTCTCTTTAGATTTTCATTGAATTGGGCTAGAAGAACCATATGTATGTAATATCTCTAACTAAACTGCAGGCTTCCTATAGCTTCTGTATAACAATTTTCTTTTTTTTTAAATAGGAATCATAATGGTTTTTCCACACGTACATTAATTTTTAATCACAGTCTCCTACACGGCTGATTGAATTTCCCACCACTGCTAATATTCATTCATTTAAAATATGTATGCTGATACCATATCTTCTTTTTCAAAAGAAACCTGTTTAAAGCCATAAGCAAAATAATAGTCGCATGGATGTTAGGCCACAGCAGGCTACCATGTGTTTGATCAGCCTTGCTACCAGAAAACCCTTATAATCTCAGTTGAAAAAAATGGCTCCATTAGGATTTTTTAAAAAGCAGAATAATTCATGCCACATTTTTATATATTCT
Source organism: Plecotus auritus (assembly GCF_963455305.1). NCBI lineage: Eukaryota > Metazoa > Chordata > Mammalia > Chiroptera > Vespertilionidae > Plecotus > Plecotus auritus. The sequence goes on from NC_137770.1 coordinate 186,369,683, forward strand.
TTAAAACTGAGTTTCATTTATAAAGACAATATTATTTAAAATAATCGAACTGGAGAAAATAGAGGGTAGTGTTTTTCTTTTTATTTTACATAGGGTCATGTCTAACGATAATTTTTTTAAAAATTGGGATTTCTGGTATTTTAATAAGGCATGTTTCTACAGCATATAGCTAAGAAAAAAAGCAAGATATTTAATGAGATCTCCATTCACCCATTATGTAAACCCAACATAAAAGTGAGGGGAGAATTTAAAAGATAGATTATGAGGTTTTAGGGTACTATAATAGCTACCAAGTTAGGGGGCACTGAAAAGGTAAGTTCTAATCGTTTGGTGACATGTTAATTAACTGATTCAAAAGGGAAAATGCAACTCTTCTTCACTAGAATCAGTTGCTTGTTCTTCAGAAGTTTATGCTTCTAATTGTTACTACAAAACTAACATTAGACGATACCTTTTAGCTGACATTTTGCTCCACTGAATCCAGGACAGCACTTCCATTCCAATGAGGTAACAATTTTATGTTGCATCCTGTAGACAGGATTTGATATCCTCTGAGATCTAGAAAGGAGAGCAATTGCAGGAAATGAGTTATTTGCCTCACGTTAAATTATTAGTTGGAATAATTAATGTAAAGCATTTGGGATGATTTCTGAAATATAATAAGCATTCAGTAAGCGTTATCTGTTGTTGTTATTATTGTCATTACTATTATTAGTATATTTATCATTAATGTCATTGTCAAACTTAGATTTCTTTAAACACATTAAAAATGTATTAAAGGTCATACTATTTGATATTTAAATTTATGACTATCATTACATTTCTAAAGATACTATAGCTTTTCCTTTTATAATGTGTTTCACTAAACCAATGTTAAAAGTTATTTTAGTTCCAATTTTTAAATAGTTTATAGAGGCAATTTAGTTTTATTTCAATTCTCATTTTTCTTATATTGTTATAGTTAAAATGATCCTTTTTACTCCTGATCAATAACAAACAACTTACAACAAATTGGATATTAGTAATCTAATTGAAATTATTATAACCACTATGATTTTCAGCCTGAACTTTCTCATTTCTCACATTTTTAAATCACACTATATATTATTCTGTTCATATAGTATTTCTCTCTGAGAGGGGTTGGGGAGAGAGGAAAAGATCTAACATGATAAAATATTTCTGAGAAGGAAGCATGAAAGGGAATTCTCAAAACTATAACATCTCAAGAATCAATATAAATAGTGAATAATACACAATTGTAGGCTCAATGTATGTAAATGCAAGTCATAAATAAAATTTGGCCATATTATTTTTATCCCCATGACTTCAATATTTAGTTAATATTTATCAAATGGGTCTATGAAATGGACCTATATTATTTTATTTAATTCTCATATAAGTTCTATAAGGAAAGTATTATTATCTCAATTTGCTAATGAAGAAGCTGAGGAACAGAGAGATGAAATAATTTGCTCAAAGTCCCATATCTAAAAGTAATCAAACTAGGGTTTTCATCCATGCTGTGTGGGTTAGGCTCCCTGGTATGATCTAGTGTTTGTCATATACAACTAGTTGGAAATACTGTAGTCACTTTCATAAATAAACCCTTTATTTATGATGTGGAGGAAATAACAGACTGGGCTTTGCTTTGGGAGACTTGGATTTTAGTTTCTGCTGCAACAATGGTAATTCAAAATGTGTAAGGTTATTCTTCAATTTTCAGATGACTTTTATCTCCAAATGCAGGCTAATCGTTTATTTCTGCTTATTTCAGTAAATTATATTCAGTAAATAACTTTGTCCAGTGAAATATCATCTCCAGTCAAGAAGCTAAAGCTAAATAGGAAGTAAGGCAGGTGGGAAAAGGACTCCTTTGAGTTTATAAGGATGAACTCAAGCAGTTAGCTGCATTATTGTCAGAGTCAATGTTCCCTGCTTTGGCAAACTGGATTTCTGCTGAATGCCGCTCAGATGTAATGAACAAGAAAGTGACAAACGTTGCATTGGTACAGAAATAGTGAATAAATGGAGAGATCCATTCAAAGGTAGAGAAAGGTAAGAGACGAAAATAAAGATACATATTTCTGGTCCATTTAAAGAGATTTAAAAAGCTCACCTTGAACTCAGAAGGGCAGTATGATACATGTTTCTGTGGTAATATTTTCATTACTAAAGAATTAACCAGGCATTCTTTGTATCTCATGTCGACAAGGGAAGTGTCACAAAGGGAGCAGATGCTGAAAGCAGAACTGCAGCTCAGCTCTCCCAAATCCCTAAGATGTGCTTAGCTCTCTGGACCATGAACTGTAGCTATTCCTCAGGGACTAAGAAACACCTTGATTTTATGTATTCTTACTGCACACTGTTCCAGATTGCCGATGTGTCAGATTCATTGCCTGAGTTATTCGTATAACAATTTGCATAACATTAGCCATCATGACCTGAATAACAATGTTAGTTTTTATTGCACGTTCTTCTGAAATATCCCCAGCTAAGCTACTGTGACTGTATGAATTCAGGAAATTTATCAGTTACTCAGCCCCAGATATTAGAACAATTACATGTGTTTTTAAAAAAATGAAAACTAAATAACATGTGTCATTCAAATAGACACAAAAAGAAAGGCCCCACAGAGCTGCTTTACTATGCGTAATTGCAATTGGTGGCCTGCCACATTGTGGACTTCTCTCTAACCTATAATGAAAGGGAAATTATCAATAAACCTTTAAAGCTGTGTGTGAATTTCATAAGGAAATAAAGGCTAGGATTGTTGATAAGGTTAAAGAATAAAGGTAATAGTAGTAAAAATAGAAACAAGCATGAGAATTAACATTTATTGAAGACTAGAGGCCCGGTGCACAAAATTCGTGCATGGAGGGGGGTCCTCAGCCCGCCTGCACCCTCTCCAATCTGGGACCCCTCGGGGGATGTCTGACAGCTGGTTTAGGCCCGATCCTACCACAGGGATTGGGCCTAAACCGGCAGTCAGACATCCCACTCACAATCCAAGATGACTGGCTCCTAAACCCTCACTTGCTTGCCTGCCTGATCGCCCCTAACCCCTCTGCCTTCCTGACTGGTCATCCCTAACCCCTCTAACTGCCTGCCTGATTGCCCCTGCCTTGCCCCCCTGCCAGCCTGATCACCCCTACCTTGGCCCCTGCCTGCCTGATCGCCCCTAACCTCTCTGCCTGCTTGCCTGCCTGATAGCCCCTAACTGCCTCTGCCTGCCTGCCTGAACACCCCTAACTGCCCTCCCCTGCCAGCCTAATCTTGCTCCCAACTGCCCTCCTCTGCCAGCCTGATCTTGCCCCCAACTGCCCTCCTCTGCCAGACTGATTGCCCCTAACTGCCTCTGCCTCAGCCCCCACCACCATGGATTTGTCCGGAAGGAAGTCAGACATCTGGAAGATGGCTGGTTGACCCAGTCTAATTAGCATATTATCCTTTTATTAGTATAGATAGATTATATAGGATAAGATTGCTTAAATGGGGGGAGCCTTTTTCAGCAGGAGGAGATGCTCTTTGCAGACAAAAATACATAATCCCTATATCTGAACTGATAGCCATCCATATGCAATATACTGCCAAACCAGTCATTAAAAAATTGAATCACACCAGGCTTTGCACGTAGCAGGCAAGCGGGCTGAACTGCTGACCTCTCGGAGAGAGAGAGGCGGGGCTGATCAGCAGTGGCAATGGCTGTAGGTGACGCCCGGAGAGAGAAGCAGGGTCTAATAACCCTGCTTCTCTCTCCGGGCCTCACCAGCAGCCAAGCCTGTCTCTCTCTCCCAGAGGTCAGCAGTTCAGCCCGCTTGCCAGCAGCCACTGCTGCGGCTGATCAGCCCCACCTCTCTCTCTCTCCAAGAGGTCAGCAGTTCAGCCCACTCACCTGCTGCGTGCGCAGCCTGGCGTTTGGTCAAGCCTCCGGTCATTGCGGATGTTACAACCCTGCCTCTTTATATACTATATAGATACTAGTATAAGTATATCCCTGCATTAGCTCACATTCTATACTAGTAAAAACACACCCATATAGGCAAGTATTAGCAGTATCTGCATTTTACTTATCCATGATCATACATACACTAGTAGTTTAATGTGATGATTAACTTTCTCCATATATTCCAGGCCATACACAATTTTGATGCAAGCAATTACTATTTTCAAGAACCATTACATACCTCTGGGGACAGAACCCACTGCTCCAGCCACAAGGCCCTTTCCCACTTGGAATGTGAGTGACTTGGTTGTCCAGTATCACTGTGGGAGATAATCTGGTGTGCACATAAGCACACCAATTCCTAAGGAAGACATCATTTTTGTTAGGAAAAAATCATTGTCAAAGAATTCCTTTTATCAAAATTATTTTCATAGAACTATATCTATTTCTGTGCTAGTACAGAAGATCAGATACCTTAAAATATTGATGTCTAGCTTTAAAATATCTGGAGAGGATAGAAAACACATTTGTTACTGCATTGCTGTACTAATGGAAAGTAAAGGAACACTGTAAGGTCAAAGTAAATTAAGAGTAAATTAGAAGTAAATCCAAAACCTGTGTTGTTTGGCTGTAAGCTAAGTCAAAATCCAAGATTGCTCTTATGGCAAGTACCAATATTAGGACCAAGATTGGAGATCCAGACCTAAGTTCATTACCTCTATATCTTAATGTGTAGTAAGACAGAAGTAAAGAAATAAATGGTGTAAGGATCCAAAAGAGGAAAAAATAAATCTTTTTGTAGATGATATGACTATGAATAAAGAAAAAAAATGAAATAGTCTAGATGCAAATGATTAAAATTAATAAAAGAGTTCAGCAATGTGGGTAAGATCAACATAAACATTTTTATAATTAATGAAAAGTTTAGCCACATTTTTAAGATCAGTTACAGTTCAATGAAGCAATAACAAAATTTTAAAAAATACTGTTTACAGTGGCAAAAATAATATTACCTTGTTACATCCAACAAAAAATGTGAGATTTAATATACAAATATTGTAAGCTTTATTGAAAAGCCTGAAAAAAAATCCAATACCTTATGTTCATTGACGGGAAGAGCCAATGTAAAGATATCAATTCTCGTCAATTTACTCTATAGAATCAATGCATTTTTAATCAAACCTTAGTTCGATACAAGTAAATAAGCTTATTATATAATTTCTTATGAAATAAACTAAAAACATAAATTCCAGAAATTTCTGGCTGTGGTCACAACAAAAGCACCAGATTTATCTTCCCTTGGTAAAAACTATAAAGCTGGACAAGGTATATCTATATATATAAAAGCCTAAGTGACCGGCCAACCAGCCAACCGTTCGACCAGTAACTATGACACACACTGACCACCAGAGGGCAGATGCTCAATGCACAGGCATGAAAACATGGAACAGACTGATGAGTCTCAGAGGGAAGGGGTAGGAGGGAGGGCGGGAAGAGATTAACCAAAGATCTTATATGCATACTAGAGGCCCATGGTGGGGTCCCTCAGCCTGGCCTGCTGGGATCAGGCCGAAACCAGCAGTCCGACATCCCCTGAGGGGTCCCATATTGCGAGAGGGCACAGGCAGGGCCTCTAGTATAACAATATTTTTCAGGTTTTGGACAACGACAACACAGTGATAGGATTCTTGTGAGAAAGGGACACACATGCATGATTTGAACTCCATATTCAATCTAATTTTCTGCCTAGGAACAGTTTTCAAATTTCAACTTTGGGTAAACACTAAAAGAAAGATAATACAGGGTGAAGAAAACAGAGCTCTGAGTGTGGGGCTGCTGAGGTGGTTAGAATATGTGGGAAAAGTTAAATGAAACAAGGGGACAGGTCATTTTAAAGGTCCTTGGGGTGAGTACTCTTGCATCTTGGGCTGAATACCAAGCTGTGCTTGAAAAGAGTAGGAAAAGAAGGAGCAGCCTCATTCCTGGTTGCTATTTGCAATACCAGTTATTTTATCATAAAAATATCCAATAGCAAACTAGAGAAAGTCCTCAACAATTACAGGTTGAATGAGTCATTGGATATATCTGTTTTTTCTTCTCCCTTTCTATTTCGATTATTTTTCCATTGTAAATATGTGTCTTGTTACATTTAATTTATATCTTTTCCTCTCATCTAAGACTTTGGTTTGTCCTGCCCCCCCCCCCCCCCCCCCCCGGAGAGCAGAGCTGATTTACAAAACATAGTACTGAAAGAAATGTTATATGACTGTCAAACCACTACAAGTGCAAATCAGAATGAGATGAGAGGTATGTCTCTAAATCAGTATTAAAACATCTATTCTGCTTAAAAATAAAAATAATGAAAAGAATGCAGAAATCACCCTGAATGTTAAAGAGGGAGCCCAATTTTCCCAGGGTAAAGCAACTAAAGTTAGTAATCATCTGCTTTGGAATATTTAGGCTTCTTAGGACCAAATGGTCTTCTACAGATAAAGCTGACTCAGTCATTCATCTTTCTAAGACAGATAAATTAAGCACCATATATCTTATTGCGCAAGGTTCTTTTGAATGAAAAGTTTAAAAATTCAGTTCCATGAAGACATACAAAGACACTAGCACATTTTGTTAAAGTATGGCAGTACTTTCAAAAATAATGTGAAATGAAGAACTGGCAAAAGCAAGATATAAAAAGGAGAAAGACTTAAAATTAAGAGAAACACATAAAGGCATATTTTAAAAACTTAGATTCCTCATGCAAATCCACTGGTTATCCTAATTACAGCAAAGGAACTTCAACAGATGCACAGTTGTATGTCACATGAACATTAGCTGAATGACTACTGAGGCTGGAATATGAGGCTGGAAAAAGATAAGTACCCTAATTGTACATATTCTGGGTTTTGAAAATGATAGATGATAGATGATAGATAGATAGATGATAGATAGATAGATAGATAGATAGATAGATAGATAGGTAGATCATTTATGAGAATAAATAACAGGGTCACCAGCTACCAAAGTTCAAAGTAATAAAACAATCTCATGACTACTAGTAAAATAGCTGAGTAGGCAAAAAGCATAGCAGCAGATTGCTCATGGCCCGGCAATCTCTGGTCCGGTGTAAAATGGAAGAATTATCCATAGAACCCCTGGTGTGACTTGTAATTAGGTTTATGCTATGATGTTAAAAATGGAAATACAATTTTAAAATCAAATTATCAAAAAATATGTTTAAAAATAGAAAATTAAGCATGGTGAAGTGGTGACAGGCAGAATAAGATAAATGTAATGATCCCAGACAAGCATTTTGCTTAAATCTAGAAATCCTTTGTCCGTTTCCAATCGGATTATGTGCATGGAGAGCAGGTACTTTGAAGTGGTTAGCTTCCCATGGATTGGTCACCCTCCAAGCAGCAGACTGCATCTGGATTCTCTTTATGGGTAATAACACCATTGCTTTTGTGCAGCAACATGTACGGGAAAAAAGCTTGTATTGATTCTTTGATTTTTCCAAGTTAATAGGTTAAAGGGCTTTTTTTTTCCCCCTAGGGAAAAGCAGACGTCTTTGGTTATTTACGAACATGAGCTTACTTTGCAGAAATACAAAATAGGGGGCAGAAAAAGGAGTCTAATCTGACTTATCCAATGTGAAGTCTTGTGGATAATGAACTAAGAGAAGCATTATAAGTACACAATCTACTATATTTTTGATTGACACATTTTAGAAACCCCAAAATATGTTACATGTATAAGTAACCATTTTAAAATTATTCAGTACAACCTTTTTCACAAAATTGTTTTATTTTACCTAATTTTCTTTTTCTGTTTCTTTCTCCCAAACTGTGAATTCAACATATTCAGGGACACTGCAAGCTGCTTCTGTTCCAGGAGGTGGCAGGCTTTCCCAGTATACAGACCACAAAACCTGGGGAAAGGCTGGCTAAGAAGAGGCTGTGGTGCTTAATCCTATACATAATCCTGTTGTTCCTGAAAATTGACTCCTTAACCATTTTCCTTTAAATAACACATTTTAAAATACTATTTTCATATTAAAAAACAGGTGTGGAAATACAAAAAAAAATTCTCATTTAATTACCTGCCTTAAATACTTGTTAAATTCTAGCATGTTTACTTATATATTCAGTAGCAATTTACTGAGTAGAAATGTCAAGGGAATAAAAATAAAAGGAAACAATGAGAAAAATTAAGGTACAGCTTATGCTTTATTTAGTATTAGCTTTCACTGTTGGTAATACAGTGTAGCATTTATTATCTAAGGAAATAAAAATAATATTTAATATAATGGTATGGTTCTCTTTTTACAGCATGTGAGAATAATTCCCTTTGGATGCTAATAGGCTTGACAAGCCCTGACCAGTTTGGCTCAGTGGATAGAGCGTCGGCCTGCAGACTGAAGTGTCCCGGGTTCGATTACAGTCAAGGGCATGTACCTTGGTTGTGGGCACATCCCCAGTAGGGGGTGTGCAGGTGGCAGCTGATCAATGTTTCTCTCTCATCGATGTTTCTAACTCTCTATCCCTCTCCCTTCCTCTCTGTAAAAAATCAATAAAATATATTTTTTAAAAAAATAGGCTTGACAATAATTTTGAAAACTACACATGCTATAAATTGAATATTGTGTCCCTCCTTCCCCAAATTCATATGTTGAAATTCATATGTGCCCAATATGATAGACTTAGAAGTGGGGGTTTAGGAGATGATTAGGTCAGGAGGCCACTCCCTCATGATGGGATTGATTCCCCTTATAAAAGAGGCCCTAGAGATGCCCCTCACTGTTCCACCATAGAGGATACAATGAAAAGTTTGGAAGCTGGAAAAGGCTCTCACCCAACGATGCTGGCAACCTGACCTCAGACTTCCAGCTTCCGGAACCATGAGAAATAAATGTCTGTTGTTTGGTAAGCCACTCAGCATGTTATTTTGTTACAGCAGCCTGAATGGACTAAGACAACAGATGAATTTTATTGATCAGATTTTTCATATCTACATGTAGTCTAATAAAAGACTTGTAGAACTTAAAATTTTACATATTATACTAGAAGTCATAATTCATTTAACTTAAGCCACTTACTTGTACATACAGCAAAATATGTAGCTTGTATTAAAAGGAATAAATAAATGAAATTCTAAAAGAACCCAAGTTATTAAACTCAGCAAATAAAATATTTATGTTGTTTCATATTCAACTTTTAGTTTCCTTCTGGCCCTTTCATTAACTTTTTACCATATTTACAACCATTCTGTATATAAAATAAAACAACCAATAAAAAAGTGGAAAACTCTCTAGGCTAGCCCTGGTTTTTGCCCCCTCTCTCTTGTCCCATTTATTAAAAAAATAAAGAAAGAAAAAGATACACACAATAAAACCTTCACAATTGAGTGTGCATATTTCTATATTTCCCTAATTTATATCTCTAGTTGACTTCTCTTCTAAACTCCAAGTCCATCCACAATCCACAGAGTTCTGTTGAGTTCTTTCTATGTACCTGGCACTGTTGTAAGCAGTGAATAGAATAGTAAATAAGGCAAGGTTCCTATTTTTATGGGATGCATGTTCTACTGTTAAAAAACATAAAATACATAACGGTTTACATACATAGACTCAATAATTTTAAATAGTGCTATGGAAAAAATAAGGGTGATAAAATAAGGATGGCAACTTTACACTGAGTAGTCAGCAAGGTCTCTGATGTGAGACATTAAAGTTGCAGTTTCATGAGGAAAAGAAGTCCTTCATTCTAAATATTGAAAGAAGAGCATTCTAGCAAGAGTGAACAGAAAGTTTCCTTGAGATGTATGTTAATTTGACATGCTCAGTAACCAGAAAGAAGGCCAGCATGGTTGGAGGAAGTAAAGTGGAGTGACCATGGATCCTAATGGAAGATCTATCCTATATAATAAAAGGCTAATATGCAAATCGACCAAACAGCAGAACGACTGGTTGCTATGACATGCACTGTCCACCAGGGGGCAGACCCTCAACGCAGGAGCTGCCTCCTGGTGGTCAGTGAGCTCCCACAGGGGAAGCACCGCTCAGCCAGAAGCTAGGCTCTCTGCTCCTTAGTGCTGCCTCAGAGGCAAGAGAGGCTCCTGCTACTGCCTCCCAACTCACAGCTGGCGAGCGCAGTGGTGGTTGCTGGAGCCTCTCACCTCCTCGGCAGTGCTAAGGAACCTTTGGGGATGTCCGCCTGCCTGCTTAGGCACACTCTCAAGCCAGCAGGCAGACATCCCTCGAGGGGTTCCAGACTGTGAGAGAGTGCAGGCTGGGCTGAGGGAACCCCCTCCCCCAGTGCACGAATGTTGTGCACTGGGCCTCTAGTATATATATAAAAGCCTAAATGAATGTTACGACCGAACAACTGGAATGACTGGTTGACCAGTCGCTATGATGTGCACTGACCACCAGGAGGCAGACGCTCCATACAGGAGCTGTCCCCTGGTGGTCAGTGGACTCCTACAGCCAACCTCCCACCGCTGGCCAGTCCCCATTGGCCCCTGGTGCTAAACCTGCTTCCGGGTGGGGGTTTCATACATAGCAGAGCAGCCCCCTCACTGAGATCTATTGAAAGTCAGCCCTCGACACAAGGGTTTGTCTCACTCCAATCCTCTCCCTTCCCCGGGGGCTGCCCTCTGTGGTGGTGGCACAGCAGCAAGGGAAGGAGGAGGGGGGGGAGGCAGGGAACTACATGGTGGTAGAGCGCCAACAGTGGCATCGGTGTCTGGCATCCGTTTCTTCTGCGCCTGGCCTGGCGACCATTGCCTCCTTTCCTGTCCCTGCCCAGGCCTTCAGCCCTGGGATGGGACGGGAACTGGGGGTGGGTGGTGGTGGACGCAGCCCCTTTCCCAGAGGGGCTGAGGGCTGGCTTCCTCCTCGGGGCCAGTGGCCAACCTCCCGTGGTTCCTCCCCCACCACCGGGCCTCTAGTGAGATCATAAAGATAGGCAGGCTCATGTCAAGTAAGACCTGTGATCCCTAGTGAGAATTCAGCATTTTATTCTAAATGTAATGGAAAACTACTGAGTAATTTTGAGCATGTGAGCAAAATATAAAATTCACAGATTTTAAGACACACATCTCTGCAATCAAAAATATATTTTGAAATGAACAGTATCTTTCAGTCTGTATTGGTTAGACAGTTTCACTGATATTTTCATTTTAAATATGCAAAAAATTGATATATAGTAAAAAATATCCCTAAGTCTAAGAGATAAGTAAATCTAAAATTTCTAAGAAATAATGCTGTCATACTTTCCTTTCTTGTTAGTATATCATGTAATAGGCCACAATAGACGAAGTCATATGTCCAATGAAATACATTAATAAAATGATTTAAAAGTTTAAACACCTTAAATTTAAACAATGTCATATGTCAAATCTATTCAATAAAAAGTTTTAAAAAATCTCTTACTTGTGTGGAGCATGGATTACAGAACACAAGAGTGGAAATATGGGCAAGTTAAATAATAGAAACTAGGAATAGGATGGTGTAGTGAAGGTGGAGAAAAGCTGAGGAATCTGGAATATATTGGAGGAGGTACTAAGAAGATTATTCTTTTCTTTGTTAAAGGCTAGAGGGAAAGAAAATGTTAAGAATATATCCAAGGGCCCAGCTGGCATGGCTCAGTAGTTGAGCATTGACCTATGAATCAGGAAGTCAGGGTTTAATTCCCAGTTAGGGCACATGCCTGGGTTGTGGACTTAATCCCCAGTGTGGGTGGGGTGTTCAGGAAGCAGCCAATCAATGATTCTCATCATTGATGATTCTATCACTCTCTCCCTCTCTCTTCCTCTCTGAAGTCAATAAAAATATATTAAAAAATATATATCCAAGGTTTCTAATTATGAAACTACCCATCACTGAGATGGTGAAGATTTAAATTCAAGTATGTGCATGTAGGGGCTGTAGTTGTGGGAGAAGTTAAGTAAGAAGTTTATGTGTACCAGTACCTCATTTCACCTATTATCCTCTCAGGGAAGGCTTGTTCACCTCCCCTGTAGGCCATGCACCCTCCTGTATATTCTCATAAGCTTCATTCAGAATGCTTATCACCATTTTAATCCAACATCAGCATTTGTGATACAGTTTTTCCTCCTCATACTCTTCCCACTGGTCTGTGGAATCCACGAGAGCAGGACAACGGGAGTTTTTGTTCATTCTTTTACGTTCAGCACAAGCACCATGCTGTGGACAGATCAAGTCCCCAGCAAACACTTACTCAATGCATAAATGCATTAATCCTAATTTCTTCTTTTTATCCTGCCTATTTCAAAGTGCTTGGTCACTGACAAACATCCACTCTACTAGACAGGAAACCACACACAGCTCTGATGTAGCCAGGAGTGACTAACTGCAGTGCTAAGATGAGAGAGAGTGAACAATGAGACAAAATATGCCAGAAAAAAAATATCCTATAGCCATACGTATTCCTTTTATTTAGAATCACTATAACATTCCAAAAGCAATAGGAAAAAATGTTATTTTTTTAAATCCCAAATTGTCTCAACTTAGCCCAAATCAACCAGGTTTTATTTGTACTTCTTCCACAACTTCTGTATTTCACATATGAAGAAACTGAGGTTCAGGGAGATCAACTGACTTGCTCAAAGTTATGAATCTAGATAGCACAGGAGCCAGGATTCCAAGCGAGGACTACTTAGTTTGATCTTGATAACTGTATGCGTTCCACAGCACCAGGCTGTTTCAATTTTTAAGTCTGTTCACATCCCAACTATATTGCCTTTTTTTTTTTTTTTTCCTTTCATGTTGTGGGTGTAATCCTGAGCACAACCAACATACCCTTGAGTTGAATGAACTGAACTAACAGTCACTGTGGTGTTACATTCTTTGTTAGTAACTATCGCAAGTAAAAATACCTCTGTAAGTGACTTTGACAACTTCAATTAAAAGAGAATTGTTGCATTTTGTTTGTTCATCTTTTCTCCATTAGATAAGGTAACACTTAATTGCATTGCCCTAACTGAAATATGGTTCACTTTCACCTTAAATATAAAATTATTTTCTGGGAGTGAGATAGTTGAACGGTTAGCTTGCAATCTTACAGACCTTATTTATAGTTAGGGGGGAAAAAGAAGAAAATAATGTTTCTTACTTCCCTCTCGTTGTCTCAAAGCTTGACTTTTGATAGTTGGATCTCTGGCTTTCGCTGGGGTCACCTCTGCTGAGATATGTTTCTCGTGGGGATCGATTTCCCACGCCGCCAACTGAGCTCAGAGAAGTCCCTTGATTCGACCTGCTGGCAAAGCTCTGCAGAAACTTCAGCGTGGCGTTGGAGAGGACCACGGACTCGACCCTAGGCCTGACCTCGCTGCTAGATTTGGTCAGAGGGGCAAGAGTTTGCAACTTCAGCACCCTTTCTTCCGTCTCCCCTGGGACTGTGGTGGCTGGGGGTCTCACTCCCCCGGGAGCAGCGCTGGTCTCCGCGGGACGCGAGGCTGGTTGTAGGAGCCCTTCTTCTGAGGTTCTTGGCTCAGTGACCATCTCAGCTGGCATGCTCTGAGAGGCCGGCAGCATTCGGTGGCTTTGTAGTCTATTCAGAGGAACCGAAGCAGAGGCCACCTCCTGGGAGTTTTCACCCTCAGACGGAGTCCCAGTCTGCGCAGTGCTGTTCAGCCCAAAGCCCCCACTCCATATACAGGAAAGCAGGACCAATAGCCTCGCTCCCTTCATCTCAGGAGTTGGAAGCAAGAAAGCGCATGTGAAGCTGGGGAGTGAGTCCTTCTCGCCTTTTCAACGGCGGCTTCCACACTGACTCCGCTAAGACAGCTTTGCCAATGTGAGATGTGCAAAGGAAACAGGTTTCTGTGTTTGGAAGTGGACTCAGGAAGTCCGATTTCCTGTTTCTGTAGGTTCGGTGTGATCTGTGACCTCTGGTAGGATGGATCTATGGAAGCGAGAAGGGTTTCTGACGAGGCTGAGGGCAAATGGGAAAACACAGGCAATTGTTACCAGGAAAACCCATGAGAAAAATACGCAGTAACTTTGCTGCCCTCAGGCACACCTATGCTTCACGTGTTGCTCATTTTGAAGAGGAACTTCATGCTGACAAAGCGGAGCAGGGAGCTTGTTTGGATGTACTGAATGAAAGAGGTTACCATTTCGTTCTCCTACACAAGGACATTGAGAAAACATGTGTCACCCTTCTTTTCCACTGTGCCCCACCCAAAGAGCCACCTTTTATTCAAGTGCTTATACACATGCACACATATAAACAAAAACTCCTTTGTGGTGTCTCTGCCCTTTCACACATCACAGGCTGAATAAATTAAAAAAAAATTAAACCCATTTTTATAAATACACTTCAGCTATAGCATTACGTGAAGTTAATCTGAATTATAAGTAATAAAAAGCATAAATAATTGAATTATACAGGTATGTAAGGAGTTCACTTTAAATTTTGCTCTCAGAACATTTACCAGAACTAATTAATGAAATGAATAATCAGAATTTTACTTACTCTATTTTCGAATTCTGATCTTCTAGGGGTTGGGGGTAACTAGTATTTTACCACTAAGGAATGTATGAAGAAAAAGTGAAGTCACATGAGAATACAATAAAATGGGATCATATATAATGCTTTTGTACTTTTTCTGTGGTACAAAAGTATACTAACTGTAAGAAATAGAGAACTAAATTGATCAAATGCTTTTCTATGACTATTTTTCTAGTAGATATGCTTTATGGGATTTGTGATCTCACCACTCTATCAAATCTCTGATTCTCAGACTTCAATTAAGCTCTCTCATCCATAAAAAGTTCCACAGGAGACTGAGTATATATAAATAACAAGTTCGTTCATTCATTCATTCATTCATTCATTCAATAATTGCTCAAACCCTAAGTTGGCATCATCAAGGCACTTTCTTAGGTACTGAGTTTATAAAGGAAAATAACAATATTCTTGGCTTTTATTTGCTTATGTTCTCTTATGTGTTATCTGAAAACTAGATCCATATGTAATTAATATTCCTATCAAACTCTGTGCCAAGCATTAGGCACTTGCTAAATATTTAGTCATGTAATGTTTTCTTTCAGAATTGGAAAATATGAAACCTAGTAACCTGTTTGGTTATGTATTATTATAGACATACTTTTGTTCCTAATCCTGGATACAGGTCACCAGGATTAGCAACAAGGCCTTATTTTTTCAATGAATTACTAACTACTTGGTCTTAGTACTTTTTCTCCTCCTTAGTCTTCACCATTCATTTCTATGAGTACATTTTTAACATATTAGAGAATATGTAATATAAGGTTATTTAAACTAAAACACATTAATCAGCAGCACCTCCAATTGAATTTGATAGGGAGTACAAAATATCTAATTCTCAGACATACCATAGAAAAATCCCACAAACCAAAAATGTCCAGCACAGACAATCCAGGCAGTAATTAGCTACTAAAAAACAGCAAAAAAACTCCACAATTTTCAAAGCACAAACAGGGTTTTTAGTCCTAAGAAAAAGACATTATAGCTTCTTTATCTAAAAAAGTTATAGGCAACTAACTGCTTTTAGCTTTGAGCAGAATAGTAATTGGGAAAAACCCAAGTAAATTTTTTCTACTTAATAGCATACAATTTTAAATCCATTTCCATAGTTAAATAGACTATTCTGAAAGCGTAAGAAGTAACTGGAATAATGGTGCACATATGTTTTGAAGGGAAAAAAAATCTTGATCCTGCTCAGGACAAATGAACTTTAGTGGTAAAGGGTCACTCATTGGATTTACAATTGATAACAAATAAATAGCTCTCAATGGTAATAAAAACTGAACTGATATATGCATAAACCATGGACACAGACAATGGGGTGGTGAAGACCTGGGGAGGGGGGCAGGGCAGGCTAGAAGGGGTCAATGGGGGGGGAAGGGGGACATTATGTATTACTTTCAATAATAAAGATTAAAAAAAAAAACACTGAACTGAGCTAAGTAATTATTTTGCCTCTTGTGAGGTATTGACCAATAATGACTTTTAGTTACCCTTAATCCAGCTTACAAGGACCTTGTGATCAAAAGGTACCAGATCTCATGATCAATTCACTCAGCTCTCATAGCTGTAACTCCCCAGAGAATCCCCAGCTCATTTGATGGTGTTAGATGTATGGGTTATCCCTTAATTGAAGACACAAACTATTAGTACTTCAGATACTGTCAGAGGCCTAATCTTAAATTATGTTTTCTGAAACTCATTAATGCTCATCAAATAGCAATTAAGAAAAACCATATTCCTGGAATTACAGCCTGAAGAATGAATACTCAATCCATTCTTCTAGCTACTCTAAATACTACCATTAGATTGAACTATAGCATCAGAGTTTTGTATACGTGCACCCTATCCTTCTGCTGTACACCCATTGCCCACTAGATGGTTTATATCCAATTATGTTTTAACCTATTGCCGTTTATTCATCTCTATAATTTTATAAAAAAGAAATGATGAAACTGATTCTATTATATGCTATCAGAAGGTTTTTGTCATTTTTCATTGTATCATAAACATAGGATGGAATATATATTGCAAAACGAGTTATAAGTGATGAGATAAAAGTTTTATTTTCTTCCCTTGTAATACATATGAATTAATTTTCTAATCACAAGAAAAAACAAAAATGTTTATTAAGCAGAAACTGTGCCTGGTCCCCTTGATAAGGAAGATTCTTTGGCTGAGGGACCTTATCCACTGGAGCAGAGTGGGGAGGGGAACTTGTGGTTAAGGCCATCTGAGGCTCTCTTATTTCACATGTCAAGGCAGTACATAATATTGCATCTTAATTTTAGTCCTTATACCACACAAAGGTTAGAAAGCTCTATTGTAAAGGATAAAGAACTCTCTGGAGCATTGCATTGCTCAGATCTCAAATTTAATTAAAAGGTAAATCCTGATCATGTTCTCAAAGTATTTAAAGACTGTGGTGAATTAAAACTAAATAAGGCTGCAATAACTTGAGTTTCAATTAGACCTAGCTCAACTACAAATTGGGATGGTTCAGCTCCTGCAGTGGAGGCCTGACAGGAAAAGGGGTATTCCCCTCTCTGAGGTAAATATTATTTACTAAAGTTCTTTTACTCATAATGCCTCTCATATAATAAAAAAAATTATGAGGCAAATGAATAATTTTTTTCTTTGTTAATCCTCACCCAATGATATGTTTCCACTGACTTTTAGAGAGAGTGGAAGGGACTGGGAGAGAAACAGAGAGAGAAACATTGATGTGAGAGAGACACGTCCATTGATTGCCTCCTGCACTCGCCCCACTGGGACCGGGGATAGAGCCTGCAACTGAAGTACGTGCCCTTGACCAGGAATCAAACCCCTGACCCTTCAGTCCAAGGGCCAACGCTCTATCCAGCCAAAACAAATAAAATTTTTTAAATTTTAACCCATAGTCAAGAAGACATCAATTGAAAATATCCAGAAAAGGCCCCAATATTAGAAGTATCAGAAAGGCAATTTAAAATAAGTATGATAGAATGGGGTGGAGAATGTGAGCTACATGTCTTGAATGCAAAGGGAATTTCAGTAGAGATGAAAACTATATTAAGATATCAAATAGAACTACTAGAAATAAAACAATATCAGAAATAAAAATATATTTGTTAAGCTTAATAGCACATAAGTAATATTTAAGAAAACACTATCAGTTAATAAGAATTCAGGAAAAAAAGAGATTATCCAAATTGAAACAGAGAAGATAAATATATAGACAAAAAGAAAAGTGTCTGAGATTTGTGGGACACTTTCATATGGTTTTATATACATATAATTGGAGTAAACTAAGGAAAAAAATAAAGGAGAAAAGAAAGAGATTAGGACAAATAATAAAATTTAAAGATAATAGGTAAAATTTCCCCCAAATTGATGAAACAATAAGTTCAGAAAACTCCAAGAATAAAATTATACTTAGGTATATTGTAAGTGAAATCTTAAAACACAAAGAATAAAAGGAAATATTGAAACCATCCAAAAAAAGAATCCATATTCCATAAAGGGTATAACAATTATGACTGACACTCTTAAATACAATAAATAAAATAAAATAGTACAATGATATCTTTGAAATACTCAAAAAAATAACCTATTAGTTTATAATGCTATATATAGTAAAAATATCCTTCAAAGCAAAGGGAAAATAAAGACATCTTAAGGGGGAAAACCTGAGAGAATTTGTCTCCAGAAAACTCACATGCCAATATATTTGACAATTTAAATAAACTTGATATATTCTTTTTTAAAAAACTAACTAAAACTGACAGAAAAAGACATAAGAACATAAAACCCCATTCATAATAAAACTTTCTAACAAAGAAAGCTCCTGACCCAAGTGACTTTACTAGTAAATTTTATAGAGCATTTAAGGAAAAAATATCACAAGTCTTCATGAACTCTTTTCAAAAATAGAAGAGATAATACATCCTGGCTCAATTTTTGAGGCCAGAAAAATACTAATAAAAATATTACAAAATCAAATACTTTCACAAAAACAAAACTGCAGGCTCATATCCATCATGGACACGGCAACTAAATAACAGCCCTATGTAAAAGGCTACTATATCATGACCACATGGTATTATTTCAAGAATTCAAGGTTGGTTCCATTCAGAAATCAAGCTATGTAATCCTAATATATAAAAACCCTGGGTCATAACGACCAGTAATGACTGAAGCTCGACCAACCGGAAGTCAGCTGGGTTGCCATGGCAACCCAGCACCTTCAGCTGCAGGCAGGTGCCCCACCACTGACTGCTGAGGGGGCTGCAAATCAGGGCCAGAGAGAGGCCTGAAGAGAGAAGCAGGGACTGATCTGTTGCCTCCGAGACAGCTTTTGATCAGCACTTGCCTCTCTCTTTCTCTCCCAGTCTGGCCAGCAGCTGCACTGCCATTTCTCTCCAGGCCTCCACTGGGGCTGCGAGTAGGTCTGCCTTTCTGATCAGGCCCCGTTGATAGGCCCAGAGATGCTGGCTGGCATAGGAACCGAGCAATCAGAACCAAATGTGGGTGCTGTGAAAAACCAATGGCTGCCTAGGAGTCAGAGCTTTTGACGCTGACTGGCATAGAAACCAACCAATCAGAACTAAATTGGCCAGCAGAGGAGGGCAGTTGGAGGGAACCAGGCCTGCAGGAGAGAGCAGTTGGGGCTGACCAGGCTTGCAAGGGAGGACAGTTAGGGGTGACCAGGCTGGCAGGGGAGGGCAGTTAGGAGCAATCGGGCTAGCAGGGGAGCAGTTAGGGGCAATTGGGCCAGCAGGGGAGCGGTTAGGTGTCCATCAGGCTGGAAGGGCAGTGGTTGCAGGGGTGGGCAAACTTTTTGACTCGAGGGCCGCAATGGGTTCTTAAACTGGACCGGAGGGCCGGAACAAAAGCATGGATGGAGTGTTTGTGTGACCTAATATAAATTCAAAGTAAAGGAGCGGAGGGGAGAGCAAGAGAACCGGATAGAACAGCCGGATCTGGCCCGCGGGCCGTAGTTTGCCCACGGCTGGGTTAGGGGGTAATCAGGCTGGCAGGCAGAAGCTGTTAGGGGCAATCAGGCCGGCAGGCAGGTAAGCGGTTGGGAGCCAGCAATCCTGGATTGTGAGAGGGATGTCCAACTGCCCGTTTACTGGTGGGATCGGTCCTAAACGGGCAGTCAGACATCCCTTAAGGGGTCCCAAATTGAAAAGGGTGCAGGCTGGGCTGAGGGACACCCCCACCACCACCC
Source organism: Plecotus auritus (assembly GCF_963455305.1). NCBI lineage: Eukaryota > Metazoa > Chordata > Mammalia > Chiroptera > Vespertilionidae > Plecotus > Plecotus auritus. Next base: position 186,389,367 of record NC_137770.1, read on the forward strand.
TGTGTATGAATTTTGTCCATTGGGCCTCTAGTTAAGGAAATGAACAGCAAGTCCCCTTTTGAAGGAATATAAATTTGCAAAAAGACAGAAATGACAAAACCTAATAATAAATCATTGAACAGCAATTCAAAATTTGTTGGGTTTTTTTGTTTGTTTGTTTTACCATAGCAAAGCCACTTAAGGTAGAAAAACAAAGAGCCAATAATATCCCCCATCTTCTAGAAACTAAATTAAAGAAGTGTGGTCATTCACCAAAATACAAAGTAATCTTTCTGAGAAGGTTACTTTTCTTAAGCAGCAGGAAATTGGTTAATATAATACCCTAATTTAAATAAATAGATTAAATTTAGAGATATCCTGGCTATTAACAAACCATCATTAGTAATAAATTTAGGAAATGACCAGATGTTGTAAGCAAGTGTTATAATCAAAACAAAAAATAGCTCACAAAGCACATTATATCCATCTGGAGTGTTCTCAGTAATTGTGATGTGTAACTTATACCCAATGCCTTCATTAGTTTTATTATTACTGTTCAGTTCTCAAAAGCTAAATTATACGTTGAAAGGTAGCCTTATAGAAATGGAGTCAGTATACAATTTGCAACAATATAAACTGAGTAAAAATATGAGTTGTAACAACAGTGCTGATTAGAATAAGACATCTTACATTCATCATGGGCAACTTTGACAAACACAAAACATCTGTAATTGATATTCCTGTCTTGGCACTTCATAAACAAAGGCATGTAATTCGTGCATACACATGTTAACATTCACACAAAAATGAGAATACTTGCTTTTTCAGTTAGAAGAAACAATTTTAGCAACATAGTACATTCAACATTCTCAAATTGTGAAGATTTCATGTCATGTCTAGAAAACGGCCACATTCTTGTGAAGTCCTATAATACCTTAGAATAAGCAGTTCCTAAATTTAAAAATGTGTTACAAATGTGTTTGCTTCTAATTTAAAAATGAAATTTTAGTTTCGAAGAATGTATTTGGCAGATTGAAGTTTTAACTTAACTAGATACTAGCATCCATTCAAATAAAGTTAAGAAATTGCCTCCATTGGCAGTTAGTTTGTTGCTTATTTTACTGTATGCAAATCTATGTATCACTGGTTAAATTAAAGAAGCAGTAAAGGAAATTATCCACTCAAAGCATTGCTATGACGATAGGTAGAGGAATTCTCGGGTTTGCATTTCTTCAGAGCAGCCACACATGCATTTCCCTCAGTTTATCAGTGCTTCTGCTCCCAAATCCCAATAGATAATGCTCTCTCTCCTCAGTACATCTACCCTTCTCCAATAAATCACAGAGTTTTTCACATATTCTTATGGACCCCCTTCCCTCCTAACCTTTTATTTCTTTGGAAACTAGACAGCACAGTGTAGAAATAAGGCAGCATAGCAAATAGTACAGGTTGGAACCTTGAACCTGAGATCTTTGTTCTCATTCCTCTTCTGTCATGTACTACTTACTGGTCTGACCTTGGACATATCCCTTGATCTCACCAAGCGTTAGTTATCTCTTCTGTATTCTTCTGATGATGATGATTATATGAGTTGGTGTATATGAGACTGTCATATTGTAAAACAGTATATTGGTAAAAGCTGAGATATTATTATGTCAAGAAGCCAAAGCTATACTTTATCTGTCCTATGTTTATCGTTTGCTTTATATTTTCTCTCCTCTTGGCAAAAGCCTGGACCCACCTATCTTTGAATTTCTTTTTACTATAAAATAGAATTACTTTTATGCTAAGCATTAGAAAGCCTTTCTGTGTGTGTCTCACCTATTATAAAAAAATTTTTGTTGACAGATTATCAATTTAATGAGTTCTCCTTTCTTATACCAAGAGAAGGATAGCATAAAACAGATTTGCCTTGTCTTAATAATTATAATTGTTAGCTCATCATGCATTAATTTTGTGCTAAGCATGTGTTAACTGGCATATAAAACTATTATTTTATGCTATTTCTCTAACAACTCATAATATTGTGACTCATAATCCCCATTTTACCAAGAGATCTAGGGACTACCCAAAGTATGGCAACTGAAAGTGATCAAACTGCCTGCCATTTGAACCCAGATCTGCTACCTCTGGGACATAAAATAAACCCTGGTCAACCTGATCTCATGTTTTAATTTATATGTTTAGTTTTTGTTGACACATGAAGATAATTTCTGTTACATTACAAAACTGACAAACACATACATAGCAAATACATAGACTAGTTTCAAATGAAAAGAAGAAGTCCTATTTGCAAATGCATCAATTATCCCCCCTCCCCCCCACCATGGTTTCTATACCCAGAACAATCAGAATTTCTGTAAAATTGAAGCAGCAATATACTACATCCAAAAGGTTAACAGTTTCACAGTATGATACAGTGGTGACTTAGCCTATCAAGTAAAGGAATAGCTGAATAATTGACTGCTCCATAAGTAGTAATAACATTATAACAGTTTTCAACATAAATGCTTTTCTTCAGGCTATTTTCATATATATTGTTAAATTCTGCCAAATATTCTGTACACATTTTTCTAATGGATTATGCCAAGTGCCACACATTTTAAAGGAAAATTAATGCTTTAAAAAATTCATTGTATGTTCCACCAAGTACTAACACTGCTAGCACTCAAAATAGAGCTGTAGTCTCATTAGAAGCAACAATAACAAACTTCTATTAAAAGAGTATTTCAAGCAGAATGTTAATTTAAAAATATTCATAACTCTTACCTTAATATTCTTTGCCCATAGATATAAACTAGATGATAACATGTGGAAACCTCTGTGGGCCTCTCTTTAAACTGTCTCCAAACATTCACTTATTTTCAGAACCGGAGAAACAGGAGCTTAAGAGGGGCATGGGGGGAGGACCTTTTATTCTCTGCCATTATTCTCTCTGTGAATGCCTAGCAACAAAATCCCAGACCAAGAAACTAAGATGCCCGAGGGCGCTGACCCTCAGTGCCTTGTGTCCTTTTAGTGTTGCATGTGATCCTAGAGCTCTTACTAAAAAGTGTTATCCAATCTGAAGGTTTCGTTGCCTCTGATTAGTGTTCTGAATAATGTGAGGCTAAGAGTTTTCTCAAAAACCTTATGGCATTACATTTTGTTAATTAATAATATTTAAGCTAGTATTGAAAAAAGACACATTACACATCTTATATATAAGATTTTGCCTTAATCCTACCCAATTTAGAAACAAGGGAGAAAAAAGGAGCAAAATAGGGTAATCTGCTCTAGCTTTTAGATTAATACCATTCTTCAGCATTGGGTTGCTTTCCTGAGAGCATTTCATAGTCAGCCACACCTCACTGATAAAATCTACTCTAAATCTTGGCTAAGGCATTCTACAGTTTCTTATACAGCTCCTACAAGTGGATGCAAAATGAATTCTGGGGATTCTGCAGAACTTTTCTGGAGCATAGAGAAATTTTAGTCAGCTCACTGCCTTTACACATAGCTCCTGCCTCTGGTTCAGCATGTGCCACATTTCTCCTGTTGAGTAAATAGATCTTCCTCGGCAGCCCTTTGCTCTGTTGACGTTTTAATACCCAGGCCAACTCTTGCACTTGATCGGTGGTCAATAAATAATATGTGTATTGCTTCTGTAGTGGAAGCTTTGACATAAATTTGAGTTCTTCCCCACAAACATTTTGTTCCCTGAGAACTTTTTCTCTCTCTGGTCAGCTGAGACTGCCCAAGGAAGTACACAGCTCATTTTTAAAAAGCCGTCTCCAGATGTTATCACATTCAGATCTCTGTCTGAAACCCTTTTGAATGTTTAGAGGCATATGGGTGGAAGAGTTCTTGTATCTAAATTTCAGTGAGTTTTCAATGTTCTGTTTTTGAGAGACGATAAAAAAATTTATTTAAGAAAAAAAAAAAAAAACTCAAACACAGGAAAGAAATGTACTTGCATCTTTCATTGCTCTTCCTCCTTCTTCCTGAATGGAATATCTGGAGCTCTGACAATCACCTTGAATCATGACAATAACTTAGAATCTGTGCAGAACAAAGCATTAGTATGGATTAGCATGGGTCCTGAACATTGTGATATATTGCACCAATGCTGGCTGCCCTGACCATGTCCAGGCTTCTTGAATAAGAGAAAGAATTAAACTTCTATCCATTACAAACCACAGTTAGTGGGGATTTCCAATGATTGTCATTCAACTCAAATGCTGACTAACATAGTAACTGACACAGAACTTCAAACATTGTACACTATCTTTGAAAATAATTTTGAAAGTTGAATCAATCAATCAATAAACAATTATAGAAAAGTTAACAATTTTTAGGCAAGTTTTTACTATGAGTATGACTTAGGAGATAATGGAAGAACAGAGAAAGGCATAGATATTTCAACAATAGGACTACTTCTTGAATGGCATCTTAACAATTTATATTTGAAGGCAGGAAAAAAGTAATTGCAAATGTTATGCTTTGGTTTAAATGACCTTGAACAGGACTAAAAAATATGTGTCCTCCTTCTAATGTTCTGATTTTCCTCATTGTTTTTATCTTTACCATAAATATAATTTTATGCCTTCTTAGATATATTTTATATGGTCTAAAAAATAGGATGTTAAAGTGATTCAAATTCAAAAGGAATAAATCATGCTATAAAGTTGACATTCCTCTCTGCATTTGGTGAGAATCAATTGGTTCTGGTGTGCTAATGAAATATAACTCAAATTTAACTTTTCACCTGACAATGTAAGAAAAGTAAAACTTGGTATTTTAAAAGTGGTTTTATTTATATTAGAAATTTCATCATGATAAAATACATCATTATTCAAGGGAAGAAAGAACAGTCTGGTTGTTAACTCTGGAGTCAGTAAAATTGGGATTCAAATCCTGATTCTATAGTCTATTTTCTGTATTATCTTAGGTAAGATTCTTCAGGCATCTATATCTGTTTCTTTATATCTTAAATAGAAATGCACATAGTAGTGCTTTTTTTTACATATCACAGCCTAAAATAAATTAACTAGGACCTTTCAGTTTTTCCTAATTCTTGACATCATGCTACTTATCCTATATAATAAAAGGCTAATATGCAAATCGACCAAGAGGCAGAACAACCGGCCACTATGAGGCACACTGACCACCAGGGGGCAGACGCTCAATGCAGAAAATGCCTGCTGGTGGTCAGTGCACTCCCACAAGGGAGCGCTTCTCAGCCAGAAGCTGGGCTCACAGCTGGTGAGCGCAGAGGCATGGTGGGAGCGTCTCCCACCTTCGCAGCAGCACATGTCTGACTGTCGGCTTAAGCATGCTCCCCACAAGGGCTCCCAGACTGTGAGAGGGCACAGGCCGGGCTGAGGGACACCCCTGAGTGCCCAAATTTTGTGCACCAGGCCTCTAGTTTTTAAAATAATACAGTTGGCATAACCCATCTTTATAACTTCATTTATGTCCTGAGGAGCTCAAACTCTCCTCTCCAGTAAGCCTACTCTATCCAGTATCATCCCATCTTTCACAGATACTTCTGCTCCTACATGACTCCTACAAAACACACAAAGACACGAAGGATGTATTTTTTTATTGTTGTTGTTTATTAATTTGAAATATCTCTCACTCTTAAAAAATTGAGATAGAATTTATGTGTTAGAAAATTTATTCCTTTAAACTCTACAATTCAGTGATTTTTAGTATATTCACAAGATTGTATAACTATCACCACTATCCAATTCCAGAATATTTTCATTATCCCAAAAAGAAACCCCATATCTATTATCAGTAAATTACTATTCTCCCCTCCCTTGAACCTGTAGCAACCATTAATCTACCTTCTGGCACTATGTATTGGTGATTTCTGAAAAATTCCTTAAATGAAATCACACAATATGTGGTCTTTTGTAACAGGCTTCTTTCACTTAGCATAACATTTTCCAGGTTCATTTTCATTGTAGCATTCACTAGCACTTCATTCTTTTTTATGGCTGAATAATATTTGATTTTATGTGTATATCACGTTTTGTTTATTCATTCATCAGTTGATAGACAATTGTTTCATTATTTTGCTATAATTCATAATGCTACTAAGAGCATTTGTGTGTAAGTTTTTGTGTAGACATATGTCGCAATTTACTTGGGAGTTGAATTGCTAGGTCATACAGTAACTCTACATTTACCTTTTTGAGGAATTCTCACACTTTTTCAAAATGGTTACACTATTTTACATTCCTGCCAGCAAAGCACAATGGTTCCGTTTTCTTCACATCCTCACCAATACCTTTTATTGTATGCCTTTATGACTTAGTCATTCTGGTGGGTGAGGAGCTTCATTGTTGTTTTTTACCTGCTCTTAAACTTAGAACAGAACAGGAGTCAAGGAAAATATTTTTAATTGAATTGTTACTACATTACTCCAAAATTTTCTCTCTTCTGGGAATTTTTTTTCCCATCTTACTTGCCTTTCCAGATTCTAGAAATTCTCCTCATTTCCTGTTTTTATAAAAGATAACTAATGATTATAGTTCACCATTATATTTTCTGCCCTAATCTTTATGGCACATATTGTCTACACTGCATATTTATTTACTATTTTGCTTTATTATCTCTTAATATATACTTCTTATCTTTCCAACTCTATCTGTACGTTGTTTGATCTATAGAACCATGTCTCACTCTCATAAGCATCCCCCATAGCACTTAGCATGTTCCTGAATATGTATACTAGGGTTAAAATAAAAGCCTTTGGACATTGCTTTATATTACTTTACATTGCATTATTAATTTGGGAATATCACATTTCCTTCATCTTCTCTTGGCTTTTTTCTTTCTTTCTACCTTATTTTCTAAACATTGTAAGCATTACTTTTAGTATTAAAAATTATTCACATTTTTCATTCTATAGCCTCTTAGTATGTCAAAACAAAAGGTTTTTAATAAGATAAAGTGAAATATTTCAAGTAAATTGTTGAGCACTTTAAAATTGTCTGTCTATTCTAAACCCAATCTTACCTAATAATAGAGAAACATGTAAATTGACTGATTGACTGTACCTCCACTATGCCCACAGCCAATCAGAGTGAGTATGCAAATTACCCAACAAAGATGGTAGTTAATTTGCATACATACCTGGGTCCTGGGAACCTCCTCGGCACCCAGGTCACTCCCAGCAGGCCATCGGACGGAGGCTTTAGGCTTGGGAAGGGGCCAAGCCTGCAATCAGAGGGGTGGGGGGGGGAACCCCTTCCCAAACCTAAAGCCTGGGGTGGAGGTTTTAGGCTTGGGAAGGGGCCGAGCCTGGGATCGGAGGGGCGGGGGGGAGCCTGCTTCCCAAGCCTAAAGCCTGTGGCAGTGGCTTTAGGCTTGGGCAGGGGCCAAGCCTGGAATCAGAGGAAAAGGGAAAAAAAATCAATGGAAACATATCCTCAGGTGAGGATAAAAAGAAAAATAAAGAAAGAAATGTCATATCCTATGAAAGACACATCTTGAAAATGCCTAAAGAAAGTTGTCATTTTTTCATGGTGAAGGGTTTGGAGTCCGTGTTGATGAAAATACCTTGGCGGCTGGGGTGACTGGCAGTAGCTGCAGCAGTGGGGTGATGGGGCTGGCGCCTTCCCCTGATCAGCCCGGTGGCCTCCCACAAAGGGAGGCCAGACTGCGGCTTAGGTCCACTCCCAACAGGCAGCAGGCCTAAGCCATCAGTAGGACTTCCCCTGAGGGCTCCCAGTAGGTGAGAGAAGGCAGGCTGGGCTGAGGGACCCCTCCCCAGTGCACGAATTTCATGCACCAGGCCCCTAGTGTATAATAATAAAAAGGTAATATGCTAATTAGACCAGATGTCCTTCTAGATGTCCTTCTGGACGACCTTCCAGACAAAGGCAGGGCTGAGAGGGAAGCCCTGGTCCTGGGTGCTAGAGAGAAGCCAGTGCTGGCAGCCGGGTAAAGAAAAGCCTACTCTTGAATCTCTAGTTTTTAATAACCTTGGTAGTTTACTACTAAACATCTGCCATTTGCTTTGTGTTCCAGTGAGCCACTGGGTAATTATAGCTAAAACAAATAACATAAAAATTTTAAAAGTTGGCAAAGTCACATTTTTAATTGATTTGTGTGTCAATGTGAATATGGTAGAAAAATAAAAACTTTTCCCTAAAGTCCATGTTTTCAGGTATAACCCCATTTCTGTACTCTTCTTTACAGAAAACCAGTGGACTATATACTTCCCTTGACCACTTCCTCAACCCCTAGGATCTCCATACCCCGTACCTTTAAGTAAGATTTTCATTGCTTCTTATTCCACTTGAATCAATCATTCTCAAGATCTCCTGGCCTAGATCCATAGTTACTGGTACCTCTTTCTTGCCAAATACTAATGATCAAATTCTCAGGCCACATCTTATTCCAGTTATCAGTAGCATTTGACATATCGATGACCCTGCCTTTCTAGAAATACTTTCTTCACTCAGAATGTGAGTAGCTGCGTTTCCCTGCATTTTTACCTCATCTCATTGGCCATTCTTTCTCAGTCTTTCTTTTTTTGTTAATCAATCTATTCATCTGAACCTATAAAGTTAGAATGTCCCATAACGTAGCATGTGGCCCTCTTGCATTCCCTATCTCCTTTTAGTACCCAGAGGGTCATCTCATATTTGAAGATTTTTAAATACCATTATGTATATATGACTCCAGAATTTATATTGCTAACTCAATATTCTCTCTTGTTCTTCTAGAGCCATAGGTGTCTAATGTGTAAGTTCAAAACTGAGTTTATTATTTTCTATCACCATATTAAAACAAACAAGCCACAAACAAAAACCACCTCTCCTCTAGCTGTCTCACCCATGTAAACTACCACAATTCAACTAATTGCTTTCTCTCACAATGCACATCCACTACACAAACAAATAGGACACCTCTGTTTACAAGATATATCTGGAGTCTAACCTATTTCTATGACCTCCATTTTTTTCCAAATTAGTTTAATCCACTATCTTCTGTCTCCAGACTCTTGTGATTTTCACCTATGCGTTGGTTGCTCTACAATCAGCACTGCACAGCAGTCAGAGTAAATTTTTGAAATGTAAGTCATATTATAAAGCTGCTTCTTAAAACTACCCAATGACTTCTCATTACACTCACTATAAAATCCAATTCCTTTTAATAATCTTTAAGGTTCCCCAATGACTCTCTGCCTGATCTCATTGTCTATTTTTGTCTACCTGGCTTAATCCTCTCAGCTATACAGATGTTCTTCCCACTCCCAAAATACATCAAGCTAATTCCCACTTCAGGACTTTCTATTTCCTATTTTCATTGCTGTTATTTTGGTCTCTTACATTTATGTCTTTTCTGACATATCACCTTTACCAAGTTCCTTTTATGACCAACTTATTACATCTATCCCTGTGTATCAGTCATAGTTCTTAGTTGCAAACAATAGAACTCACAATGGGTAGTTTAAGAAAAAAGAAATGTATAAAAAATTTTAAGTAACACATCATACCAACACCATCACTCATACCAATGAATCTGGGCCCCCCTTTATATCAATATTTCTGGGGACTGAATACCAGAATTGGCCAGTACTATTCCTGAAAACCTAGACTGCTCTACCACCACATGGGTCAAGACACTCCATGTCCTTAATGAAACAATTGTCATGATGTTCAATTCCATATTGAGATCTTATGCTAGTGTATGTGTTTTGTAGAAACCAAGATATTGTCTGCATCCCAGATGAAAGGTGGCTGGGAAAGTAAGCTTTCTATTTCCCAGTTTTGGAAAGGTTAAAAATCATAATGTAGAAAATTATCAAAACATAGTGTGAGTGGCCAAAAACTTGGTCAGCCTTAAATGACATGTTCATTAGACACTATTTTTATTTTTTCTTGCACTATCATTCTCTATTGTTGTAGGATATACTTATTGATTAGCAGGTTATCTCCCCATTAAATATACTAGTAAGCTCCCTGAGAGCAAACATTTTCTGTACTTGTAGCACTGTGCATTCAAGCCTTAATATGACATTCTATGCTTCTGTTGGCACATAGACATACTAATACCTTTCAACTTGGAGTTGACCATCATAAAGACTATCTTTCATTTGCGACATTGAGTTTCTTGGAAAATAGTGGTATCTGTGTCTTCAGGAGCAATAAGAGCCAAGTATCTGACATCCAAGTTAATCTAATTTTTCAATCTTCCATTGACTCATCCGTAAAATGCAGATTACAATAGTACCTGCTACACAGGATCATTGTAAAGTGAAATTGAAATAACCTAGGATTAGCAAAAGGCTTTCCATCTAGAAAATGTTAGATAAAAATAAAAGTTATTATCAACAATATCTAGTTTATCTCTTGTATATAACTAAGCAAAGTATCCATTTTAGGGGGTGGGATTTAATTGTCCTTTTAAAATATAAATCCTTGAGAGAATACAATAACTTATTTTTGTATTTAACACGTAAGTTAGTTGAAAGCAATTTTTTTCTATGAAATAATCCATAGAACATTTTTACCAGAAAGAATTCACAGACTACACTCTGCTGCTGAAAAGAAAAATATTATGAAACTACCAAAAATAATCAAGATACAAAACATACATATAATTAAAGTTTATCCATGAAAGTGGAAAATCATACATTATTTCACATGTAAAGCTTAAGTGTGAAGGTGGAAAAGCAATTCTAGCTGTGGGAAGTTATTGTTATAATATCCAATGTCTGTAAGAGGTCAATCAACCTAAAGGATGGAAATTTTACATGATGACTTGAAAATCTTAGAATTTTTAAATCCCTTTTCCCTCAAACTTGAAGGACATAGATAAATTTACCATCATTCAGCATACAATTGTTGGAAAAGGAAGATAGGATGATTAATTAAGGTTGAGTCTCCTTTGTTCAGTTCAGGTTCAGTAACATGCACTGGAAAATGACACAAAATTATATTTTTCTGGTATTTGATAAATGGGGTCATCAGCATCAAATAATTTTCTTCACTCTCTGCACCTTGTGGTTTGCTATTGAAGAGAATTTAATAAAGGAAGGCCAATCTCAGCACATACATGAAGATAAAAACATATGTTATCATTGATTTTGAGGTAAAATAAAAGGAGAGAAAATTTAATTTTTATAAAAACTCATATATAACCTTTAGGAAAATATATGAGGGGAAAATTGAAGGCTATGTACAAATCTTATCAGATTTTTTTGCTAAGTCTTCATATGTCCTAAATCAAATAGCTGCTTTGTAAATGTGTGACAATAAAGTTGGAACTAAAATCTACTGAATTTAATATGTGAACAAAATGGGTATTTTAAAGAATGCTGGGCCTCCACTTAACCCTGCTGGGACCGTTTTCTTTGTTATCACCTGGGCTGATTTTCGTCTTTTCTTTTCTCTAGTTATTTCATGTAAAATGTAAAGGTATATAATCTTTATGTATGCAAGTTAAACCCTCTCTGATTTAAAAAATAATAAAACAACAGACCTATGATTTAGGTGATAGTATAACAAGTAGTTGATTAGTAATAACAATAATAAAAATAGTACCAATGTATTATTTTTTAGCATCTTCACTTGAAATCACATATAGTGTAGAACTTAGGATGCTTAGAATTATAATTAACTGTTTGATTCCCTCTAATTCAGGTCTCAAGAATATTAAAATATTTTAAATTAAGATAGATTCAAGGCAAGACTATATGAACAGTAAAATTGTCATTACTCTTTAAGAAGGCTGTTGAGTTTGGATATTGATTCAAACAAACCAATTGCAAAACATTTTGAAAAATCAGGAAATTTTGGTTATGGATTGGGTGTCAGATAAACAGGAATAATCTGATATGGGTTTCATGTGATAATGGTTTTGTAGCTACATAAGAATATGGCTTTATTTGTAGAGATACAGACTAAAGCATAGGGGTGCAAATAGTAGGTCTGGAATTTTTCTTGAAAATGTTTCAGCAAAAGAAAAAATATATAAAAACAATTTTGTCAAAATTTAATACTTACACTTGAGTGTAGGTTATATGGAATTTAATTTTATTATTTTCCTTTTTCTAAAGCAGTTTTTAAAGGAGGACTGAGTTCAAAAACAATGAAAAACTCATTGCTTATGAATGCCTTACAATATACAGATCATGCATCATAGAAATGTACACTTGAAACCTATATGACACGGGTAACCATGTCATCCCAATAAATTTAATAAAAATAAAATAAATGCATCAAAAAGAAATAAGCCCCAACAACATCAGATCACATCCCTCTCCCTTGTTCACTGTGGGTGCTACACATGCCTTGGATGCTATGCTCTCAAGGTCTCTGCACAGACTGTTTCTTCTGCCAGGACCACTATTCCCCAGGTATCCACACAGCTTGCTCCTTCAGGTCTTTCCTTAATTGTCACATCACTGAGGCATCCTATGACTATTTTATTTTATTTAGTTAGTTTTGTTATTATTTTCAAATTGAAGTATCATTGCAACTAACATATGTGATATTTTAATATATATATACATATACACTAGTGCAGTGGTCAGCAAACTCATTAGTCAACAGAGCCAAATATCAACAGTACAATGATTGAAATTTCTTTGGAGAGCCAAATTTTTTAAACTTAAACTTCTTCTAATGCCACTTCTTCAAAATAGACTCTCCCAGGCCATGGTATTTTGTGGAAGAGCCACACTCAAGGGGACAAAGAGCTGCATGTGGCTCACGAGCCACAGTTTGTTGACCACTGCACTAGTGGCCCGGTGCACAAAATTCATGCACATTAAAAGGGGATCAATTAGAGGAAATATTTTAATATTGTTATTTGCCCTTTTCTATAATAGAAGTGTCAGAGATGAAAGAAAATTAGTAAAATGTATATGAAAATCTTCCTCCTATCAGAGTCTGGGGCACGCCTCGGGACTCAGAGTCAAGTCCCCGCCTTCCCGTGGAGCCTCAAAATCACATGAGACCCAGACCCAGCTGGCCCCACCCCCATTGGGCGAGATCCAGACCCGGCCAGCCCTACCCCCGTCAAGCCCCACCAAGCAGGGGGTGCAGCCTCAGGTCCTCCGGTGCCGGGGTGGGGGGTGCTGCCTGAGGTCCCCTGGCCTAGCACCGGGGCAGGGGGCACACCTTGAGGTCCCCCGTCAAGCCCCGCCGGGCAGAGGGCGTCACCTGAGGTCCCCTGCCAAGCCCCGCCAGGCGAGAGGTGTGGCCTCAGGTCCCCTGGCCTGGTGCCAGGGCAGGGGGCACAGCCTGAGGTCCCCCAGCCTGGCACCAGGGGTTGAGGGCACGGCCTGAGGTCCCCCGGCCTGATGCTGGAGTGGGGGTGTGGTCTGAGATACCCTGTCAAACCCCACGAGGCGGAGTGTGCAGGCTCAGGTCCCCTGCCCTGGCCCAGCGCCACACAGCCTCAGGTCTCTGCTGATTGCTCCTTAAGGCTTGTTAAGGGAACGCGACCTCCGCTGTGTGTGCAGCCATCTTGTGTTATGGAAACCTCGCCTCCACTGTGGGCGCCACCATCTTTGTGATGGTGTGATGGTCAATTTGCATATTCCCTCTTTATTAGATAGGATTAACCCCACTGAGTTAATTGACACATCCATCACCTCACATATTTAACTTTTGTGTTGTGTGTGTGTGATAGAGAACGTGTAACTTTCTACTCTCTCAGCAAATTTGAATTATACAATACAGTGTTATTAACTACTAGTGGCCTGGTGCACAAAATTCGTGCATGGGGGGGGGCCCTCAGCCAGGCCTGCACCTTCTCCAATCTGGGACCCCTCAAGGGATGTCCAACTGCAGGGGGGATGTCCCTGTGGGATCGGGCCTAAACCGGCAGTCGAACATCCCTCTTGCAATCTGGGACTGCTGGCTCCTAACCGCTCACCTGCCTGCCTGCCCGATTGCCCCTAACCACTCTGCCTGCCAGCCTGCTCACCCCCAACTTCCCCCCTCACTGGCCTGATCGCCCTCAACTGCCCTCTCCAGCCACAGGCCCATCCGTGGCCGGGTGCAGAACACTTGCTTCGTTGCCGTGGTGACGAAGCAAGCATTCTGCCAGGCAGCTCACACTGCCCGCTCTCAGCGGCCATCCCCCTGGGACTGGGGGACTCTGGTGGGGCTGAGAGGACTGGGCGCCGCCATCTTGTGGCTCTGGGCGCCGTCATCTTTGTGACGGAGTGATGGTTAATTTGCATATTGCCCTTTTATTAAATAGGATAGTCAGCATGTTATACAGTAAATATGATTATTTTATTTAAAATAGCAACATCCACCACCTCTTTCCCAATATTCTGTATCTGTTTCCCTGCTTTATTTTTCTTGTAAAATGTATTATTTCATAAACTATACAACATACTTATATTTTATATGTTATCTGCCCCTCCTGACAAGAATGTAAACTCTATGAAGGCAGAATTTTGTTACTGCTCTATTCACTACAATATTTCCAGTATTGCTGAATAAATTAACAGGGCAGAGAAGAAGAAATACAGGAGTTGTTATATTTTCATTTGTGGTTATTAGGCACGAATTTAGAGAGTGGGAGAGGTTATTAAAAGAAGAAGGGCAATGGTGCAAAATGGCTCATCCCAGATAGGGCAGAAAGCACAGAAACATTCTCCTTGTTCAAAAATATCTCACAGCTTTTCATACCATAAGATTCCATTTGAATATTTTGGCTGGGTGAAGAATTCTAAGATAATTTATTTTATTTCAGTATTTAAAAAAGGTTACTCCAATGTCTCCTAGCTTACACTGTTTCTGACCAAAGACAAAACAAAATATGCAAACAAAAAACACAGATATCCTTGTCTTTGTTCCCTTCAGAGAATGTATCTTTTTTCAAGCACGCGATTTGATAATGAATGTGCCCTGGTATGTTTTTAATGTTCCCTGTGCTTATTGTTCTTGGAATGTTGGTTTCAAGTTTTCATTAAATTTAGGGGGGCCGGGGTCGGGGGTGGTGGGAATCATCATTATTTTTTCAAATACATATATATTTATTTGAGGCTTCTAATTATGCATATATTTGGCCACTGGAAATTATCCCACAGTTTGTTGATGCTTTGTCGAATTTCTTAAATTGTTTTTCACACTGCCTTTTATGGTGGATAATTTCTATTGCTATGTCTTCAAGTAGAATAATTTTTTGCCCTGTTTTATGTTATTAATCCCATCTAATGTATTCACTGTCTTAAATATTGTTCACTTTGGGGTTTTTTTATATCTTCTATGTTTATGCTTATCTCATTTAATCTTACCTCTATTTTATTGATCACATGGAATACAGTTAAAAGTGTACAATATCTTTGTCTACTAAATCTAACTTCTATGTCATTTCAGGGTCACTTTTAGCTGATTAATTTTTCTCCTCATTATGGGTTGAATTTTTCTTTTATGTTTTCATGCTTAGTAAATTTCAATAGAATGCCATACATTGTGAATCTTTCTTTGTTGAGTGCTGGATATTTTTGTATTCCTTTAAACATTCTTAAGTGTTGTTCTGGGATACATTTAAGTTCCCGGGAAACAGTGTGGTCATTTCAGTTCTTGCCTCTACTCTTTGTTAGGCAGAACCACCGAAGCATTTAGTTCAGGACTAATTTGGGTTGCCTGCTGAGGCAAGACAATTCCTAGTGCTCTTATGTCATGTGAAATGTGTGGTTTTCCATTCTGGGTCTGAAGGGTAAGCACTAATCCTGGCCCCATGTGATCTTAGGAGTTTGCCCCCTCTAAGCCTTCTGCATGGTTCTTTCGCACTCCTCAGATTGTTTCCTCATCTGCATGTGCTCAGCAGAACTCAGCTGCAGACTGAGGATGGCCCTCTGCAGAACTGGGAGTCTTCTCTCTGTGCAGCTCTCTCCTGTCTAGTCTCTGCCCTGCAAGTTCTAGCCACCTTTGCTTCCCCCGTTTTCCAATTCTGTTTATTAATTCAAAGAGAACCCTCTGCTCCCTATGCTATGGCCTGGACACTTTCTCTAGGTGGTAACCTGGAGCAGCCATAGAGCCCACCTCATTTATTTCTGTTGCCTGGTATCCAACACCCAGAAAGTCACTTTTTCATATGTGTGTGTGTGTGTGTGTGTGTGTGTGTGTGTGTTATATCAAGCAAAAGGATAAAGCTAGTCATCTTGGATGGAAGCAGAAGTCTGCTAATTCAATTTCCTTTGGGGTTTATATCTGCTTGAGAGATGTAAGATGAAGACTTGTTTAAACATTTGGATTCCTATAGACTGATTTTTCAGGTTGCGCTTACCAATACTATGGAATCAATTCATCCTTGTATGTTATTACTGATGAGTCTCATATAGAGTTAAACATAAGACAAGAAGAAAATCGTCATGAAATTTTTCCTTATGTAAACTATCAGTAGTGTCAAGGAGATGAAAGTATTTCTTCATTATGGAAAAATGGGGGAATCTTTTATTTTTTATCACTTAAGAGTACTCTTAGAATAACTATAGAGAAGACTCTAGTTCTAAAAAGTAGTTTTAGAATTCCACTTGCAATTTTAATAACATTAGAAAAGACTGACTCATGCTATGTTGAAATGACCTACTGTGGAGTGTTAAACTACTTCTGTGAACAGCAGCATAAAGTGATTTGAAATGTAGCCCAGACTAATTATGTTTTTGTAACATCACAAACCTAAATTTTTCAGAACTTTCCTAGATTTTCTTTTATCTGTCAGTATATTAACAAATTTATTATACCAACAAATCTTTTGACAAACTGGGGAGAAGAAGGTGACAGAGATGAAGCAATAAATAATTTATATATAATTATGAAGTAGAGGGTTTAATATATTACTTTGGAATTTTGCTTTTCTTTAACCAAGAAATAAAGCCTATTCTAGAATTGTTTTATTTTTTAACATACTGAAATGAATTCAGGATTTTTAGTAATAAATAATTGCAGACAACACTTGATTATTATGTGATTATTTTCCCTCTTAAATAGCAACATTTTATTATATAAAAGTTAATTTTGCTATTATCAATACTTAAGATCTTTTGGCAAATTAAAAAAAACTATAGCAAATTATCAGATAATCTAATAAAGATATCCAAATAACTAAGAATATATATATATTTATAAAAAATTATTTTACATGAAAAGCTCCAAAAAATATTTTTAGTGAATCAGTAAAGGTATACATTTATACCTTTCGACTGCATTTATAAAATTAATTACACAGAGTGTTTCCGGAAAGTGGACCTGGCCTTGGAGGATCTGCCTAGGGTCAGCTGGTAGTGTGTGGGTTCTTGACTTGGTGCAAGAAAAATTTCAGAGTCTAGATGACTATGAGGGAACATTTATTAAAACTGGGCACATAAAACAAGAAAGGGCTTAGCATAGGACAGTGGTCAGCAACCCGCAGCTCGCAGCCACATGCAGCTCGCGAGCCGCGGTTTGCCTTTCTGTTGACTAATGAGTTTGCCAACCACTGGACTAGACTAAATGTTACCGTGTAGTTGGAAGCTGTGAGGATTAGGCAATTGTGGCATATTGTGTGCAAAGAGGTAAAGGGTAGTATATGACAGTGGTCGGCAAACTCCTTAGTCAACAGAGCGAGCCGCATGCGGTTTGCCAACCACTGGCATAGGAGAAGTAACAGGAAAGCCTAGGCTGGGCTGGCCTAGCTCTCTGGGAAGCCTTGGGGTCAGGTTCAGGGGGTTAACCTGGGACGACCTGCTGCTGCCCATTACTCTCCTGGTTGCAAGTCTCCTGAGGTCCTTGAAGGTTTAGCAGATTCATGCCTGGAGGCTGCTCACTAGGTCCTTTGTCTTGAAGCTTTATCTCTTTCTCTCTGGCAGGAATCTTAGGGGAGGTCTCCGAGGTCAGTTTTAGGAGAACATTCATCAGTTTTCTAGGTGTGCACCTCCAGGGACATGGTCTCCACCACTTGGTCAGTGTCAGGGCAAGGGGGTTATTAATCATTGTAACTGGTCCTGGTGTCACCCACCTGGTTTTGCTGCTTTTCTGGGCCTGGAGCTGAAATTCAACTGAGGCCTGGATGTTATTTCTAGGGAGGTGACCTTCTGTATCTGCTGTAAATTTATCTGCCAGTTTGTTCGGCTCTCTGACTCAGTTTCCCTATTCCACTTGTCCTGGCTTACTGGCCTGTTTCAAGAGTATTTTAAAAGTTCTAAGATATTTTTTTAAACAAAGAGGAAATGACATAATTCTCATTGTTAAATAATTTGAATATTTTAAAATGTTAATTTTATTCTTCCAAGTCTAAGGAATGTATTTATTGTGTTGCCAGAGTTGCATGTTGGTTCATAGTTGATAATCTTCATTGTTCAGAAGGAAAAGCCATTCTCATCTTTAACATTTTTTATACAAAGTAAGGTCTATTATCTTTGGAAACTGAAAGTATCCATATTGTCTCCTATATATGCTATTTTACTGTTCATTTTTAAACATTATCTGAACTAATCTCTTTTTTTTTTAGTAGTTGCTAACTTAAGTAGGTACATAATATTTAAATTTATAACAACTTCAAAGCTGTACACATTATGCAATACAAAAGAAATGACACATGTGCTCATCCAAACTCAGAAATATAGAATTAATAAAGCACCATATCTTTCTCTCTTTTTAATGTATTGATAATATGGGCTGACATGATCCTATACTATTTTTTCTTGAAAATTAGAGAAAATGTAGCTTTAAAGCTCATGCAATTTTATTTCTGAACAACAGATGGCAGTATCAAATTCTGGATTTACTACATATTTTTCTATTTGTATTCCTTTCTTAACTGTTTTTTTTTCTTTTTCTTAAAAAAAATCATGACTGTCTTACCCTCAGAAACACAATTAGTGTTAATTCAGGAAATACAGTTTTATTGACATTCGGTCTTGAAAAAAAAATGTTTGCAGTGTCCTGTTCAAAATACTGTTTTTTTCCAGAATATCTGACAGTATTTGAAAAGCTGATTGATCACATTTAGAGGCATTAACATCAAAACAAATAATATCAAGCTCCCAATCTAATTGATTACACTAATAGGACTGAAACTTCCTCTTTAAAAGCAGGATATTCTTTTCTGAGCATCAGTAGAGATTAGGATGGCCTGTGAGAGAAGAGGAAAATTAGAACTAAGTAGCCACGGGGAAGCCCAGTGCCTGACAGGCACATGGATCGCAAAATCCTGTCTTCCCTAATCAAGGACACTTACGAGTAAGTGGTTTTCATTTCTCCCCAACCAGAGGGTAAATAACTTAAATGGCCCTACTCTGGAAGATAGATGGTAGAAATCCGATTAGTGCCCTTTATGCCAACTACACCCAAGAACAGATGAAGTTAAGGGAAGAAATCTCATTTTGGCTCCTCAGCATAAAGTTGATTAATATTCTATTGAGATCCTCCCCTATGACTCCGTTAAAATCCTGGCTTCCAAAACCTGCCAACAGACCCAGGGTGTGCTCTCCCTCTCCAGAATATGCCCACACTTCTTTTTACCTCTCGGGCGTGCATCTCCTACCTCTAAAGGTCCCCATGAGACGTGCAAGCAGGAGAGCAATGGGCAGTGGCCGCTCGTTCCAGGCTAACCACCTGAACCTTCTCTGACTTTCCAGTGAGCTGACACTGACCCCAACGAGGCTCCCTCTCTCTCTGTTGCTTCTTCTATCCTAAGCCCTTCCTTGTTTTATGTCCGCAGCTTTAATAAATGGACTCTCAAAATAAGAAATAATAAAAATTAAAATATATAAAATAAAAGGTAAAATAAAATATAAAGTAAATAAAAATTTTCAGTCTAGGTTAGAATATACTAGAGAAGCTGAGAAGGAAGAAAAATGAAAGAAAAAATAGCATAGTTCTCACAGAAGAGAGATACTCCAGTCTGGTATAGGAAGAATAGATTTATTTATTACAGGGTTTTGCCATAAACATGGGTTCTTTGGCAGACACATTTAGATTCACAACTTTATCCTGATGACTCTCCTATTCTGGTTTGTCCTGGAGCTACCAGGTGAGGCTCAGGTGCTTATCTGTTTATGTGTTCTACTAGGGGCCCAGTGCACAAATTCGTGTACCTTGAAATGAACTGTGGGTCACAAGGCTGCGGTGGGCACAGAGGCAGGTCTCAGGCCATCTTCTGCGCCCCCGCCTGGCTCCTCCTGCCACCGTCCCCGGTACCCTCTCAGCTGGCAGCCTCGCTCCCACTGCTGTTGCTCCCACACACTGCAGGCACCAGCCCTGTTCTCCCCTCAGGAGCAGGGGGAGGTGGAAAAGCCCTCAGGGGCAATCGGGGCTGGCAGCTGCCACTCACACCCACTGACAGTGCCAAGTGATCGGGCCAGCACCAGGCACCGGCAGCGGATGCAAGCAGCGGCTCCAGAGCCAGCAGTGGGTGCAAGTGAGGCCAACACTAGCAGCAGGTGTGAGCACCAGGCAAGACTATGGTGCGTGGGTGCAAGGAATTTTCAGTAACCACCAGAGGCTCACCCTGATGACAGCGACCAGTGCCCTGTGTGGCGCCCCTCCTCACCTGCTCCACCATCCCACCACAGCCAACACCGCCCATGTTCTGTGCTCTGCCGCCTGCTGCCGACGCCCGCCATGTTCTGCACGCACCCCCTGGTGGTCAGCGCATGTCATAGAGACCAGTTGTTTGGTTGTTCAGTTGGTCCACTGTTCGGTCTATTTGCATATTAGGGTTTTTTATATATGGATTATATCCCACTTTGTGCAATCCCAGAATGGTTTCTGTTGACCAAGTGTTTCTCGTAGAATTTAGCCTAAAATATTTCCTTGATCTAGCATTATCCCATTTCTCTCCATATCCTTTTTCTTTAAAAACATACTTTCCCTTTTTCTTTTCTTTATTATTCAAAAGTTAATTATCACATCTCTTTGTTCTTCTCACTTAGCAAGGTATTAGTAATTTATCTCTTTCCATGTTTGCTACCTCATTCTTTTCAAATTTTTCTTATGCTTGACAAAATAGGTTTTTAATGTAACTAAGCTGTTTTAATCCCATTTAATTTTTTTTTCTATTTCAGAATATCTCTGCATGTTCTCTACTGAATTTATATAAATGGCTTGTTCAATGATTTTGACTAAACTATAAACAGCTCTGCTGATTTAATAGCATCAAGAGTAACATTTAACTGTTTTTATCAATTTTCCCAGAATTGAAAAACAAAGAGCCTTAAGTAAATTGCTGCTTACTGCCAGTGTGCAGAACTCCAGGGTGTTACTATTTTGGGGTATCAGGGTGTTTTCAAAAACAAACACACCAAGAAGCAAAAATAAAAGTAAGTGGTGGACTGAGAGCTGTGAGGGGCTCAGGTGAGCTGTGTCAGCAGGGTAGGTAGGAAACAAGTGTTCGTAGGTGACAGGTAAGTATGTACATGAATGAAGATCATTTTTCTTGAAACATATTGATACCTAAGACTATCTTTCCTATTTTCACTTTCTCATAGAGAAGTGGCACATTAGGATTACTTTCAACTGCAAACAAGAGAAAAAATGAAAAATGCCAATGGCATAGAAATAATTTCTCTCTTGTGGAGAAATTCAGAGGCAGTCAAGTGCTGGGATGACTACTCTGTTCCAGAAAGTTCTTAGAGGCCAAAGTTATATCTAGTCCACTGCTCTGCCATCTCTAGTATACATCGCATGTCCTCAGAGTTCAACATGGTAGTAGGAGCCTCCCCATCACAGCTGTGTTTTACAAAGTAGAATGAAGAAATATATGAAGAAGGAAAGGAAGCAAAAAAGGTGTGCACCAGCTATCTTTGAGGAAAGGTTCCAGAAACTGTCATATGACCCTTATGCTAGTATTGAATTGGCCAAACCTTAATCTCATATTACACTAAACTGTAAGAGATTATAGAGAATACTAGAGGCCCAGTGCGTGAAATTCATGCAAAGGGGGGGCCCCTCAGCCCAGCCTGCACCCTCTCCAATTTGGAACCCCTTGGGGGATGTCTGACTGCCGGTTTAGGCCCGATTCTAGGGATCAGGCCTAAACCAGAAGTTGGACATCACTCTCACAATCCTGGAACGTTGGCTCCTTATCGCTCACCTGCCTGCCTGCCTGGTCTTCCCTCACTGCCTCTGCATGCTGGTCTGATCGCCCACAACTGCCCCCTCCCTGCCAGCCTGGTCGCTCCTAACTGCCCCCCTTGCCAGTCTGATTGCCTCCAACTGCCCCCCTGCTGGCACAATCGTCCCCAACTGTCCCCCCTGCCGGCCTGGTCACCCCAACTGCACTCCCCCCCCCCCCTGCTGGCCTGGTCGCCCCATGCAGCCTACTTGTTCAGTCGTTTGGAAGCCCCTCACTAACACCCTGCCAGCCTGGTCGCCCCACACAGCCTGCTGCTCAGTTGTTTGGTCGTCTCTCACTAACCTCCCTGCTGGCCTGGTCATAGGCAGCCATTTTGTGAGGGTATGATGGTCAATTTGCATATTATCTCTTTATTATATAGGATACCTTTCTCTACTCTACCTAGACATTATCCTAGAATATTTATTAACACAGAGACCTAATGGAACTAATATCAAAAAGTCAAAGTAGTTACAAATCTAGTTCTTTACCCTTAAGTGGAAGTACAAATTCTACATTAAATATCTCTCTTGTTTTTGGCCTTGGCAATCAAATTGAATGTGATTGAAGCTAAAATAAATGAAACAGCATTTACTCTGTTGTTATGGTAACTGGAATGGTTGAAATGTATTTATCATTTTCACAGCATAAATGATACATTTCTAACCATCTTTTTTTTTTAATTGCTATAGGGTTTGCTTAATAGTCTGAGTATGAAGAAATATTTGTATCTCTCTTGGCAAAAACATAGTTTTGACTAATTTGACACAATTTTAGCAGCTCTGTAATTTATTTAACTTAATTAAATTTTCATCTTGTTTTCAAAGTGGGTAATTGGAAATAATATTTAAAGGTCTAAACATAAGGAATTTAAATTTGAATTACTTATAGTTTTATTTGTACTTTACTAATAAATAAATAAGTTATTTCACTGGATATGAGACATCAGAAGAGAACATGGCCGATTACAGTGTCACTAAAGGTTTAAAGTAACGTAATCTACCGAGTAAGGTTATGTTCATATAGTTCACAGAATGTTGCAGTCCATATATTTGGTAAAACAACATTTTGATTATGACACGTGCATATGGCTAAATGAAAATGAATTATTGAAAGATAAATCAAGTTATAGACTTTTGACCACTGTTGAAACTTTTTCCTACTTCAAAAGCAAAATTTTAAATATTTAGTTTTGCGATAAATGTACCATCCTATATAATGAAGAGGTAGTATGCAAATTGACCATCACTCCAACACACAAGATGGCCACCCCCATGTGGTTACAAGATGGCCACCCCATGTGGACACAAGATGGCCACCACAAGATGGCCAGCAGGGGAAGGCAGTTGGGACAGACCAGGCCTGCAGGGGAAGGCAGTTGGGAGGGACCAGGCCGGCAGGGGAGCAGTTAGGCATTGATCAGGCTGGCAGAGGAGAGGTTAGGGGCTGATCAGGTTGGCAGGCAGGCGAACGGTTGGGAGCCAGCAGTCCTGGATTGTAAGAGGGATGTCTGACTGCCCGTTTAGGCCAGATCCCAGTGGGTTGAGGGACACCTCCCCCCATGCACAAATTTCGTGCACCGGGCCTCTAGTGGTTATATAAAATGTTAACATTAGGGGAAACTGAGTGAAAGACATATAGGCACTCTCTGTACTTTACAACCCTTGTAAAATCTCATACTACTTAAAAAAACATGTTTTTTTAATGTCCAGAACTTAAATAAATTATAAATGTTTATTCAAAGTTTTATAGATGTTATGGCTAATGTAGTCATAATATTACATATAGACAAAAAGTAAAAATAGTTTGACTATGACTAGTTTTTAGTCATTCACATTCAGCCTTATCAACTTCACTTCAAGTTAGTTCATACCACCTCCCCACTTAGAGACACGTGGTTACACTCAGCTTTGAAATAAATGGCAGGAGCCTTAGATATCAAGGATTCACCACGTGTCAGGAAATTATCAAGTTCCACGACCTCCTAGCTCCTATCCCAGGCTGTCTCAGAGAAAGCACATCCTATATTCATGAACAGCGGTTTCTGGCTTTGATAGGCAACTGTGGAAGGAAGTATTTACCTCAGCAACTCATTAAAATGTTAAAAAACAAAAAGGAAACAAATTCAGCTTTCTTCATAACCCAAGTTTTTTTCCTACCTTCTTTTCCAAGTTTAAAGCTGCCACCATTGTCCCAGATGTCCAAGAGAAAAATTAACTCAGAAATGTATTTTTGTTGCTGCGTGCGATACAGGTCTGGTGTTTATCTTCAGCCCCTCCTTTTCATCGTGCTTTCAGGTCAGCTTGCTCTCAATCTGGGACTGTTTGGCATCTGTTCCTATATAGTTTCGATCTTTCATTGTTATTTGCACAATTCATTCCGTGAAGTAACATTAACTCTTTCTAGTGCAGATCAATATCTCTGGTTTTCTCTGATGCATCCCCCCACAAACACACACACATGCATATTCAGAGATTTTAAGACTTAATACTAAAAGCCAGTATTCAGTTGTACTAAGTTCAAGAAATCAAAAGCATATTTTACTCCAAGCTATGAACTAAACACATTTATTCACACACAAAAAAGTAAGATTAAATTTCTGCCCTTGTAAAAACAGTAGGGGAATTGACCATCTAACATTATATTCCTTCCTATTGTCCAAATTTTATCTATTTTAACGAAAATGGACTGTGAGTTCTCTAGATCTGCTCTATCATGAATTTTCCCCTAATTCATACAAATGACCTCCCTATTTCCTTTAACAAAAACTTATTTACACAATTAATGTGTGCCTGTGAAGTGCCAGGACATAAGAGACATTGAGAGAGAGAGAGAGAAATTTGCTTAGATAACAACTTAAACTTCTAAAAATCAAAGACTGCATATAAATTTTAATAACTGTAAATCTTAAAATTGCTTAGATATGGAGAAAGCCATCCTCATACATGCTTACCACATCCTATTTGGTATTAATGTCATCCTTGTATATGCTTTTTATCTTCTACCGGTTTGTGAGCTTCTGGAGGAAGCATAAACATCCTTCAATTTTTTTTTTTAAATATATTTTATTGATATTTTACAGAGAGGAAAGGAGAGGGATAGAAAGCTAGAAACATCGATGAGAGAGAAACATCGATCAGCTGCCTCCTGCACACCTCCCACTGGGGATGTGCCCGCAACCAAGGTACATGCCCTTGACCGGAATCGAACCCGGGACCCTTCAGTCCGCAGGCCGACGCTCCATCCACTGAGCCAAACCGGTTTCGGCCATCCTTCAATTTTAATATACTTCCTTTGTATACCTCATACAACCATATGGTGGTTCTCATTTACTGAATGTATCATAACCTACTAACCTTAATGATAGATTATAAGCAGGCAATGTGTTGAGAGACATTTGTACAGAAATTTCCATTCCCACCTCTAGACCAGTTTAAGAGCAATTTGTGAGAATGTGACTTTAACACATTGGAGAGAAGCAAGAGAAAACATGGGTCAGAAAGACCCACAGGTGATGTAGAGCAACTGTCCTGAAAGCCCTCAGAGGAGAGCTGCAGATCCCCTGGAGCTTCTTCTGGTTGGTGGCCTGGAGCCTGCAGAGTGAGTGGCACCACGGCTGTGGGGCATACAGGGAAAAGGATGCCTTCCAGCACTTCTGCCTCTTGCAGTGCTGTTGACCAGAAGTGACACCCTGAAGGAACATGGACAGGCAAGAGGCATGCAAAAGTCCAGGCACACAGCTCAAGCCCCGAGGGCCTGCCATAGTTGATGGCTAGCACAGAGCTTTGAACTGGTCCTGTGTCCAACAGGACCACCTAATAGATGTGTCAGAAAGATTCTGATTGCCCAGTTGTGTGCAACATTATTAAAGGAATACTCACTGGCCAGCAGGGAGTGACCCACTGGCCAGGCTGCCCTCCTGGACCTGTCCTGACCACATGGTCCCAGAACAAATTTATAGGCTTGAACACCCAGGTTCATAGAAGCATCTGGTGGACTCCACCTGGAAGAGCTTCACAAGGAAGGGAGTAGAGGTTGGAGAGTAGGGATTAGGGACTGGATTATGGGAATCCTTTTCTGGAAAGCTCTGCTGATTTGGCAGATCTCAGGCCTAGACAGAGGAGGATTTAGAGAATTTTGAGGAAGGCAATTCAAAGAATGGCAAGGTCAGAGATATACACTCTTTCATGAATAAATAGAATAACCCCCCACCCCCCAATCAGGGGTAACAGAAAAAAGCTGAGCCCGTCATAATGTATTCTTCCCAGTTTTGCCTATTGTTTAAATTGCCGCATCTACTCTGGGGCTGAGTGAGGGTTAGGAAGAGAATTCAAGACAATTTAGTGGAAATCCATCCTTATGAAATCTCAAGAAATGTGGGCAAACTGTTTGTCCCTAACAGTAGAGATAGCAACCTTTTTCTTCACCACCAAAATGAAGTTGAGAAAATTTATACACTTCTACTGTTACCTGCTAACACCTTGGTCCCTGTTTTCCAAAGTGAATCTCAAAGCAACATGTTTATGATACTTGCTCTCTTTTGCTCTCTTTATAATAATACTGAAAAATCTGGCTTACATAAATTATAATTTTTAGCTCCCTCACCACCCATCTGAAGGCACAAATGCCTCAGTTGTGCATGTTCACCTTCTATATCAACAGAGAGTGTGATGCATATGAAAAGGAGCCTAATGAATAACCACCTGGAAAAGGCTAAATCCTACTTTTTCCCTGCTTTGAGGTCTCTGCTTTATGACTGATTCCAGTCACAAAACACCCCTGACTTGTGCGAGGAGGGTAGCCTTCAAACTGAAATTTCGAATGTTGTCATACATTCCTGGGATGTAACTCCCCTCGCCCCGTTTGAAGCTGTGCCACAGAACCCATAAACAAGGGGTCACACAGGCTCTCTTACTGTCCAGGGAACAAATTGTAGAATGTAAAATACCCAAATTCCCTTTAAGTGCATAAAGAGGCATAGCAGCTCAATGTGCTTTTCACTGGATTAACAACATGCTATTACGACTGTGATATTGGCAAAAGGACCTGATATTTCAAAGTAGAGAACATTAGTGCTGGAGAAAGAGGGCAGTAGCTCTAGGTTAGATCCATGATCCTTTTGTGAATATGTTTTCTGCTTCTTTGCCTAAAGCAGAACAAAAGAGCATGTGGAAAACAACAGGACCCTGAATCAGCCCAGCCCAGGTCCTTCCCCTCAAACTATACCCTTTGTGATTATGTTTCCTTATCTGCAAAGTGAATGTCATTATTAACACCTGACACAATTCAGAGGATTGATTAAAGTAAATTAATCTGAAGCACTTAGGTCACAGCCTGAGACATCTATATATATAAAAGGCCAATATGCTAAGTGTCCAACTGTCTGACCGGTCTTATGATGCGCACTGACCACCAGGGGCAGATGCTTAATGCAGGAGCTGCAATGACGGACCCAGTGCCCACAAAGCAACACTCAGCTTCCCCCAAGTGAGACACAGGCCCTGCCACCACCCCAGAGTGTCAGTCCACCAAATCGCAGCCAACCCTGCCGAGACCCCATGGCGCAAAATGCGGCCCACAGACCAGCCCAGCCAGGAAAAGGTGGCTGTGGGCACCGGGTAATGACTTCACATAGCAATGCCTGGCTTCCTCTCCCTAGTGACGACTAGCCTTTTGCAGTTTCTTTAGCCCAGGAACACAGCTTGCTTCATAGCCAATTGGAAACATTTCACACTGTAACCAAATGTCTGTGAAGTGTTTTCCCGTGCCTCATCTCATTTGATCCTCACAGAAGTCCTGGAGTAGGTAGATAGGAGACTCGGTGGAATCCTGTTTTTTGTTTTGTTTTGTTTTGTTTTTCATTATCTAGAAAATGGAGATTTAGAAAGCTTAGAAACTTGACCTGACTGAAAAGAAGTAAGAAATGGTGGGCCTTGAAAATGACTTCAGGTTTTTTCACTGTGCAGAATATAGTCAAACACTGCTGCAGTTAAATATTTTACCCTTTGTTCTCCCTGTGTGAGCTATAATAATAATCTGCTTCGTGTTGGTATTTACTGCCATGTTGCTAACAATTACCTGAAAGAGAAGTTGGGGTGCTTCACTGGGCTGGAAAAAGTTTAGCTACATCAGAAAGCAGGTCTAATTAAGCAAGTTTATTCTATATATATAAAAGGCTAAGTTGACTCAGGGATGCATGATATATATAAAGCTCTTGCAGGCACCAATCACATGCGTGTGTTTCAACCTATCATTGTCAATCGTGAATTTGGTTGACACTTCTATTATAGAGAAAGGGGGAATAGCAATATTAAAATATTTCTTCTAATTAATTTCCTTTCAATGTGCACAAATCCATGCACCAGGCCACTAGTAATAAGATACCAATGAACACTTATTACTGGTGTTAGCAATTGTTACTTTCATTTGGGTAATGTAATGTTAGTACTTATAGCTTACATATTCATAGGATTAATATATGAAAAAACGAATTTTCATAAAATAGTCTAAGGTGCTAAAAGATACTGAGATTAAAGTAGTAAAATTGTCATTTACCTTGTGTTTATTTGACGTCAGCCACCTGAACATTTCAGACAGTTTAGTGCAGCGATTCTCCAGGGTGGTTCCCAGTCCAGCAGAAGCAGCATTGCCTGGGGAATGACTTAGAAAGGCACATTCTTGGGCCCCAGCCCTGGCCCACTAAGAACCACTGATTTGCCCTAGCCCAGTGGTCGGCAAACCGCAGCTTGTGAGCCACATGCGGCTTTTTGGCCCCTTGAGTGTGGCTCTTCCACAAAATACCACGGCCTGGGTGAGTCTATTTTGAAGAAGTGGCATTAGAAGAAGTTTAAGTTTAAAAAATTTGGCTCTCAAAAGAAATTTCAATCGTTGTACTGTTGATATTTGGCTGTGTTGACTAATGAGTTTGCCGACCACTGCTCTAGCCAATTTTGCTCAGTGGATAGAGCATTGGCCAGCAGACAGAAGTGTCCTGGGTTCGATTCTGGTCAAGAGCATGAATCCCCAGCCTGGTAGGGACAACCAATCAATGCATCTCTCTGACATCAATGTCTCTCTCTCACTCTCTGTCTCTCCCCCTCCCTTCTACTCTCTCTAAGAATCAATGGAAAAATATCCTTGGGTGAGTATTAACAAAACAAAACAAAAAAAAAGATTAAAAATAAAAAGAACCACTGATTTAGTGTATTTAGAGGAAAATCAACCAAAACATTTTACTTATCATCATTTGAGAAAGAAAAAATCAATAAATACCTCACCTATAAATGTTTCTTCTTCTGGAAATCAGATCTAACTCTATTGTTATAAAGTTGTAAATGTTTCCATAATGTATTTCCTGTACTGTATTCTATATTTAAGAAAACACTCATCCTTGGACCTAATTACACCCAGGATCAGCCCGTTTTCTACCCAAATGTCTTTCTTCACACCCCTTTCCTCCTGGACCCTCCCCCCCTTCTTCCCTGCACTCACAGAGCTCTTTTCCCTGGAGTCCCGGTGCCCTGCTTCACCTCCCATCCAATTATGCTCACCAAACAGTCCTCTTCTTTCCCCATTCAAACAGTTGGAACCCTCATTGGTGCTAGGGAACCCAGAGAAGCTCCAAGTACCATTATCCCAAAGGCAAGTTTCTGTAATGAATGGAAGATCATCTTAGCCGTGGTGGCTCTGTGTTCATGCTGCTCCTTCTGTCTACAACATCTTCACTCCATCTCTTCAGTAGAGTCACTCTTTAGGTAGCACTTTCTCAGGAGCCTTCTCTGACCAGCTCATCAAAACTAGCCACTATCCTGCCTCCAGGAACTCTCCAATCCATTCCTCTATTTATTTTTAAATTAATCACCTCTGTCCTATATTATATTAATGACCCAGTGCGTGGATTCATGCACATTGAAAGGAAATTAATTAGAAGGTGGCTGGCTGGGTGGGACTGGGCAAGACAGGCCGGACACGCCCTGGAGCCAACCTTCCTGGGTCCCTCCCCAGCCAGCCGCACCTGGGAAGTGAGCGAGGTCCCTCCAGCAGGTGGGGTCCCTCAGCCTGGCCTGCAGGGATTGGGCTGAAACTGGATATGAGAGGGCACTCTGCAAAGTTGCTGTCATACAGGGTATGGAATGCCAACACAAGTGTGCAGTAAACCAGATTTGGGGTTGACAGTGCCCCAGCAACAACATAACCCATGGCCAAAGGTGGAATCGCGCGGTCCCACGAGGAATTGGGCTCCCTTCTCTCTGGTTTCGGGGTGCATCACCCAAGAACCGCTGCAGCCAAGTCACTGCAGCTCGGCAGCTCCTATGTTGAGCATCTGCCCCCTGGTAGTCAGTGCGCGTCATAGCGACTGGTCGGACGGTCAGACACTTAGCATATTAGCCATATAGATAGATAGATAGATAGATAGATAGATAGATAGATAGATAGTATTTTGACTGCCTCTGACACTAGACTGTAAACAAGTATTTGCTGCAAACCAGTACATGGCATGTAACAGACACAGAGTGAACACCAGCATTCTAACTTAACACTTTGAAATACCCTTCTCTGCAAAAACAGTGTATACACAGTGCTGCTATCTAGGCATTTGACAAAGCCCTGAATAGAAAATTAATAGGATATGTTTCTAGCCCAGGTCCTTCCCCGAAAACTATGCCCTTTGTGATTATGTTTCCTTATCTGCAAAGGGAGAGAGTGTGAAGCAAAACAATCAGATTAAGTAACAGAAAAGTATACACAGTGGCTTGTGAATTCTAAGGCCAAATTCACAGCTCAGTAAAGGTTTTTAATTGAGGATGATAAAATTTGAATCTATTTAAAACTACTAAATTTGTTTCCAAAAGGCAGTAAATATTCATATGTTCTATAAATATTATAAATAGCATGTTTTACTCAAATTAGTTCAAACAACATTTTCATATTTTCAATAGCAAAATAGATTTATCTCATTTATTCTTTCTTTTAAACAAAAAGCTTATTAAGTTAAAAGCATTACCAAATATGTCTTCAAGCCATCTTTTTGTTGGAGTCCTTTAACATCCTCACATACTTCCAACATGAAAATCAGAAAGCCATTCTGATTTTTCTTTGCGTTTTTACATCCAAGCTATCTTAAATCATATCCATTACATTCCTATGTTTTTCAAATCTGTTCTCTATATGTACATTCGCATTACCAGCACCTTTCTTTTCTTTCTAGAAAATTATAAAACTTCCTATTGGTTTCTCTGAATATAGTTTTTATCCCCCCAAAACATCTACAGGATAAATCAGAATATACTCTGTAAGCACAATGAATCAGATCACATTTCTATCTTGTTTAAGCCCTTTATCATTCTCCCTGTCACTAGAATAACCATCCATCCTAGTTTTTCCAAATGTAGACAGCTCAGTTTTACATCTGCTTTCCTAGAGTGATTATGTGTAGTGCTCACTTTTGTCTTACCAGTGTCTGGATTGAATAATAAATCATATAATTACCCTTTTCATTGCCTTCATCATTTACTTTGAATTCTATAATTTTACATACAAAGCCTTTATATATAATCTGAGTCCTTCTATTAAGAGAAGCAAGATTGATTTCACACACTGATTTCTCTGCTATAAAATCAGAGTGCATCAAAATCATGGATTGTGCCCAAGCCACTTTGGATCAGTGGATAGAGCATTGGCCTGCGGATGAAGGGTCCCTGGTTTGATTCCGGTCAAGGGCACATGCCTGGGTTGTGGGCTTGATCCCAGAAGGGGGCATGCAGGAGGCAGCCAATCAATGATTCCTTGTCATCATTGATGTTTCTATCTTTCTCTTCTTCTCCCTTCCTCTCTGAAATCAATAAAAATACATTAAAAAATTAAAAAATCCTTTAAAAAATCATGGGTTGTGTCTTACACATATTTGTACTTCTAATATTCAACACCACATCTGGAATTGAATAGACACTTGAAGATAATTGAATTCAGAATAGTTGCATTTAAAATTAAAGTTTTTGTTATTAATGATATTCTATGTGTATCATCTTTATATTATTGGGTATAACTATATTTTTTACATTCTTTTTAACATGTCAATTTACTCCTTCCACAAACTTCTTTTGGACACTTAATATGTACAAATTGAGCAATGCTCAGGCAATGCTTGAAGCCAGAGAAACTTTAAAAAAAGAGACATTTAACCTAATAAGGACATATGTGTTATAAGAAGATGCTGAAATTAGATTTAAGGTACTGTGAGGGCACAAAGGAGGAAGTGCTTGAGTGTGAGGGAATGGAGAGAAAAGAATGGCTTTATGGAAGAAATCACTTGCTCCGTTGGAATATGAGCAGTTGTTTCTCTGACAGGCAAGTTGGAAGGGGCTATGCCAGGCCTGGACATGAAGATATGAAGTTACTATGCACACTCAGGAAGATGTACCTGTTCAGTAGAACTGGAGTAGGACAAAAGAGAAGCCATGGATGAAGCTAGACAAGGACATAGAGCTCAAAACCCAGAGATAATTATTGGTTCATTCCTATCAATGATTCTCTGATGAGTGTTAGATGAGGAAAGGGCATGAGTAGTATAGAAATTCAGAAGGACCAGCCTGGTCTCAGTGTGGTGGACATATTGGAGGAGGGAGGTATTATCCTTGCACCAGAAAGATTATTTCAGAGATCCAGAAAAGTGAAAAAAGAGTGTGAATTTAGACTCTGCTATGGACAATGGGAGGTGATCAATGATGGGCAAATATTAAGAGGGTAGATTTGAAGTACTTACTGACTAACTGGATATGAATGGTGAAGAAAAAGATAACCATAGGATAAATTCCAGGTGTTCATTTTGGGGAGTTTGGTGTTGATGCTGCCATTCACCACAATAAGGACATCAAGATGAGAACAGAGTTTTAAAGGAGTAAAGACTAGAGAAAGATAAGCCTATAAAGAAGACTAAGAATAAATAGTTGTAAAAATTTAGTATTGGAAAATTTCAAACTATAGAGGATTATCAATCATTGCAGGGGCTACAGACCAGTCTAGTATTGCAAAGGCCGAAAAGAATAAGAAATATATTCATTTACAGGCCTCTGAGTTCAATAATGCCTTTGACAAAACCATGGAAAACTGTGTAAAAGTTTATTTGGTTACACCCTGCATTTATTGGGGTTCTTCTATGTTTCAGGTTCCGGACTAAGGACTGTGACTGTTGATATGAATAGGACCAAGTCTGCCCCCAAGGACTCATGGCTCCAGAAGGGCCAGGCAAACATGTAAGCCAAGGTAGCCAAATTATTGAGCAGTCTCACCTTGAATGAACATAAATGGGAAGCTTTTAAAATTTTTTCTTTATTGCTTTTGAACATACTGCATGCACTTTCTCTTTCCCATCTCTTAACAGAATCTGGGTAAAAATTATAAATTTCTGAAAAACTTCGGTTATTAAATTTAGTCCAGGAGACTAGCCAGATGTTGTTCTGTCTTTACAGTTCTCTGAAGAGAGATGCTGAGTAGCTGAACATATGTTCTGAATCCACTGCTGATCTAATTACATAAGGCCAGGGTGTAACTGGAAAGGGCACAGAGCCATTCATGGGGGGAGGCTGTGGACAGAGAAAAGTCTCTTCCGTGGGGTGTAAATGGAAAGGAAATGGCAAGCCACTTTCAGACATGGAGAAAAGAAACTTCAGAAAAATGAAGGATTTGGGCTTCAGTACAGGTTTAAGGAAATTCTATGTTGTTCTGGGAACTCCAAATTATTGTTGTTTGTTTGTTTGTTTCAGTTGTTGGAATGTAAATTGCAAGGATGATGCAATGGCAGTAGATGTGGGAAAAGGCACAAAGTTATGGTCTAAAATTCTGTTTCTCATTTTGAAATTATGCTTGATTTTATTTATGGAGACTTATTTACTTATAGTGAGGACTGGCTCTATTAATAGGCAGAATAAGTAACTATCTACAGAGAATAATGTGAGAGTATGCTCTAATGGTGGCAGGTAACAGAGTTTAATTGGCAAAGATGGGACCCAAAATAATCATACTTACAAATGTAGGTTTTATGGCCATAAAATGCTGCAACATGGCAACAACATTAAAGTAAGTAAAGCACCCGAGCCAAAGATCATCTCCCCAAAATGGGTCCACAGAGGTCAGCTGTGAACTCCTACTGCCATCCCCCTGAACCAGGGACTGAAAACAAACAGGGAGCATGAGAGTCACTATGACTCACAATTCTTAAAAAATAAAAATTTTGACCAACAATGGCTAGTTCCAGTGACCCCGGAATTGGCCTTACCTGTGTAGAGGAAGAGGTCTACCTGCATGTCCCTGACACCTGGTCAAGCATGAAACATACTGATGAATAGTGTTGCTCTTATAACCATGAGTCGGAGGTAAGTTTCAGAGGAGTTTTTATTAGATTGTCAGCATTTTTTGTTAATAACTGTGAGATTGATTATTTCTGCTTAATCTCGGCGAGAACCCTGGAAAGCTGTACCACTGGGGGTCATTACAGAAAAGAATATGTCTATGTGACTAGCAGAGTATAAGAAACCCAACCTGCTTTCCATTTGATGCCTCCTGGTTCTGAGGAATTCTGTGCACATGTAGATTGTTCCTAATGCAAGTGAGAAAGTAGACAGACCTTAAGAAGGGAGGGTCACAGGAGCCTACATCTGACCACTATAGACACTTAGATACAGTCTATGGCTTTGATGCATTTACTTACTTTAATGTTGTTTCTATCTTGAATCACTTTCCTGCAATAAAACATAAATTTGTAAATAGTATCATTTGGTGTACTATAAGAATTTTCTGACAGCTAGAGTCGGTGACAATATTGAGTTTAACTATAGTAGCAAGTATTTTACTATTCTATACAAACATGCGTGCTTATGTTACCTAAAGGGTCATAAAGCTTTCCAATAATATGTGAATATTTCAGGTTGGTTGATAAATTGTTCTGAGCTGCTTCAAATCTTTTGTTTGTTTGTTTGTTAACATTCATCCGAGGATATTTTTCCATTGATTTTTAGAGAGAGTAGAGGGGGACAGAGAGAGAGAAACATTGATGTAAGAGAGACACATCAATTGGTTGCCTCCCACACAAGCCCCAACCAGGGCCAGGGATCGAGCCTGCTACCCAGGTATGTGCCCTTTACTGGAATCAAGCCCGGGACCCTTCAGTCTGAAGGCCGATGCTCTATTCCAGTGGTCGGCAAACCGCGGCTCACAAGCCACATGCGGCTCGCAAGCCGCGGTTTGCTGCTCTGTTGACTAATGAGTTTGCCGACCACTGCTCTATCCACTGAGCCGAACAGGCTACGGCTAGGCTGGCTCGAATCTTAAAAGCATAACATCCCGGAGTATAAGAAACCCAACATCCTGGAGGGTCAGTGTCAGTTAGATATAGGGCTGGGGAAGAAGGTGTCAGGAGATGGAGAAAAGATACTTCCTGATGATCCTGGGTGATGACAACATCATGAGGGTGTTGAGTCAAGAGTCTTACAAGAAGTTATTACTTTGGGGGCAAACAAAATCCTACCTTAAGCACTTGAAATGTTATTTTTCTTTCTTGTGAACATTTCATGTTTACTGAGAAACTTCCTAAAACTGGCCATTTATCATTTCAGGCACTTAAATCTAGCTTTAAGTCTAGCATTATGAATTCAAAACTTTTACTGCTAGTTCCTCTGAACTCAGCATTCTCCCTGAATAGAAACCACCTGGCACTTTGTCCTGTGGAAATTCCCCGTATTTTACGTAAACACTGAGTATTAATGCATGTCAAATCTTTTGCCTTGTTGAGGTTTAAAACACCTGCTGGCTCTAAAAGTTAAATGTTAAATCAGGTGAAAACACTGCAAGTTTTTAAAAATTTCAATGTCAAAGGATTGAAGACATAGTTTAAGAATTTTAAAAGTTCAAGTGTTTTGTCAATAAATAAGAAACAGTAATGTGTTATTTTAAAAAACAACAACAAAGAATGTGTGAGACATCTAAAGTATTTAAGTGATGGCTCTATTAAATGATTAAAATGAGTTCAAAGAAACATAAGGACTACATGTTTATACTTGCTGTTTATGAAAAGGGTATGAATTAAAACTTTTCTCAGCAATTTATACTAAAAATGTTAATTCAGACACAAATAAGAATTTAATTTGGTATTATTAATTAAAATCATGTACTTTAATTCAGACTGTATGCCAATTAAGTGAAATGGATTTACTGTGAGACTGGCCATTTTAAAAACTAATATAAATGAAGAAAATAGCTATTGTTATAAGTTCCTACTGGTCACTGAGTTGACCATAAATATATGTACACATGTTACTGAGGTAGAGACTAACGTTAACTTTTCTTGCCTTATGGAAAGAACTGGAAAAAAATACTAGTAAGTTATTGTACATTTAATTAAATATGTTTATTATTCATTATTTTAGGTATTAAATAAGACTAATAACCTGCAAGCTTTTTTCCAGTCTGTTTTTTTATGTTCTTAAGGTAACCATTTTATAAGCTATAATTTTATTTTTGTTAATTCAGAACAGTTTTAATTACTATCAAAATCACTGAGCATGTCAATAAAGTTTTAGTCAGGAAAACAGGAACAGTAGTAGGTTTTTCAACATAGAGAATTTAATATAAGAATTCATTAAATTATATTGAAGGACTGAAAAGGACATAAGGGAAGAAAAAAAAAAAAAGCAAAGATTACTAAGTATGAGAAGAAGGTATTACCCTCTAAAATGGAGCAACAAAGGCCAAAGGTTGGGGTTATCAGAACCTAATGCCTTAAAGCAGGACTCCATTGGAGTTGGCATTCACACTTCTGAGTGGATGGTGCTTCCAGGCTCCTGCTGGCATCTCAGGAGCTCAGGGCTGCAATCAGACCCAGGAGGAAGGGGCCCTGCCTGGTTGGCTGGTGCTGATAACTCAGAAGCCCAGGGAAGAGCCCCACGTTGTTGGGCTTCAGGCATCTGAAGATCACATGCTGGCCTCCTGGTCCTGGAAACCCTGATGGTGGCAACTAGAAAATACAACAAGCAGCTGGAGGCTGGACCCAATTGCTGCTGCTGGCATGGAGGAAGATTGCTATGTATATTTTTTCCCCTCTACCCCGTACCAGCTGGAGTCAGGTAACCATGACAATAACAACCATCAAATAGGAAGGATCAAATATCTTCTTTCCTGCCCTACAACATGCCTGGAAGGTGCTCAACTGCAGGATCTAACAGAAAGTCAGCTGGGAAGGAACATGGTTTGTGGATTCTAGCCCCAGTACCAGAGAGAAAAGAAAAAATATGTACTTGGACTTAGGGGCCCTAGCTTCGTAATTGGCACGGTAATGTTGAGTAATTTTAGAAAAATTTTTCTCATCATCAGTTTTGTTCAGCAAATTCACTTATTCAGATATTGTGTGCTTATTGTGTGTTAATCCATTAACAAAGAATTGAGTATCTTGTGTTCATGGACAGCAAATTAATATCTTAGTATAATTTTCAATTCAGTTTTAAATATCTTGATTTAAATACCATCAGAGAATTGTTAAATTATCATTGTTGGTTCTATTGATTACCCAGATATGAGGATTTAGCTGTAAAACTGGCATTAATTCTGGTAAATTATTATATTACTAGAGGCCCGGTGCACAAAATTTGTGCATGGGTAGGGTCCCTAGGCCTGGCCAGTGATCATGGCCAATATGTGGGGCGACCAGAAGGGTGACCGGGGATCCCCTGCTGGCACCTGCCTTGGCTGGCTTGGGGCCTGTGGGCTGGGCAGCTCCTGCTCTGAGCGTCTGCCCCCTGGTGGTCAATGTGCGTCATAGCAACCACTCATTCTGCCGGTCGTTTGGTCAATTTGCATATTAGGCTTTTATTATATAAGATATCAAAACTTTAAATATTCATTAATAAAATATATCTTTTATTTTAGTACTCTCTAAAATACTTTATTTTAAATACTATTATTATAAATTATTATATTAGTAAATTCTTATCTACTGTAGATATACTCTTCTGTGGTGTTTATTCATACAGCAATATCCTGTATTTTGAATCTTCCCAATGTTGCAATCAAGATCCCCTATTTGCTACATCCAATGGTGGAAAATGTGACAGTAATTTTATTATAAATATTGTTTTTAGTATATCAGAAGACTAGACCTTCATGTTGCCAAAATTTTTCCTGCTTCTATAATCATCTCTATTTCTGGTGCTCCTTTTTAGCACCTATGAGGCTGAATTTATTTTAAAGTTTCACTTGAATCACCATTTTGTGACTGAGTATACCCAACAGGACACAAAGCACATTCTACTGTAGTTGTAAAGACAAGAAATTTGAGGGATATAGTACCAAACTAACATAGTAACTAGCGAAGTGTAATTTTTTCCCAAAGGATTCATGAATCTATTGGATGGCAGCTCTCAACTTTTCATTTTATTTGCAGGGCCCCAGTAGTTCTGTCTTTGAAAAGTGTTTTTGTTATGATTGATAGTTCCAGAACTGAGTCTAGGAAATAAACAATCTAACATCCAGGTAATAAAAATGGAGAAAGATGAGTGAGTTTCTCCAACTTGTTCTTTCTTATTCTAGTAAGTTTCTTCACCTTACAAAAATCAATAATTCTACTGTCTTGATAAATTGGTTTCATTAATAGTAGAGTAAGAAGAATAAATTTAGTAAAGGTGGAACTTGTGTGTAAGAAAAAGAAAAGAATTAAGGTGCCTGAACAAATTTATTCTAATGAAAATACCAAATAGTGAAAGCAGAATGGTACAATAACATTTTGAGTCAAAATCAAAATAACATTTGAATATTTTCACAGACGCAGCGGTCTGTTTAGGGAGCTTTGGGAGCAATTGCCAGTACTAAAAATAAGTACTGTCCAGACCGAGTTCTCACAGAAGTCTCTTGGGTAAGTAGACAGTTTCCTTCAATAGGAAACAATGAAACCAAAGGATAAACTGACACCTACGTATAAACTGGAGAACAGTGGGTGGAAGAAGTGCTTAGGGACCTTCTGGCTGCACATTTCAGGCACTGGGGATGCAAATAAATGTGTGACCATCAATTGTTCAGTAAATAGCCATTGATTTGAACTGACTATTCAGCAACACATTGTTCCACAACCATAATGTCAAGACACAGAAAAATATATTTAAAAGGTTAATCCCTTAGAACCGTGGTCAGCAAACCGCAGCTCGCGGGCCACATGCGGCTCTTTGGCCCCTTGAGTGTGGCTCTTCCACAAAATACCACGGCCTGGGCGAGTCTATTCTGAAGAAGTGGTGTTAGAAGGAGTTTAAGTTTAAAAAATTTGGCTCTCAAAAGAAATTTCAATCATTGTACTGTTGATATTTGGCTCTGTTGACTAATGAGTTTGCCGACCACTGCCTTAGAACATAGCAATGTTCTCTACCCTCCTTAGCATTTAACATGCATACTTTCATTTTGTGTGTGTGTTTTCTTTTTTTTTTATCATTATTGTTTAAAGTATTACATATACTATTACATATGTCTCCTTTTTCCTCCATTGACCTCTCCCCAGCCACCCCCACCCCCAGCACATCCCCTCACCCCCCTAGTGTCTGTGTCCATTGGTTATGATTCTATGCATGCATACAAGTCCTTTGGTTGATCTCTTACTCTCCCCTCCCCCCCACTCCCCTGCCTTCCCTCTGAGGTTTGACGGTCTGTTCTATGCTTCTCTGTCTCTCGATCTATTTTTGTTCAACAGTTTATGTTGTTCATTATATTCCACAAATGAGTGAGATCATGTGATATTTATCTTCCTCTGACTAGCTTATTTCGCTTAGCACAATGCTCTCCATGTCTGTCCATGCTTTTGCAAATGGTAAGAGTTCCTTCTTTTTTACAGCAGCATAGTATTCCATTGTGTGGATGTACCACAGTTTTTTAATCCACTCATCTGCTGATGGGCACTTAGGCTGTTTCCAAATCTCAGCTATTGTAAATTGTGCTGCTATGAACATAGGAGTGCATATGTCCTTTCTGATTAGTGTTTCTGATTTCTTGGGATATATTCCTAGAAGTGGGATTACTGGGTCAAATGGGAGCTCCATTTGTAATTTTTTGAGGAAACTCCATACTGTTTCTCACAGTGGCTATAACATGCATACTTTCTACTGAATTGCCTGGGCAGCTTAGAATGGAAAGGCCTACAGGGTATGAAGTTCAAGAATATATAATAGATGCTTATGATCTTCCAGCTGGTTATAAAAAGGGTGGTAAAACCAGAAAACGCATTCTTCGTAAACTTATCATAATTCAATTCTTTAAATTCTTAAGCTTTATTATACTAATGATTTTTTAGGTTGACTTCCCCACCATTACTTTTTTCAAAGAATGAGAGCTGAAATGATTAACAGTCATGTGGTACTGGTATGTCTGGGTTTGGAGCCTTAAATTTAAGCTTTGCAACTTTATTTCTAGTTGTGCATATTTATCTGAAAGTATTCATAGTGCCAGCTTTTGCTCTGTACTCCCAAGTTTTGTTCTCCAACCCCTGCAGTCTGCAGAGTACAAAACAAGCATTTTTAAAGGAGAGGATGGGATGGTGCTAATTCTATGTATTTTATTTTCTGGAATATTTGATTATGAGAGAGTGGACAAAGGGACTAGTATATATGGTAAAAAATATGGCCTCCACGTCATCTCGAGCACTGATAGTGGTTGGTTAATCTTGGGCTAGTCACATTGCTTCTACAAACTTCCTTGGACAAAGCTCATCGTGTAGCCACACAGCTTTTATTGGAAAATTTAACTATTACCCTGAAGTATTAGTTTGCTAGGGCTACCATGACTAAGTACCACAGAGTGGGTGGCTTAACCAACAGGAATTTATTTCTCATTATCCTGGGACTAGAATTCCATGATAAGAGTGTCAGCAGGGTTGGTTCGTTCTCACGGCTGTTCCCGTTGGTTTGTGGATGGTCATATTCTTCCAGTGTCTTCACATTGTCTTCCGTGTGTGCCTGTGCCCTGATTTTTTTTTTTAATATGGACACCAGTCATATTGGATTAAGCTCACCCTCATGACCTCATTTAAACTCAATTACCCCTTTAAAGATGCTATCTTCAAATAGAGTCACATTCTGAGGTTCTGGAGGTTAAGGCTTCAACATATGAATGTGGGAGGGACACAGTTCAGTTCATACCTTTGTGATCTTACATCCACTGGTTATCCATGTCTTGATAAATAAATTTCTACCACTTAAATCAAGACCAATATTTTAGAAAGAAAAAAGCCATGAGAAATAAAAGGAAAATACTGAAAGGATAAGATGAAAGAGGGAAGGAAAAATCCTGGCTAAATGAGAGGCTCTTTAGTTATGTGGAGCTTCTAATTTCTATTTTCTGTGTATTCAGAGAGACTTCTGTATCGCTCTTCACCTTCATTAGGTGTCTCAATATGTCAATCAGAAAATGCAATTCACATGTGGGAAATTGTCTCATAATGCCCTCTCTAAATCCATAGAAACAAGTTAATTTGCATATTTGGCAAGTGTGCAACAGCTGAACACCATTTCAACATTGACAGAATAATTTGAAAGGATTTCAGATGAGACTTGTCATATTATTACTGACTCTAATTAGCACTCTAAAAAGTATAACATTTTTTCTATGCAATTAAGCTTTATTTGGGAAGTGTTAAATTCATTTTTCCCTCTTGAGGAAAAAGAAAAATGTGGAAGAAATCTTGAGAAGTAGGACTATAGTGATCATGAAGGTACTAGTATATGTCATCCAGTCCATAACCAATGCCTTAATAGAGAAAAATATTATGTATAAAATAATTCCACTGATGTTGCTAGCTAATTATTATAAGCAGGAATCAATAGAATACATGTTCTGCAATGTTGTCTTGTTTGGGTAGGAAGTAAAGAGCATGCTCCTTTTCCTGATAAGGACCAGTGACTCCATATAGATGTCTCTCCTTGGAGATCAATTTCTGAGATGCTGACCCTTTCCACAATGAGAGAAGCACGTGCCCTGTGTCACCACTTATCTCCTTTTCTGCCACTCTGCTAGGTCAGTTTCAGGCCATGTTATTCAGTATAAGATGCCCGAGAGCCTCTACTCTTCAAATAAGTCTCTCTGTACCACTGCAAGATAATTCCTGCAGTTTTACAGTAAAAATAGGGGAACCTCCCCACTTGCAATATTCTCAGTCAAGATTCAAAACGTCCTGAAGTAAAACACTGTATTTTAAATACAACTCTTTTAATTACATATATATGGTTGTTAACAAAATATTGTACACATTAAAACAAAGTTGTAAGGTTATTAACTATTTCAAATGTTGACAGCCAAGATGTACCTGGCAATACTGATGGAATCTGATAGGGTTTTTTTGAAGCTATTCTAGTAGAGCTGCCTTTT
The DNA here is from genome assembly GCF_963455305.1 of Plecotus auritus. Lineage (NCBI taxonomy): Eukaryota > Metazoa > Chordata > Mammalia > Chiroptera > Vespertilionidae > Plecotus > Plecotus auritus. The sequence continues at coordinate 186,431,796 of NC_137770.1, forward strand.
CTGAAAGAGAAGGGAAGATAATTATTTTAGACAGAAGAGATGTTAATGATTTCAAATACTGTCATCTCTGATTTAACTTTGGCTCTCCTAATTTGTTTCAAATATTCACACTTGCTTAGATTTCTAGTTGAACATATGATGGCGTATACTATCCTATCTAATAAAAGAGTAATATGCAAATTAACCATCACTCTGCTATGCCCACAAGCCACACCCACCAGCCAATCAGGAGCGAATATGCAAATAAACCCAACCAAGATGGCTACGGCCACAGAGAGCAGGAGGGAGGCTTGGGTTTCCCCGGCAATGGAGGAAGCCAAGCTTTCCACCTGCCCTTGCCGGCCCAGGCCTCTGCTTAAGGCTACAAAGTTTCAATGATAGAAGATACATAAACCCAAACAGAAATGGCGGCAGCCACGGAGCTGGAGAGAGCAGGAGGCTAGGGTTGCCCCCGGCAATGGAGGAAGCCAAGCTTTCCGCACACCCTGGCCGGCCCAGGCCTCTGCTTAAGGCTACAAAGTTTCAATTGTAGAAGATACATACATCCCAATAGAAATGGCTGCCATCATGGAGCAAGCAGAAGGCTTGGCTCCACTCCAGGCTACAAAGTTTCAATTGTAGAAGATAAATAAACCCCAGATACCAGGGCCTCTGCTTGGGTCGCCAGGGGGCGTGGCCGGCCTGCAAACCACCACAGGCCCCTCGCCCAGGCTGCCCCACACCCCAAGGGAACCCCCACCCTGATCTGGGACACCCTTCAGGGCAAACCAGCTGGCCCCCACCAGTGCACCAGGCCTCTATCCTATCTAATAAAAGAGTAATATGCAGATTGACCATCACTCCAACACACAAGATGGCTGCCCCATGTGGTCAAAGATCCTGCCCCCATGTGGACACAAGATGGCCACCACAAGATGGCCAGCAGAGGAGGGTAGTTGGGAGGGACCAGGCCTGCAAGGGAGGGCAGTTGTGTGCGATCAAGCCTGCAGGGGAGGGCAGTTAGGGGTGACCCAGCTGGCAGAGGAGGGAAGTTGGGGGTGACTGGGTCTGCAGGGAAGGGCAGTTGGGGGGGACTCGGGCCTGCAGGGGAGAGCAGTTGGGGGGTACCAGGCCTTCAGGGGAGGGCAGTTGGGGGTGACCAGGCCTGCAGGGTAGGGCAGTTAGGGGTGACCAGGGGAGCAGTTAGGCATCAATCAGGCTGGCAGGGAGTGGTGAGGGGGTGATCAGGCTGGCAGGCAGAGGCAGTTTGGGGCAATCAGGAAGGCAGGCAGGCAAGCAGTTGGGAGCCAGCAGTCCTGGATTGTGAGAGGGATGTCTGACTGCCCATTTAGACAGGCAGTCAGACATCCCTTGAGGGGTCCCAGATTGGAGAGTGTGCAGGCTGGGCTGAGGGACACACCCCCATGCATGAATTTCATGCACCGGGCCTCTAGTATACTATAAATGATTGAATTCTACCTTTTTAGCCTCACATTCTGATGCCAATCATTTCTTCAGGAGTTGTAATTTTAAAGACAATAAAATTGAATATTTTTAAACAGATTATTTTGAGAATAAGTAATAGATAGGAGATACACTTGGACCAATTCTTCTTTTAGGTAGAATCTTCTTGATATATGACTTTTGTTTTTGTGTTTTGCTACCTTAATGAAAGTTTTTATAAGTTCACTCTCTTTTTATCCAATAGTAGCTTTTCTGTATCCAGAACTAAATCCATCCTTTACTTCTGCAAGCATTATTTTGTCATATAAAGCATTTGTTACAGGAAAAGAGCAGTAAAATAATTATTCTTCTTGTTTCCCCCCTAAAATATGTTTTATAAGTTAAGTAGAATCAGTTCTTTCACATGTCATCATAATAGTTATTTACCTACATTAGTTCCATCCATTTTCACAAATTTATGAGGTTGATATAACTAACCTCTATCTCTTAAAGAGCAGAGAGAGAGTAGAGAAAAGGTCAACTGCAAGTATTTGCAGCTGTATTGTGTTCTGTTTAGAAGAAAGAGTATGGGGAAAGGGTACCTCATCATTTGCCAGTTGTGTCACATAAGGAATAAGTGGCCATAGGTAAGTACTTAATCAGGAACTTTTGCACTGCATTAATAAAAACATTTTATAGAAAATGCAGGAGCATTCTTAAAACTGCATTTATAAAATACATAAAATACATCTTTGAGTATATAATGTTTTCTTTGGATATATTTCTAGAAGTAAAATTGCTTAGTCAAAAGTTATGGGCATAGTGAATTATTTTGGTACATATTTTTAAATTAATTTTTAGAAAATTATTTTTTAATAAGAGAGTCAACAGGTTATCACATGTTGCTGGACATACTGATATTCTACAGGCATACCTAGTGGCTTTTTGTTGTTGTTGTTTTTAAATATGTTTTTATTGATTTCAGAGAGAGGAAAGGAGCGAAAGAGAGAGATAGAAACCTCAATGCTGAGAGAATCATTGATTGGCTGCCTCCAGCACCACCCTCCCCCTCACTTCCCATTGGGGATCAAGCCCATAACCCAGGCATGTGATCTGACCAGGAATTGAACCTCCATCTCCTGACTCATGGGTAGATGCTCAACCACTGAGACACAGCAGCCAGGCTCTACCTCATTTTATTGTGCTCTAATTTATTGCTCGTTATAGGTGTGTTTTTCACAAAATATAGGCAATACCCTCCAAAAGCATATAGATCATGACTCACTTTATTACAATGCTTGCTTTATTGCTGTGGTTTGGAATTAAACCTGCAATATCTCTGAGGTATGCCTATACTTGCTTATTTCAGTTTCTGGAATTAAACCTGCAATGTCTGAGTTATGCCTATATTTGTTTTTTTCCTCTTTCCCATATACGTTTACATACTTTTAAAAATGAGCATGTACTACTTGTGTAACAAAAAACAAAGCAAAATAATACTTATTGGATGTTATTTCAGTCAGTCCTGTCATAGAAATCCAATTCAATTTTTAACATATCTCAAGAGTGTTGTTTTTAACAATTTAAAATGTTCCCTACTGGTTAAGACCATAATCCAAGATGATTAAGGAGATTAAATTCTCATTTAATTGATTGCTGATACTCATTCAGAGAAAAACTAAGCCAGTAAACATGGGCCTTCTTACATTTGAAAAGTCTTGACAAATCCTTTCACTACTATTCTTCATCCGCATTATATGTTTATGAGTGTGTGTTATATTTTTTTGTCTACATATTAATGATCATGTAGGCATATGCTAGTTCCTTACTTGAAAATCAGCAGTACAATTTGAGTAACATCAGAGAGAATTTTTATATGAATTAACTTTTCTTTCTTTCATTTAATCTGTTGATTAAATGATGTAATATTTAAACACTGTTTTCTTTGTTATAAATGTATTTAAAGACATATCTGTGAAATATCAAGTTAAATTTTCCTGTAGAAATTGGAGACATATATTTAACCAAATCTATTTCTGAACTTTAAATATTAATAATGTAAAATTAAAACTTTATTTTTTGACCATTCTGATTACTTGTAGTTTCTCCTTATCCTGGCCAAAAGTACCTAAAACAAAACAATTTTTAGTCTAACAGATAATTTAATAGGAATTTAAATAGGGGTAGACTGATAAAAGAATCAGAGACACTTAAAGAAAGATCATGGTTCATCATAGAGAAGTTGATTTAAGGGGAACTCAATAATATTTAAATATTTTCAAGAATAATTAGACTGAATATATAGGCAAGCTTTTGTCCCATTCTTGTGAACGTAATTAAAAAGAAATTAAAATCAAGGAATTTTCATAAAATTTAAACATAAAAATAAATTAAAAATAGACAACTGATTGTCTACATCATATAATGTAATGTTTTATAGTAAAATGACACCACAAATCTGTATTTGTTAATGTGGATATGTTTTAATATTAAAGTATTTATCAAGTAACCATTAAGAAGTAATTTCTTCTTTGAATAATTTTCTTTTCTTAATCTCTTAATAATAAGGTGGCATAACAAGCTTTCAAAACATTAATGATATGCTTTTTAAATAGTGTTGAAGATAATTTCTTAAATGCCACTCAGGCTCTCAAATCTAAAGAAGGAAATACATTAGATGCCTGGATAATTATGATATTATATAAAACATGCTCATGTTATTAAATTGTCATGATTTCCCTATTTACAAAGGCATTATAATTTTAGTTCAAAATACTACACAAAATATTATAAATTCCTTTGAAATTATTTTTTATCCATTTATTTTTCTGCCTTTCTGAACACAAATGCAATTAAAAGAGGAATTAGATCTGTCACTCTCTTACCAGTCTTTCCATTCTCCACTGGCCTGGAACATCAGAGGCTGGTTTATCTCTGAATTGGATATTCCTTCTGAGGCCTTCCAGAGCTCCTCTCACGACAAGTCTGGCAAACTTGGGATGCCATTTGTTACATCCTTGATTTTTCTACCTTGACAAATAAACAGAATTCACACGGAGCTCAGCCGCTGCCCTTTTAAAGAAACTAGGTTCCAAGACTGTAAAACAGTTAATAAACATAAAGAATGCTAATTCTATCACTGTCTCTATATTTCTTGAGGCTACTGATGCAAGCTGCTGTGAGTGATGTTACTGAAATCCATACATTAGGGAGAAAAAGGAGTAATTGGCAGATTTTACATTGATAACTTCTACCAATGCTCCTTGAATCTCCCCACTTGATATACTCACAAATTCCATCCCTGGTTGGAAATATTTTACCTACCATAGGAAGCCAAAGTTATTGAAGGAGAGGTATGTTTGGGGTGGGATGGGAGGTTGGGGAGGGCTGGGAATAAGGTTGAAAACTACTTCAATGAAGAAAGCATTTTCTAGGGCACCTTGAAACATGGGGGCTAGGTTATAATGACTACTTGTACTGAGAGACTCCACTGTGCTTGCTCTTTGCTAACATTATATTTATTCCCTAAAACCATATTACGTATTCCCTACAACAATCACACACGACAAGTAAAATATCATCCCCATTTTATAAATGAGAAAATTAGATTAGAGAGGTTTCAGGGGTGGGCAAACTTTTTGACTCGAGGGCCATAATGGGTTCTTAAACTGGACCGGAGGGCCGGAACAAAAGCATGGATGGAGTGTTTGGGTGAACTAATATAAATTCAAAGTAAAGGAGTGGAGAGGAGAGCAAGAGAACCCTCCGCTCTTTCGGCTCCGCGGGCCGGATAGAACAGCGGAACGGGCCGGATCCGGCCCGCGGGCCGTAGTTTGCCCACGGCTGGTAGATACTCGATCTGAGTCACTGCTACCAAGTTTAACTTGTACCAAGTTTCTCCACTCAGAAGTCTGTGACGCTCCCCAGAGTTTAGTGAATTTCTTGAGCTCATAAATGTTTCCTTCTAATATTAAAGGCATTTGAACTTTTTAGATCCTAAACTATTTAAATATATTTTCTATCTGACTTTAAAGTCTTTAATCTTGGAATCTTACATGTCTTCATATTTTTAGTACCACAAAAGTCACAGGGATATTTAAAATTATATACAGTTTGGCCAAGAGACATATAAAAAGATGCTCAACATGGAACAGACTGTTGAATCTCAGGGGGGAGGGTGAGTGGATGGGAAGAGATCAACCAAAGAACTTCTATGCATATATGCATAACCCATGGACACAGACAATAGGGTGGTGAAGGCCTGGGGTGGGGACGTGAGGGCGGGGCGGCGGACTGGCTAGAAGAAGTCAATGGGGGGAAAAGAGGGACACATGTAATACTTGCAACCAAATACTTTCAACCATAAAGATTTATATTAAAAAAAGAAATATATACAAAAAATGCTCAATGTCATTAGTCATCAGAGAAATGCCAATTAAAGGCACAATAAGATGTCTCCTTACACCAATCAGGATGGCTGTCATCAATAAGTCAACAAACAAGTGTTGGTGAGGGTGTGGAGCAAAGGGAACCTTCATGTACAGCTGGTGGGGTTGCAAGTTGGTGCAGCCACTATGGAAAACAGTACAGAGGTTTTGCAAAAAATTAAAAATATAACTACATTGTGACCCGGCTATTCCACTTCTGTGTATTTATCTAAAGAAATCCAGAACACTAATTTGAAAAGGTATATGCATCCCTGTGTTCATTGTAGCATTATTTACAACAATCTAGATGTGGAAGCAACCTAAGTAAACACAATAGATGCCTGGATAAAGAAGAGTTGGTACATATATAAAATGAAATATTACTCAAGCATAAAAAGGAATGAAATCTTACCATTTGCAACAATATGGATGGATCTAGAGGGTATTTTGCTAAGTGAACTAAGTCAAACAGAGAAAGACCATATGATTTCACTTATTTGTGGAATCTAAAAGTAAATAAATGAACAAACAAAACAGAAACAGACTCATAGATACAGAGAATAAACTGATAGTTGTCAGACAGGAGGGGGGTTGGGAGACTTGGGTGAAAAGGTGGAGGGAATTAAGTACAATATGGTAGTTATAAAACAGTCACAAGAATGTAAAGTACAGCATAGAGAATATAGTCAATAATATTATAGTAACTATGTGCGGTGCCAGGTGGATACTAGACTTATCAGGGGAATCACTTCATCTTATATAATAAAAGTATAATATGAAAATCAACCAAATGGCAGAACAACCGGTCAGTGGGGGATGGGGCCGGCGAGCAGGCAATGCCAGGCCAGCCAGGGCACATGCCAGCGGGTAGAGGGAGGGGATGGCAATGGGGGGGCAGGGGCGACCAGTGGTGGCAGAGGGGCAATCGGGAGGGGGGGGGCTGGCCACTTGCCAGCTGGTGCTGTCCCCTGATCGGCCTGCCCAGTCACCTCTCCCAGAGGGAGGCCAGACTGTGGCTTAGGCCCTTGTGGGAGCGGGCCTAAGCCTCCAGTCAGAGATCCCCTGAGGGCTCCAAGAATGCAAGAGGGTGCAGGCCGGGCTGAGGGACCCCCCCAAGTGTACGAATTTTCGTGCACCGGGCCTCTAGTAAGTTATATAAATTCTAACCACTATGTTACATACCTGAAACTAATATAATATTTAACGTTAACTGTAATTGAAAACTAAAAATATATATAAAATGATATGCAATTTAATTTTACATATTTTGCATGGCACATTCTTGTCACAATTTCTACATTGTTGAGGATATATTAAAGTAGTATTTGCTAAATTACATTGTACTGTAACAAATGTCCATTTACTCTGTGCTGCCAGTGAATGATATTGTGGGAACATGAAGTTGTCCATGAGATCAAACCAGAGAATCTTTTTTGGATACTATACTCCCTTATCATTGCTCTTCATATTTCTTTGGAGTAATCCTATTGCCCTGTTTGAAGCTCAGCCTCATTCCAAGATCGTACAAAATGCCATCTTATCTGTATGCATTAGGCTTTCCCTCTGTGCCCACTATGAAATTACAGGAGAAGCCTGCCGAGATCTCACTACCACATGTTTTTCATACATTTGCAGAAGATGAGAGGAAGATGCAAATAGAGGATAAGAAACAGATTAAAGCCTCTTTAATCACTTGGTCATATGCAGCTTCCTTATTTTTTTAAATTTATCTTTAGTGTTGCAAGTATTACAGATGTCCCCCATTTTTCCCCATTGACACTTTCTAGCCTGCTCCCCACTCCCCACCCCAGGCTTTCACCACTCTTTTATCTATATCCATGGGTTATGCATATATGCATTTAAGTTCTTTGGTTAATCCCTTCCCATCCACCCACCCACCCCAGCTTTCCCTCTGAAATTCATCAGTCTGTTCCAGGTTTCTATACCTCTGGATCTATTTTGTTCATTAGTTTATTTTGTTCATTAGATTCCACATATGAGTGAGATCATGTGATACTTGTCTTTCTCTAACTGGCTTATTTCCTTAGCATGATAGTCTCCAGGTCTTTCCATGCTGCCTCAAAGGGTAAGAGATCCTTTTTTTTTTTTTTCTACTGCTGCGTAGTATTCCATGGTATAAATGTACCATAGCTTCTTCAGCCACTCATCTATTGATGGGCACTTGGGCTGTTTCCAGATCTTAGCTATTGTAAATTGTGCTGTTATGAGCATAGGGGTGCATACATTCTTTCTGATTGGTGTTTCTGGTTTCTTAGGATATATTACTAGAAGTGGTATCGCTTGGTCAAATGGCAGTTACATATTTAAGTTTTTTGAAGAAACTCTATACTGTTCTCCATAGTGGCTGCACCAGTCTGCATCCTAGCAGTATACCAGGATTCCCTTTACTCCACATCCTCGCTAGCACTTTTCATTTATTGATTTGTTGATGGTAGCCATTCTGACAGGTGTGAAGTGATACTTCATTGTCCTTTTAATTTGTATGATTAGTGACTGAGCATTTTTTCATATGTCTTTTGGCCAACTGTATGTCTACTTTGGAAAAGAATCTATTTAGGTCCTTTGCCCATTGTTAATTGGATTATTTGTCTCCCTTTTGTTAAGTTGTATGAGTTCCTTATATATTTTGGAAATTAACCCCTTATCAGATGTATCATTGGCAAATATGTTCTCCAATACAGTAGACTCCCTTTTTCATGTTGTTGATGTTTTCTTTTGCTGTGCAGAAGCTTCTTATTTTGATGTAGTTCCATTTCTTTATTTTCTCTTTTGTTTCCTTTACCCTAGGAAAACATATAGCTATGAGAGATGTCTGAGATTTTGCTGCCTTTGTTTTCTTCTAAGATTTTATGGTTTCATGACTTACATTAAAGTTTTTATCCATTTTGAGTTTATTTTTGTGTACGGTATAAGTTGGTTTAGTTTCTCTTCTCTCTCTCTCTCTCTCTCTCTCTCTCTCTCTCTCTCTCTCTCTCTCTCTCTCTCTCTCTCTCTCTCTCTCTCTCTTGCATGTATCTGTCCAATTTTCCCAACACCGTTTATTGAAGAGTCTATCTTTACTCCATTGTATGCTCTTGGCTCCTTTGTCAAATATTAATTGAGTGTAATACCTTGGGTCAGTTTCTGGGGTCTGTTCAGTTCCATTGATGTCCCAATGCCTGTTCTTGTGCCAGTAACCAGGATGTTTTGATTACAGTGGCTTTGTAGTATAACTTGATATCTGGTATTATGATCCCTCCAACTTTGCTCTTCTTTCTTAAGATTTCTGTGACTATTTAGGGTCTTTTTTGGTTCCACATAAATTTTTGGAGTATTTGTTCTAGATCTGTGAAATATGCCATTGGTACTTTAATAGGGATTACATTGTATTTATAGATTCAGTGGGTAGTATGGACATTTTAAAGATGTTAATTCTACCAATTCATGAACACAGTATATTCTCCCATTTGTTTATATCTTCCTCTATCTCTTTATTCAATGTCCTGTAGTTTTCCAACTACAGGTCTTTTACCTCCTTGGTTAAGTTTATTCCTAAATATCTAAGTGGTGAAAGCCGACATCCCTGTCCTGTTCATGTTCTTAAGGGAAATGGTTTTAGATTTTGCCCATTGTGTATGATGCTGGCTGTAGATTTGTCATATATGGCCTTTATCATGTTGAGGTGTGATCCCTCTATTCCCACTTTGCTGAGGGTTTGTATCAAAAATGTGTGTTGGATTTTATTGAATGCTTTTTCTGTATCTATTGATATGAGCATGTGATTTTTGTCTTTCAGTTTGTTTATGTGATGAATCACATTTATTGATTTGTGAATATTATACCAGCCCTGCATCTCTGGAATAAATGCCATTTGGTCATGGTGTATGATCATTTATTGATTTGTGAATATTGTACCAGCCCTGCATCTCTGGAATAAATTCCATTTGGTCATGGTGTATGATCATTTTAACTTATTGCTGGATCCAATTTGCTAATATTTTGTTGAGGATTTTAACATCTATGTTCATCAGGGATATTGGCCTATAATTCTTTCTTTTTAGTGTCTTTATCTGGTTTTGGAATTAGGATAATGCTGGCCTTATAAAAAGAGTTTAGAAGTGTTCCTTCCTCTTGGATTTTCTGAAATAGTTTGAGGATAATAGGTGTTAGTTCTTTGAATATTTGGTAAAACTCCATCTGGACCTGGCCTTTTGTTTGCTGGGATTTTTTAAAAATTATTTCTATTTCATCAGTTGTTATTAGTCTATTCAGATTTTTTTATTCCTCCTGATTCAGTTTTGGGAGATTGTATTTTTCTAGGAATTTGTCCATTTTATCCACATTGTCCAGCTTGTTGGCATATAGCTGTTCATAGTATTTTCTTACAATACTTTGAATTTCTGTGGTGTCAGTGGTTACTTCTCCACTTTTGTTTCTGATTTTGTTTATTTGGGTCCCCTCTCTTTGTTTCTTGATAAGCCTGGCAAAGGTTTATCAATCTTGTTTATCTTTTCAAAGAATTAGCTCTTGGTTTCATTGAACTTTTTTATTTATTTTTTATTTTTAGTTTCTATGTCATTTATTTCCACTTTGATATTTATTATTTCCTTCTGCTTACTCTCAGCTGTTGTTGTTGTTGTTCTCTTTCTAATTCTTTAAGTTGTAGGGTTAAATAGTTTGTTAATTTTTCTTGTTTTTGTTTTTTTTGTTTGTTTGTTTTTTGTTTTTTGTTGGTTTTTTTTTTTTTAGGTAGGCCTGTAATACTATTAACTTCTCTCTCAGGACTGCTTTTGCTGTGTCCCATAGATTTGGACTTGTTATGTGTTCATTTTCATTTGTTTCCAGGAAGTTTTTTATTTCTTTCTTGATCTTATTAGTAACCCATTCACTGTGTAATAACATGCTATTTAGTCTCCATGTGTTTGAATGTTTTTGAGTGTCTTTACTATAGTTGATTTCTAATTTTATGCCATTGTGATCTGAGAAGATACTTGATATGATTTCAATCTTCTTGAACTTGTGGAGACTTGTTTTTTGTTCTAACATGTGGTCTATCTTTGATAATGACCCATGTACATTTGAGAAGAATGTATATTCTGCAGCTTTGGGATGAAATGTTCTGTAAATGTCAATTAAATCCATGTGATCTAGTGTGTAATTTAGAGTCACTGTTTCCTTGTTGATTGTTTTGCCTGGGATATCTATCCAGTGAAGTGAAGGCAATTGCTCCCCCCTCACCCCACCCCCCCCCCCCATCCTCCCAGGCAAAAGCTTCTTGGAATGTAAAGGTCTGCCTGAGAAAGATGTCCTCTGCAGTATGGGGGAATGTTTCAATACAGGAAACTGGGGCAGCTGCCTTTGGAGCTCTAACCCCAAAGCCCCCAACCCTGAATCTCCTCCCACAGCTCTCGTCCACTCTACCCTCCTTCTGCCAGAGCTCAAGGTGAGTGGTTGCACACAAAATTTTATGTGTTGGCCCTTAAGAGGTCCTGCATTTTCAGCTGCCTCACTCTGGCAGACAGCAACCCCACTGGTTTTCACAACCAGGTGCTATATGGGCACCTTTCTCAGTTCTGGTGCTCTGGGCTAGGGATATCAGCTTGGGGTTTAGACCCCAGAGTTCTCAGTGGGAACTTCCCATAGTTGAGATATCCCTCCCAAACTTTAGCTGCTGCCTTTGGAATCCTGGGCAGCCCCTCTCTTGCCTCTGCACTTCATACTAGTCTCTATGTGGTCTCCACTTTCTGTCCTTGGTTATAAGGGTTCTCTCCAGCCAGACTTCAATTCATTATTCAGGATGTTTTTTCTTCTTCTATATTTTTAGTTGTAATTCCAGTTTTATCCTAGGAGAGTGTCAGTGTAGCTTCCACTTACTCTGCCACTTTTTTTTTTTCACAGCTTCCTTATTTTTTATGCCATTTTATTCTACAGCACAAGCTTACCTCATGGCACATCTAAAAATCAGTTGTTTTATGAGGAAGACAGAGAGAGTTTAGGTTTAACCATGCATTTCATAGAATGTTGCTCTGTTAGCTAACTGGCTGTATTAAACCCAAATAAACCAATACTACGAAAAATATTCAGAATTTATTTATCAAAGAGAAAACCAAACATGTATGATTATGATGCTGTTGTAATAACCTAGTTATTATTTAACAGCAAAGGAAGAAAGGGAAGACTGGACACAATCATGCCATTTATACAGCTTTGCCAAACATTCTCAAAGTCTGTTCCCTGCTGATCGATGGCGGAAGGGACTGGACAAAGGCAGTTTAGAGGCATGCCCAGTCAGATCTAAATGATGTGGGGAGATGCCTACCTGTTTGCCAGTCACACCTAGGAACCAATTAGTGGCCATGATGGGCATGGCTACTGCAAGCCAGCTAAACCTAAATATTAAAAACTTCCAAACAAAGGAAGTTCCTGCTCTTCACTTTCTCTTGGCTCCAGGGCCCTGGGCTCCTGTGACTCCTGTTGCAGTGGGCTTTGCTCCCCTGCACCCAAGTAGCTCATGGTCAGGTGAGGCTCCACACATGGACTAATGAACTTTAATTAGCTTGGATGCTGAACCACACCTGGTGGCAACATGGAATGGAAGCTCTGGACACTGGCCTTGTGTCTGGCTTTGCCGAACACCCAGCTGCCCCTCTTTCAGGACTGGCTTGAGGGAAATGGGACATGGCAACCTGAGGAATATAACTCCATGCCAATAAAATCACCTCTCATTCTCCTGTGGGGACTTCTGAAAGTGCCTATTTCAGCAGTGCCCTAAGAACCCCACTCCCATGAACAATGGACGAGTCCCACTCGTGTACCCCTCTGGCAACAATTGTCTTAACAAAATGTGCACCTTAGTAATACTCCCCAATAGGTTGTTCTTCCATATACCTTATGAAGTACAAACTATTCAATGAGATTAAAGTTTAAAGTTATATTTAGACAGTTAAAATTTACTCAAGGACATGCTTTTAATCAATGAAAAAAAGATCTTTATTAATTTCTAGTTCCCCTCTTCGTTCTTGAGTAGTTCTGCCTCCTTAAGAATACAGAGCTAACAGACTACAGTTAGAACAAAAGCAATGTCATTATCAGTAATTAAAAGTTTATTGAATGCTTACTGTCTGCAATGCACTTTAAGGGGTGAAAAGAAGAATAAAACATAGAATTATAATTTAAAATGACAAAAATTATTTTACAGTTCTTTTTTTTTTCCTTTGCTGTGGGTGGTAAGAAATCATCTCCCACTACTTCAATTAACAACATTGAAAAGGCAGAATTTAAAATATGAATGTACTGTTTTAAAATAAAATAAATTCTTGATTTCCATTGCCATATCCAAATTCAAAGGTCAGTTCTAACATAGTAAGATCTCACATTTTTTTCTTCTAACTGAAATTACACCCATTCTGTAAAGTTTCAGAGAGTAACAGCCAATTCCAGAGATAAATATGCCTTCTGGAACAGTTCCTGCTAGATTATCTCAGCTCTGCCACTTCAGAGCAAGAGAGTCTAGGCCTGTTACTGAAATTCTTTGTGCCTCAGATTCCCTATCTATAAAAGGTACATGATAAAACTTACCTATTTGTTATGATTAAATGATATAGTACACGACTCCTTTGCCAAACATGAAGCACTATTTAAAGGTGTGGAATCATGCTATCCTATAACAAGCACAAAAAAGTAACTGCTCAAAATAATATTTTCACTGGTCTTCAGTGAGTGGGGCCTAAAATATCTATTGTATTCCCCTCTTTGTTTTAAAGCCCTGGGTCTCAAGGAAGTCCCCGTTATACTATAAATATGCCATATGAAATCATATATTAAATACTTGTCATAAAAGTCTGTCAAGGTACGTCGTCATGATGGGCCACAGTGGAAACCACTTATTAATGGCAGTAATAAAAAGAAACAAGAGCAATAAAAGGAAGCAAACTACTGATACATGCAGCAACATGAATGAACTTCACCAATATTATGCTGAAAGACACCGACAGATACAAAAAAAGTCCATACTGTATGATTCCATTTCTGAAATTCTAAAATACATACAAGTAAGGAGGGCATGAGGGAACTTTCTCCAGTGATGAAAATCTCCCACGTTTTCCAAATGATGTGGGTTACACTAATGCATGTATTTTTGAAAACTGATGTAAAGGAACTACTTAAGACCTGAGCATTTCACCGTATATAAAATGTACTTAGCTTTTTAAAAAAGACCATCTAAAATTATTATTTTTTTTATTAATTCTTATATTTTATGGGTGCCTGCTGAAATATATACAAATGAAAAAGATGTATGTAATTCTTGGAACTTAGTGAAAAAAATGTAGAGGGGGTAGTGATAAAAATTGGGGAGTGGGTGGGTATAAAGATGAAACATGATTAGCTATATGTTTAAAAATGCTGGAAGTTGGAAGACATACACAGGGAGTCTCTATTCTCTCTACTTTTGTATATTTTTGAACATTTTCCATAATAAAAAGTTGAAAAGAGAGGCATCATCTGGGTTCATCACAAGAGAAAACTGAACAGAAGGACAGAACTTGTTCAAGGTCTCAAAGGCAGACAATAAACCCACTTTCAGGTTTAACCTTCTTCCTCTGACCCCAATGAAACAAAACATGAGTGTTTTGGAAAGACTGCTTTTAGAAAGGGCACGTCAATAATAGAAGGAATTGGTTGAGTATACATATACTTATTTCCTGTCCCTGTTGGTTTCAAATGGGTTGTTTTTTAGATTTCCATTGCCTATGATTGAATTTCACCCAAGTGAGTGCAAGGGTCAGAGAAAGCATCCCTCCACTCCCAAAAAGACCACAAAAACAAAATAAGAACACAGCGAAGAGCTGTTTTTTTCTCCCAGTGCTAAAATCATCCTCCCAGGCAAAGCAAGCAAAGGCATTGGTGAGAGGGAGGAGCTTGGTTCCCATGCTGGTGCGATGGAGAACAGCTGTGCTCCCTCCAGCTCCCAGAGAGGTGAAAACGTGTTCAGCGATGCAATGATCGTCCTGAAACCCGCGCGTGCGTGTCTGTGGGTCTGTGGGAGAGAAGGGGTGGGTGTCAGCTCCGAGGCAACCCGAATCGGAAGTCAGGAAGGTGAGAGGTGTGCAGCTCCTCGGTGTCAGAAGGGGCGAAGGAGAAACTGGATGTGATGGTTCAGGAGAATAAGCCCACGTTGGATTCGTCTCCTCCACGCAGGCACTTGAGTGTGGAAAGTAAATTCCATTTCGAGAACGAAAACCCTAACGACCGCTTGGTTTCGACGGCTGGGGAACATTTATTCCTGGTTCAGCTGATGGGAAAACGTGTGCCTGGCAGCCCCTGATTGGTGGAAAGGAAAATGGTGATAGTGAGGTGGAAAGAGGATTTGACCAGCCTCCTCCTGCCTCCTCAACCTGTAACTCATCCTTTCTGGTCTCCTCTCCACCCGCGGGACCCTTTCCGGCGCAGGCGAGGTTAAGAGCAAACAGAAACCTGGAATATATTTAAGCAAAAGCAACCTTAACCTTGTGTCCTACGACCATTCATCCGGTTGGAGCGATCCGAGGGAAACGTGCTCCAGGTGGTGCGGCTGCGAGCGCCTTTCTGAGGCTCCTGCCTCCCTGGCAGCTTCCCGAGAGATCGGCTCTACCTTTCGGGGCTGATCCCCAGACCCCACGCCCCCAGGTGGGCTCTGACGTAGGGTCCCCGTGAGGAGCCCGAAGGAAAGGCACAAGGGGGAGGGGGAGGGGAGAGAGGGAAAGTTGTCAGCCCAATCCTAGCCGCTCGATCGCCACCCGAGTCCCCGTGACCCTGAACTTGAGGTGAAGCGCCGAACACCCCCTCCTTTCTGCCTGGAGCTGAGGTACAGCCTCCCCCCCCCCCCCCCCGTCCCCGCAGCCCCACCCCCATCCGAGGAGAGGAGTGAAGTGCACCCGGCGCGGAAGGCAGCAGGCGCCGGGCGAGGGGCGGGGAGAGGCGCTGACAAATCAGCCGCGGGGGTGGCGAGTGGAGGGGAAGGAGGAGGGAAAAGAGGAGGAGGAGGAGGAGGAAGATCCCGACGACGAGAAGGGGACCCAAGAAAGGGGGCGAGCGACCGAGAGCGGCGACGCGGGGTGAGGTGTGTGCTGGCTTTAGAAAAAAGACCCGGGTCCGAGCCTGGCCTTCAGCATCCTTCGCTTTCTCCCCGCCTTCCCTTCCGAGCCCCGTCTGTTTCCCTGGGATCCTCCTGTGCTGGGGACAGGGAGTGGCAATTCGACGACAGGTTCGTGGGTTCGCCCCCCCCACGACCCCAGGCTCTCATCGCTGGGTGGTGCCGCCTGCAGCCTCCTCTGGGGACCACCCCGCTCCGGGTGCCGCCTCTGCCCTCCTGGTGCGCTCCGAGTGCCCCTCTTCCCACTGAAATCCCATTCGGGAATTGGGAATTGTTTAAATGTTTTGAAGAGGGAAGGGGCCATCGGGCGTCTGAGCAGCGGAGGGACGGAGGTAAGCACCTGTGGTTCTGAAGGGGCAGCTTGGGGAGTCCCGGCGCCCTGGTGGGAGCGGAGTCCCCTGGACCCTGGCAGGGGCGGCGCTGCGGAGGACCCCCGCGGGGCGTCTCTGTCCGAGTTGGGTACTTCTCCCCGCGCTGAGCTTGAGGAAAGTAAGTTGACCGGGCTCCCCTCTGGCTCCCGACATTTCCTTCCTCTCCAAGGCTGAGAAGTCAGGCTTCTCCGAGAGGAGCTTTCCCTTTGGGCAAAGCGAGGATGCTGGAGGGAGCGTGAGCATCCAACTTCTCTCCCACCTTCCACCCCCCACGCCTCCCTCTCGGTTCTCTCCGAAAACAAGCTGTGTTCGGCAACTAGTTAAATGGAAGCGCAGACAGGGCAAGTCAACAGGTTAAGGGGTTAACAGGTGCGGGAGCGGGTTAACGCGAGCTCGGAGAACGCCCCCTCCGGTGCAGGCGCGCGTGTCCTGGCGGCGGGCGGTAGGGACCGGCGCCTGTTCTGGGTAGATAGCTAGGAGCTGGGGTGGGTGGGGGGGTGGATTAGAGCTAGAGCGGGTGGGCTCCCAGTTGGCCTGAGGTTCAGCCACACCCAGGGTGCGCGGTTCTTTTCCCTCCCCTTTCCCGATCTGCCAATTAGACCTCTTCTAGGATTCATTTTCAGAGTGCCCCTGACCCCATGCCTCCAGCTCCCTTTCTTTTCCTGTGATCTGTCTTCTGAACGCACTCTGACTGACACTGTCACCGTGTGGACCCTGGGAAGTTGAAAGAGGGGTCCATCTTTTCATGCAACTCCACTTGGGAAATGCAGGGAGAACAGCTGAGATGATTCATCCCAATCCATGTTTAGGCAGCTAGATTTGTATTGGCCAAGATGGATGGGGTATGCTCAATTTTTAATGCAAAAGCTAAAAAAAAAAAGGCTTCTTTGTCCAATGGTTGAAATAAGGATACACTTAAAAGAGCCTCACACTTTTGGGAGTTCTACTGATCTTTCAGGGTGTTTCTAGTTTTGTTTTACCCCAAAGTTCTCATTCAACATGTATTTTGTGTTATGCAGTGTGGTGTAAAGGAATTCATTAGCCATGGATGCATTCATGAAAGGACTTTCAAAGGCCAAGGAGGGAGTCGTGGCTGCTGCTGAGAAAACCAAACAGGGTGTGGCAGAAGCAGCAGGAAAGACAAAAGAGGGTGTTCTCTATGTAGGTAGGTAAGCCCCGAGTGTCATTTTGATATTTATGACTGACGCGTTAAGATGATTGATGCTCTAAATGCTGATATTTCTCCCTTGATTCATTTTTGCGTCATCACTTGTCAAAAGGATGGATTGAGTCAGTTATGTGTGGGTAGGTAAATGTATATTTGAGCTAATAGTAAAAAGTGAATGTAATCTTTTGTGTGTTTTTTTTCCAGAATACTGAATTTTGCAATAATTCCAAGGACTTTCCTTGTTTCTTTTAAAAAGGTTTATGTGCATAAATGACTATTTTGGAGGATTTTTAAAAATCAGTATTTTAATATATGATCAAGAATATTTTTAAGAATCAAAATCATTCAGGAGTTTTTTTGTTTCTTTTGTCATTATGAAGAATATTTTCTGATCTTAGAGTATTCTTTTTAAAAAATAAGACTTTGATACGGTCCTGCGGTACCTGACAAGAGACCAGAAAAGGAAAGGACAGACATGTCTTTGGTGGAGTGACTCCTTGAGATCACTTGGCAAGCTGGAGACTAAGAGCTCAAGAAAGTGCTTGAGGGCTGCTATTAACATCTCAGAGACATTCATATAGTTCATTTCTCAAGTGATACACAAAATAAGTAACGAGATTGATGCTTATCATTTGTACCTTTCCCTAAATCCCCACCTTGGAGTATTCATGAAGACCTTGACTCTCTTTAAAGTATGTTAGATTGTATGTTATTTTACAAACTTCAGATTCTTTGTGGAAGGAACAGACACACATATGTACACACAGGGACACAAACGCATACATGCACATAAGTGCACACATGCACGCACTGCCCATTCCACCTCTCCTCTTTCTCCTCTGAGCTCCTCCACAGCCTCCGGTGGGCCCTGTAGCAGCAGTAGCTACAGGGTGAGCAGGGAGGTGGGAGATAAGCCTGTTGAGTGGTGTAGGGTTCTCTCCCCATATCTATGGGGTGAAAGAATGCTACACTGTCTCCAATACGGATGGGCTGGAGGAAAGTTATTCTTAGAATGATTTTTACGAATGTTTCTCATATTATTTTTTCTCATGGTTTATAGACACTTTTATATTGGTTGATCTTAACACAGATCTTCAGTTTAATTACGTACATGATCTTAGAATATATTTTCAGGAACTCATTGAGTTAAAATGTTACAAGAGAACAAAATTGATACGTTAACTTCAAGTTCTTTCTTGTGAAGTGTGAATTATGTCATTTTAGATGGAATTGTAATACTGAGTCAGTGACATGCAGGTAATCAATATCTTTACAGTTGTCCTCAGTTTTCCAAGTTATGCACCTACATGCTTACAAATATTCTTGATTTCAGTTACTTTATAACTTAGTAACTTTAAAGGTTTCTTTTTAATGATAACATTCACTTGATTAGTTTTTAGTGAGTCCAGAAACTATTAAATACTAAATTAATGCATTTGCTCTTTTCTAGGGAATGAACAGGTTTTTCTTACCTGGAAAACTTTTTATTTCTTTTCATTGTTAATTATGAGTTTGAGCAAATAAAATTTTATTTTCAGAGATTCTGTTATTCACTCTAAGATTATTATATAAAATTATAATTTGTTTACATGTCATATTTTTAAAAAATCATCTTCAATGTCTATTATGGCATTTAACATATAATATGTCCTATAAATTATTTATTAGTTGTCATCTAATTAAAAGTTGAACTCAAACACAGAATTTAGGATGAGAAGTGACTATGAGAAGACATAATGTATTGCACAACTGTAGGTAAACTTTATGTAAAGGTCTAGATCAGTGGTCGGCAAACTGTGGCTCGCGAGCCACATGCAGCTCTTTGGCCCCTTGAGTGTGGCTCTTCCACAAAATACCACGGCCTGGGCAAGTCTATTTTGAAGAAATGGCGTTAGAAGAAGTTTAAGTTTAAAAAATTTGGCTCTCAAAAGAAATTTCAATCATTGTACTGTTGATATTTGGCTCTGTTGACTAATGAGTTTGCTGACCACTTGTCTAGATAATACATTTTTAGGCCATAATATCTCTGTCTCAACTGCTCTGCTCTGCTGTTGTCAGGTGAATGAAGCCATAGACAATACTTAGTGTGACTGTGTTCCAATAAAACTTTATTCTTACCAAAACTGGTGGTGAGTTAATATAGCTCGTAGGCTCTAGTTTTCTGACTCCTGGTAAAGTAGAAAATAAACTTTATATTAGACAAAATTAAATTCTAATTCAGACTACACCACTTATTACCTCTAGGATACTAGGGAAGTTATGTACATTTCTCAGTACCACTTCTCTCACTTGTAAAAATATAATTTAGACAAATGTAACTACCTTGCAGAGTTTTTGTGAGAATGTCATGATAAAACAAAACATATGAGTAACAAAGCATACTTAAAAAAATTTAAAAACTTTATTACTTAGAGCAGTTTTAGGTTCGTAGCAAAATAGAGAAAAAGGAACAAAGGTTTCCTATGTACCCCCTAACCCTACCCATACATAGCTTCCCACATTATCAACATCCCTCACCAGAGTGGTACATTTGTTACAATTAATGAATTAATTGACAGAGCATTATAACCCAGAGTTCATAGTTTACCTGACAGTTCATTCTTGGTGTTGTACATTATATAGGTTTGGGCAAATGTATAATGACATGTATCTATCATTATAGTATTATTCAGAGTAATTTCAATGCCCTAAAAATCCTCTGTGCTCTATTTATCC
This sequence comes from Plecotus auritus, assembly GCF_963455305.1. Classification (NCBI taxonomy): domain Eukaryota; kingdom Metazoa; phylum Chordata; class Mammalia; order Chiroptera; family Vespertilionidae; genus Plecotus; species Plecotus auritus. The sequence goes on from NC_137770.1 coordinate 186,452,031, forward strand.
CAGGGCAGAAATTTTAATGAAGCCTAGTTAATTGATTCTTTCTTTCATGGATTGTCTCTTCAGTGTTGTATTTAAAAAGTCATTGCCATACTCAAGGTCATGGAGGTTTTCTCCTTTGTTATATTCTTGGAGTTTTATAGTTTTGCATCTTACATTTGAGCTATAATACCTTTTGAGGGTTTTTATTATTGTTGTTTTGTGAAAGGTGTTAAAGTCTCTGTCTAGAGTCCTTTTTGTTTTTGTTATGTGTTTTTACATGTAGATTTCCAGCTATTCCAGGATCATTTGTTGAAAGGATTATTTGTGCTCATTGTATTGCCTGCGTGCCTTTGTCAAAAACCAGTTAACTATATTTATGCAGTTCTATTTTGGGGCTCTGTTTCATTGATCTATTTGTCTATTCTTTTGCCAGTACCACTCTCTAGCATTATAGTAAGTCTTGAAGTCAGATAGTGTCAGTCCTCTAACTTTGTTCTTCTCCTTCAATATTGTATTGGCTATTCTGGACCTTTTGTCTCTCCACATAAACTAGAATTTTTTGTCAGTATCCACATAATAATTTGTTGGGATTTTGATTGAGACTGAACTGAAATATAGATCAAGTCAGGAACATCTAACATATTGACAATATTGAGTCTTCCTATTAAAGACCAAAAAAATATATATATACACACACACACATCCTGTTTTCACTTAATATAGTTCCAGGATACATGGATTCAGTAACCACAGTTAATTAAATAACACGAGTCCCTAACAACACAGTTCAAATTTCTGTTACCACAACACATGAACTGTGAGTGACTGCATGAAATACAAACCCTGCTCTTAGCTCTTCAGTCCACAGGTCACTACATAAATAACAGAAACCCACTGTGATACATGACCAAATCACATTGCTTCTTTCAATGCCTATTGGTGATTGGTCACATCTGCTAGTCAGTTCATACAGACAGCAAAGTTCATGGTTATTTTATATCCATGTGATATTTTACAAAAATGCATAATTGAATTAGGAAATTGGCCCTAAATGATGCAAGTGTAGCAAAGAAAGTGAAAAATGCTGGAAGTAAAATTTGATTCAAACACAAATGTATTTATGCATGAAATAGCTGACTGTGGGAATATTGACATCGCTATAGTTCAAGAGACTCTAGATGTGCAGCCAGAGGAACTTATTGAAGCTGAAAGTATCGACATGCACATAAAAGTGGTTGTGATGAATAAGGTGAAGATGCCCCAGAGGAAGTGGTCCACAAAAACACCTCACTTTAAAAGAACAGAGACATATGATGACATTAAAAGTACAAAGGGTAACATTTTAGAAGCTGATCCAAATTTACAAATTTACAACTAAGGTTTAGGAAAGATGTTGCTCCATATAGGAAGTTATACAATGAGAACAAGAATACATGCAGTGTTTAAACTACTTGTTAATTTTTTTACAAATAAATAAAACATTTATTCTCAATGTATTAAATTACAATATACTAAGTAAATATTAGTTTTACTAATTTTATTCCTCTGCATTTATAAATGACTAAGAGCTTTTAATGTCTTAACAAAAAATGGTGAAAGTCATGGAACAATGGTAATTTTTACCACTGATTAATTGATTAATTGTAATTTTTATCATTGATTTTTAAGGTCACATTCCACAACTTCAGTTCAGCTTGTGCATAGTCATTTTATGATCTCATATTACTATTCAAAGTGAGCATTGCCTGAAAAATACACACACACACACACACACACACATATACACACACAAAACATCATATATATATATATAAAATGATACACACATTTTGAATAATTATAAAGGCAGTGCTTATTAAAATACATTTCATTTTCACAATTAAGCTATCAGCTGTTAAATGTATATACATTTTTTGGGACACCCTGTATGTATGCATGTGTGAATATGTATGTATTTGTATATATATAAAATACTATCCTATATTCTGTAACATATTTAACATCTGCACAATTTCATTTATATGAATTTATGATCCAGAAAATCTGAATCCAGAGCTTATGTTCTTAAGCACAAAACTATAGTTTACTTTTTTTGAGAATTTTTATGAATCTATTTGAGCCAAAATTGATGACATATGCTGGGAAGCAAGATCTCAAATGCTCCTTTATATTTCGTTTTTATTGGAGATCTTAAATATTCAAAAATTGGAAGTTCTTAAATATATATAAATAATTTTATTAAATGTGGAAACTTTCCTTGAATGTTTTGCATAATTGGAATTTAAATATTATGCATGCAAATTTTACTTAATGTCATATTGATATATTTTCATAAATACATTTAATGAACATTTTCAATATTTTCCTATATATTTATTTAGATCAACTTATCAGTCATCATATTATTGAAATCATGAATGTGTAATTCTAAAATTTTACATAAATTTGGAACTAGAAATTGCCTCAAACCAGTGTTTCTCAGATTTAATCTATGAATTACCTGCTTTAGATCATGAGGGTTGTTAAAAATGCAAATATCTGTACATGATATTTACTGAGTATTTGAGGCTCTGACTCAGTCATCAGCATTTTTATCTATCTTCCACCCAATTAATTCTGCTGTACTCTCCAGTTTAAGAACCAGCTTCTCAGATTATTTAATTAATCTTCTGTATGAATTTTATTGATATGGAAACTGAGGCTCCCTTACACTATTTTCCTTTGATTTGAAATGTGTTTACACGTATTTCTAGCATACTTAGTAAGGGTTTGAAAAACAGTATTTTAAAACTAAAGATTGGCAAGCAGCTTAATATCCAAATATAAGTTTAAATATTCACATATTTTGTCTTCATTTCTTTATATTCTTCTATGTCTGATTGAATTACATTATTAACCTTATAGTATAGTATAGTGAACCTCCAATCCATTGTTATTTTTCTCCAAAAATATTTTATTAAAAAACTGGTATGAATTACACTGAAAATGCTAATATTAGAGAACTTATAAATAAAATTATTAACAAACTTAGTTTTAATATAAGTATTAATACATTATTTGTATAAAAGGTGGTCAAAATTTGGAGGAAGCTCCTCTCTTTTGCCATCTTGAAACTAGTGTTAGTAATACTTGCATGATAAAATACTCAATTCCTTCTAAAGGTTTACCTGGCTTAGTGGAAAGAGCATGAGAGTCACTGAGACCTTGATTTGAATGTGTTTGTAGCCAGTGATTACCTATGCAACTTTAGAAAAATCATTTAACGTTTCTTGTAATTTCTTCATATATAAAATGAGCATAATATACCTAGTGATAAATGTTACAAATATCAAATAAGATGGGATATAAAATGACTTTTACATAATAGGTGTTCAACAAATGTTGATTCTTTCTTTCCCTCCCCCTTCTACTGTGTTTCATGGGTGAACTAACCTTGATTGTGCTAGACTTCAATAAAGCTGCCACAGTTCTGAATCCAAAATCATCTTTCCACTCACCCAGTGTTATGTCACCCCCACCTCTGTAAGTTGATATGTGAAGTGGGACACAATGGGATAAAAAGTCATCATGTGTGCTAAAAACGTAACTGGAGAGAACCTCCTGTTAGCTTTCCTTCCTTCTTTTGTAGTGATAGCTGAATTTCCTTGGTTTAGGTCTTTTGGCCCCGAGGATATCTTTGTACATGGGCTTCTACAGATTGAAATTTTGTTTGGATTAGTTGTATTTAAAATGAGCTATTAGCAATGTAAGTCCAGTTTGAGACTTATGTTTATGCATTTGTTTGATTTTATAGGCTCCAGAACCAAGGAAGGAGTGGTCCATGGTGTAACGACAGGTAAGCTTCATGGGCTCTGTCCAGGGAAAATGTGGGAAATGCCTTGCAAGCTGTGTAGCCCCAGCACTAATCATTCAGAATGCCAACAACCACTGGGCCTGCAGAGGAGCTGTCTAAGGAAACCTCGGTTCTGTTTAATCTTAATTCTTTATTAAATATTTTAAATAGGTAAGTATTTATTATAAATAAATAAAACAATATATTTAACTGTCAAGAATGGTGAATCTGAATTGACCAACTATGTTTAATTTACAAAGTAGTATAGAATATGAATATTCTGACTTAGTTAGGCCAGGAGTTTTCTACCTACAATATCCAAGGAAAATAAATTCTTCCCGTTAGCTAATCCCAATATAAAAACCTAGAAAACTCAACCTTTAACCCTATCTTTTTTATCTCAGGGCATTATTATTTCAGTTGTCAACTTCATGTATCACATTATAGGAAAATATGATAGTGTACTTAATCTGGACTTATGGAATGATATATTTGAAGGTGCTTTAAAGATCAAAACATAAATTATGATATAAGCTTACTCAGTTTTTCCCTCCTGAGTGTATGGTGTAAAAAACTTCTATTGAGATTTTCTGAAAGCTTTGATTCTTACAAACTGAAATTTACTACATGATATTAAATACACTTAATTTTCAACATGTTCTAATTTAAACTTTCTTACTAAATTGCTTTATAATATAAATTTCTTTATTTTTCTCAAATTTTTAATTTGTATGCCAATTTAAAACTAGATCTTAATTTTATAATTTTGCTTAATGTCAAAGGTTAGATTTACTATATCTATCTAAAAGTTGGTGCCACATTAGTTAAAGTCAAATATAAATCTAATTAATGTATTAATTACAGATATACAGATAATTCTTTATAATGGATTCAAAATTATTTGTTGAGTACCTATTGTGAAATAATATAAAGAAAAATAAAAAAAGATCTCTGATTTTAATGAACTCAAAATACACTAGTAGAGATAGATAGACATACTGGGAAACAAATCATAGAGATATATTTATTATTCAGATATAATAAATATATCTGAAATACTGAATTTGCTGAGTAGACAGGGCTACTTGGGTTAGGGATGAAGGCTTCCAGTCAGATGAAGCTGTATGAACCAAAATAGGAAAGACTGGTACATTTGGAGGAAAACATAAGCAACTTAAAATATTAGACTATAATTGGTTGGGAGGAAGCTATCCTTTTTGATCCTGGTTATAATATCTTTTCCCTTAATACAAAACATTTATTAGTCCTAGCCGGTTTGGCTCAGTGGATAGAGCGTCGGCCTACAGACTAAAGGGTCCCAGGTTTGATTCTGGTCAAGGGCACATGCCTGGGTTGTGGGCTCGGTCCCCAGTAGGGGGTGTGCAGGAGGCAGCTGATGGATGATGTTCCTCTCTCATCAATGTTTCTATCTCTCTATCCCTCTCTCTTCCTCTCCCTCTAAAAATCAATAAAAATATATTAAAAAAAACATTTATTAGATGTAAAATGTACCAATTTGAATGTGTTTCTTTTTCTTTTGTCTTTTTATCCTTTGTTTAAAAGACTTTATTAGGGGAAAAATAAAGGTCAAGGTTAATGGATAAATTCACTAGATAAATCAAGTCCTACAGAAATCTTTTTAAATGTATCTATTATTGTTACATGTATACTCTGTCATTTTATAATGTAACTAATTTACTTATTCCGACAATGATAAAACCTAATGAAAATGTAATAAAGCACAAAATGCATTTTACTATGCAGTTTATATGTATTAAAATAGGTTAAGGTTTATACATCTATACTAATAAAATGGTGATATACTAATTAGACCGACATCTTCCAGACATACTTCTGGATGTCCTTCCGGACAAAGCCACAATGGCTGGGGCCGAGGCAGAAGCGGTTAGGGGCGACCAGGCCAGCAGGGGAGGGCAGTTAGGGGCGACTAGGCCAGCAGGGGAGGGCAGTTGTGGGTGATCAGGCTGGCAGGGAAGAGCAGTTTGGGGGATCAGACAGGCAGGCAGAGTGGTTAGGGCAGGCATTTAGGTGAGTGGTTAGGAGCCAGGGGTCCCAGATTGTGAGAGGGATGTCCAACTGCTGGTTTAGGCCTGATACCTAAACTGGCAGTCAGACATCCCCCAAGGGGTCCCAGATTGGAGAGGGTGCAAGCCGGGCTGAGGGACCCCCTTCCCATGCACGAATTTTGTGTACCAGGCCTCTAGTATACAAATAATTACCTAGGTATTGTAAAAATAAATTTTTATGACTGGCAAAAAAAATTATGCATCTGTAAAAAGATCACAATTTACTTTTGTCTTTGCTCTTCCTTGAACAAAGCACGCATACCCTTGCCCTGGGCTCTCCCTCTGTCTGAAAAGCTCTTCCCCAAGATCATATACTTGGTGAACTCCCTCATCTCCTCCAGTCTGTTAAATGGCACCTTCTTAATGGGGCCTACCTGGACCTGTTTAAAATTGGCACCATTCTTCTCACCTCTGGTAGGCCTAACCACCCTCCCCCCCACCTTAATTATTTTTTTGCCAAAGCATTATCACCTCCAACTAGTAGATAAGTTGTAACAAGAAAATGTTCATTATCAAGCAAAATTTTCTGTTCAGGTTCTTGGGGGGAGGGGGGGTGACAACCCAGAGCACATAATTCACTATTCTTAATGGCTCGACATTCTAGATGTGTTTAAAAACATGAAACTTACAGTACAGCTTTTCACTGGCATTTAAATTTGAACTTTGCATTGCGAATAGCCATTACTCCTTAGGAGGCATCAGTCATGTCCCAGAAGTGGCAAAAGGCAAATATCAAGCAACACCTGCTGTGTGCTCTCCCTGGTTTTAGACTCCAGGGTCACTTGTCTCCCTCCCCCATTGCCCAGGATCAGGAGAAAGCCTCTTTGTCCTTACAGACCACCGGAGCTTCCATGACCTACAGAAACGCAACTGCTTCGTCCACCCTGTTTAATCATTGCTTCTCCCAACTGGTGACATGAAATCTGCGCAATAACCATACGACTATCACATAACACTGAACAGCTGACATGGTGTAACTTCCTTGGGTTCCTAGACAGGGATTTATCTGGAGAGGATCTGTACAGGCACAAAACATAACAAAAACTGTGTCTCCATTTGCTTAGGCTTTAGCCTGAGAAAAAAAATATCACCCCAAACCCCAAATTCCTGAAGTGTGGGGAAAAGGCAGACAAAAAATGAATTTGTGGGCAAAAAGAAAGCAAATATTGCATAGATAGAGGTAAGAGATGCAGGGCCTACATTTTATGGGCATAAACGTTATAAGGCTTAGATGATGAGGGGTTGTTTTGTGTCTTCATTGTCTTTGAAATTATTAAAAGAGCAGACTATCTTGTCTTTTGCCACTCTTTCATAGAACTCTTTATTTAATCAAAACAAACATTTTTATTTGTGCTTTCTTTAATTGGTAAAATGCATGGAGAGAATATGTAAAGTTCAGCAATATGAATATGAATAGTTCATCAATTATATCAGAGAGTGCCTTGGAGAATTTTTGATATTAGATTAAATCTCTGCTTCTAAATAGAATCTTAAACTATTGATACTGTTTTCTAAATATTTAACTTATTTTTTAAAATCTACTGAAGAACCATATTCTATTTTGCTTTGTGAAAAGAAATTTTCAGTGTGTTCAGCAAACCTCTTCATTTTCATATTTTACTTAATGTCTGACTCTCTTGTTCCCATTAAAATTATTGAAAATTAATCATATTAAAAACCTTTCTGTTTCAACTACCTGAAGTTTTATGAAAGGGCCAAAGGTTCCTCATAACCATCCCTTACTCCACTGTTTATTTCTGATAGTAACATGTGTGAGCATGGATGTGTCATGAGACTCAGAAGGTATGGCGAAAATGAACCTCTTGAGTGAGATAAAAGAATTGGCACTGAGCCCTGGCTGGCATCACTAAGTGGTTAGAGCATTGCCCCATGCACCAAAGGGTTGTGGGTTCATTTCTGTCAAGGGCACATAACTGGGTTGCAGGTTTGATCGGGCACATGCAGGAGGCAACCAATCGATGTGTCTCTCTTGCATTGATGTTTCTCTCTCTCCCTCCCCTTCTTCCTCCCTCTCTTCCATTCTTTCTAAAGATCAGTGGAAAAATATCCTAGGTGAGGATTAACCAAAAAAATGTCACTGAAATTGGAATAAAGAAGTAAATTTCATGCCGAGTCTGATACAACTGTAACTGCACCTGTCACCATAGCTTTCTGCAAACTTGCTTTAATAAAATATAAAGCAAACTCAAATTGCTCATGGCTTTAAATTTGTGATCATAAACTTCAAGCACCTTTTAGAGATTAAAACAAAACATCTTAGCAAAAATTCAATATTTGGTTCTACGCTCACTTTGAAATCTCTACAGCTTTCATTTCTTCTGACTCTTCAGCTGTCTATGGTATGTGTAAATATAGGTCCCGAGAACTGGATAGCTAGTGTAAGGAAAATGAGTTTAAGTTGCTGTTGTTCCATCCATCTCTTAATCTGTTGTTGCTCTTGATTTCTCCCAGTGGCTGAGAAGACCAAAGAGCAAGTGACAAATGTCGGAGAGGCAGTGGTAACAGGGGTGACAGCAGTTGCACAGAGGACAGTGGAGGGAGCTGGGAACATTGCAGCCGCTACTGGCTTTGGCAGAAAGGACCAGTTGGGCAAGGTATGGTTACATACATTTCACGTTATACTTGTAAGCTTATGAGGTCACGGTGCTTTTCTAGGCAAGGCTCTAGACAGGAATAAGATGCTTACTTGGGGAGGGATGACTGACCCTCTCCATTCAAAAGCACAGCCTTTATATGGGTCTTGTTTTTTGAGGTATTAACCCAGATAAATGCCATGAAGACTGCATAATGATTACAATTGTTTCATTTTACAGAAAAAAGTTCATGAAATGAACAATGTAATAAATGCCAAAGGAAGAGTGACATTTCAGAAAGAATGGGTGCTTTCATGCTGGCTATGAATCTTGGAATTTCTCTTTGTCAGAATATAACAAATCACTTTGTGCCCCATTTCTAAATGTCCAAAATGAAGATCTTTTACTGGATTTCTTTTCTAATGACGTCATCTCCATTTAAAGGACATGTTTAAATATCATGTAACAGTTTATTGCCAAAAAAATATGTTTGTGGCAACTGAGCTACTTAAAGTGCATAACAACCAGATATCATGGTTCTGGGGGTGATTTAAAAATTCTCAGAAGAATTTTGACTTTGCATCTTTGATGCAACTGTGACTCTAGTATGAATATATAAAAGATATTATGACTTTCATTTTAACCAGGTAAGTAATAGAAAACAAGGTGTCAATGGAAGATGACATTTTGTAAATTTCATGACCACAGCAGCAGAATGGATTTTGCTTTTCCCCTTGCTCTTCCTTGAACAAAGCAAGCATACCCTTGCCCTGGGCTCTCCCTGTGTCTGAAGAGCTCTCCCCTAGAGCTTATACTTGGCGAACTCCCTCCTCTCCTCCCGTCTTTGTGAAATGACACCTTCTCAACAGGGCCTGCCTGGACCTGTTTAAAATTGGCAACATTCTCGGCACCTCTGGTAGTCCTAATCCCCCAACTCTTTATTATTATGTGTTTTTTTTTTGCCAAAGCATTATCACCTCTAACACAGTAAATAAGTTGTTATTTTTTAATGTATGTTGTTTATTTTATTTCTCCCCTTCTAAAATACAAGCACCATAAGGGTAGAATATATGTTGTTTGCTGATATTTCACACATGTCCAGAAAGTACCTCTATTTTCTGGCAAACTTCCCTGAGTTCCTCCACTCCATGTGATCCTGTGTGCCAGCTTACCTTGATGGATCATGAAAACATTGATTAAAAAGGACAGGACTATACACCTATAACATATTTAGATTTTTTTCGCATGGCGTTCCATTGTCTGGGGCAGTGGTCGGCAAACTCATTAGTCAACAGAGCCAAATATCAACAGTATAATGATTGAAATTTCTTTTGAGAGACAAATTTTTTAAACTTAAATTTCTTACACCACTTCTTCAAAATAGACTTGCCCAGGCCATGGTATTCTGTGGAAGAGCCACACTTAAGGGGCCAAAGAGCCGCATGTGGCTTGCGAGCCACAGTTTGCCGACCACGGGTCTGGGCAATTTTTGATGCTAATTATGGAAAATCTGGACTGGGTTTTTAGTGAAGTTCTTCAGCTAACACTTGAATGTATGGTACTTCTTTGTGCAGAATACGTTTTTCAAATAATCTTATCACTTGAGCTAATAGCTACAATAATCCCTATTTTGTGCCTAAAATCATAATTACATTTATGGCTTTATTAGATTTCAAAACAAGGGAGACTTCAGATATCAGTACAGAGATAACTAACCTTTTGTGTCCCAGACACTTGCCAATCTCATAGAAGCTATGGACCCTCTTCCTTCCAAGAATGTACACTCACATACACACACCCAAAGGCTTAGTGGGATCATGGAAGCCCTAGACTGACAGAGCCCATGATTTAGACCACCCCCTCGTTACACAGGTGGGGAAAGTGTAACCTACAGGGGGAAGTTAGTCCAACATCACAGAGCCAACTGTAACAGGCTGGATACCAATAGTGCTTTTCCATCCATTGCGTCCCTTCCGAATAACCTAGCATCCTTTGGGTTTTTATAAACTGATTTATGACAAGCAGATTTAACTGGAAAAATTCTCAGCTTTAGAATATTAAGAAACCATGGAAACATGGACCCCCACCCCACTTAAACATACAATATAAATTGCAAATTAGGCATGAAAGTGCTTTATTTCTTACAAAATAGGACTTGTGTTTTACTCTTCTAAAATATTGCTATTTAACATTTTAAAGCAGAAATTCTAAATGATGTGACAAAATTACCCATTTGGAGATATTCTATTATGGGTACTTACAGGTTCTCACAAATTTCTAATATGAAATAAAGCCATGATACCTAGAAATTGCAGCATAGTTGTAGGGAAAACAACATTGGACTGGGAGTTAGAATGGCTGGTTTTCATCCCTGCTCTGTCACTCACTGGCTGGGTGACCTTTAGCAGATCTCCTAAGACTCTTTCTTGCCTAATGAGGAAACTATAATAGAAAATTGGGTTAAAGCCCCATTTAGCAATAAAATTTTATATTTCTATAACTTAAGGAAGACACTTTCATTGTGGTCACTTCCACTTCTATGAGAAGCCAAAAAATCTGGGGAGTTTAAATAAAATGGTTGAATTTGCTCAGTATAAAATTGGAAATACTTTAATTTTATCATTCAAATTCTTATCAAAGTGATTCTGGTGAATGGAAATAAGCAACTTATTGTTTAACCATTTGTTACTGACCCATTGAGAACTTATTCTCACTAAAAAAAAATAATAATAATAATGTTTATTCACTGTGTGCCAGAAACTTTGTTAGATGTTGAGACTAAAATAATGAGAATGTTTTAAAAAACAAACAAACAAAAGAGATTGGCAATCAATAAATAATCAGGAGTTGAAGGAGTAGCATTCCAGGCAAAGGCAAAATATGAAAATCTCATGTGGTATGAGGGTTCAGTGGCAAATCAAAGAGGGCTGTGGCTGGAGCCCAAAGAAACTGGAGCAAGAGGCTGGAGGAGTATGTGGGGCCACGTCATGGCTGGCCATATTAAGAATGCTGGTCTTTATTCTAAGAATAAAGGGACCTACCAAAGCTTTTTAAGCAAGGACGCCAGGTTACAGGTTTGCATGTTGAAAACATGTCTCCGCCTTAATGGGAGGAATCAGATTAAAGGGGTCAGAGTGGTAGCCCAGAGACCAGTTAGTGGGTTGTGATGGAAAGAGGAGATGACTGCATATACCAATCAAATACAGTGCTGGTGGGGGAAGAGGAAAAACATGGGTCAATTCGAAGACTATGCAGAAGGTAATAGCAACAAGATTTGGTGTGCATTTCATGAGATTCGGGGTAACAGGGATGTCACAAGTAGATGTTAGATTGTAGAGTAGAATCATGTTAGTACTATTCTCTTGGTGGTTGGGGCCTTTCTTGAAGATCAGGAACACAGCAAGAGGAGGAGTAGCTGTGTTAGTGTTCAGCTTTCATGCATTTTAAGGATAACTGGCCCATTACTCCCTGACTGAGGAGACAAAGCTCCCTCCCTCCCTCCCTCCCTCCCTTCCTTCCTTCCTTCCTTCCTTCCTTCTTTCTTTCTATTTTGTGCTTTCCTGGTTTGTGTTTAAAATAAGAACTCTGGTAAGCTCATCTCTCTCTCTCTCTCTCCCCCTCTCTGTCTCTCAAGTTTATCTCTTTGTGATATGCTAGATTTGGAGTATTCTGTCTCCTTTTGATGTTAACAGGGAGACATGACAACAGATACCTAAGTGTTTTTGTGAATTTGATTATCATATAAATGAAGCCACTCTTAGTAATAATTTCTAATGATCAGATATCAGATTAAAGGACAAATAAGATGTCTTGAATTTTAAGAATTTGCTTTATCAAATATTATTAGCTTCTTTGATTAATACCTAAGAATAATACATCTTCTGATCTGTATTTTTACCTGTGAGCACACAAGTGTTTATCAGCCATATAATTCATTTTTTGAAGCTCATTCATTTGATTGGCATGATAGAAACAGACTACAAATGCATTGAAAGAATATTCAAGTTAAGTTCAAACAAACATTGATGTTATACAAAGAAAATTTGTTTCCCACGTCTATTGAGAACAAGTGATCTGCTAGTTCCAATAATATTATGTATAGAAAGTAGCTTGCTTAAGATTTGTTCTGTAGTGCCACTGTTTAAAGTATACAGCTCGTCACTAGAACATTTGCTCCATCTCAACCACAAAAGTGCTTTGCATGTCCTTCTGTTCAAATCCTTGCTGAACAAGTGAGTTTCTTCCATGCTATCTGGAATGCCAAAGAAGAGTTGGATCCTCAGTATCCCTGGAGTTTATAGTTTTGTAATTATCTGGGTTCACAGAGTGTGAAAGTCTTGAATAAACTACAAAGCCACTACCTGACAAATAGTACAGCAGTCAGCTTCATTATCACATCCCAGTTAGGCACTGACCAATCTACAAAGATTAATTATTTTATCAAGAAAAGAGTTTGAAAATATTTATAGTCTCAGATATTCCAGTTCATCTGTTTTCTGTATTTTTTCTTCAGAATCAGAGTGAAGTTTTCTAAACAGTGCCAATGTGGAAAAATTAGATCAGATTATAAAACACTTTTTCTATCTTCAGCACAGAAAAATGTTGATTTCAAATGGATAGATGTTTGCATTCTCTGTAATCCTGCCATAATTCACAGGAGAATAGCTAACCAAGTGTGTGCTCAATGACTAAAATCAAGCAGGACAGAAGCATGTCAGATTTGACATTACGATCTATGACATTTAAGCATCCTTCTGCTTAATTCCTTTTACTTACTAAAGCTATCATGTTAGCTTGATGCAATTTTATTTTTAAGCACTTAAGTGTTATGGACATTTTTATTAAATGATTAATCAGATGATGGATGTTGCCATCAGCTAAGTCATTTTAGGTTGACTTCACAAGTAAGCGGAAGGTCACAGACAACCTTTCAGATTTCTTTGAAGAAGCATACACAGATCATAGATGTAATCTTCGCATCGTTCATGAGAAGGTAATTAGAGATGTCAAGATTAGTGAAATATTTTACAGTAAACTTTCTCCTTAAATGATTAATAATGATTGATATACTCTCTTAAATAATTAAAAGTTTGAGTGTTGTCTTTGTGCTTGATCTCAGAAGATAACCAACATGACTATTAGTCATATTTACACCTAAACTAAAAGATCTGTGGCACAATGAATTGCCTGATTTGTATTTCTGGAGGGAGAGGCCTATACTATTAATAACATTGTATTCTTAGATTAAAGCACAATATGCTAATTAAAGAAAAAACTTAATTGACCAAATCAATTTATATATATATATATACATATATATAATCTGTAACATTTTGACATGTGGTATGTAAAATCAATATTTTATACTCATGTGAGAGTCAAATAATGTAGATACACTGTCTCCACTTAGAAACACATCCATTATGATGGGCTTTCATTGTACCTGATAATATTTCAAATATTTCACTGGGTCAGGGATGGATGAATCATGGTTCCTAATGACCCTTAATCCTGCAAGATAGTAAATAGGAAAGTACATCTTAATTAAATACAAAGAGGTAAGGAAGATAGGCTTATGGTTATGTTTTTTATTAAAATTCAGTAGCATTCAATCCGTTAATGGGTACTTTATATGTGCCAGACACTCAGCTGGGCACTGTGGGGGATGCAAAAGCACATAGCTTGTGGATGGCTCCTGCCTTCAAGAAATATACAGTCCGGGATGACAATTGACATATTGGGGCAAAAGACCATCTCTAGTCTTTGAGACATGTATGTATGTGTAACAAGTGTACATCCATCATAGGGAGAGAAATGGTTTTTGTTAGAAATGAGAGAGATGTATTTTCCAATACATATTAGACTTTAAATTTTTTTGTCGGTATACTATGGAATTACTTTATATACATAGCGATAAGAGCCATAATATTTTAGCTGTTTAGACAAAAAATAAAAGCACTTCCATGGAGTCTTTAGACCAGTGGTTAATAATCTGTTAGCATTATTTCCATGCAGTATATACATGAGTGCAAATCCAATTTCAGTCTTCAAAGAACTGATCATGGTGATAGTTTTGTTTGTTAGAGGAATGTATTTTAGCAAGAGTATGATAAAACTGCTTCAAGGCATACCATCAACAGCTTTAAGTCATATTTGTGCAGTTGTTTTATTACTTCATATATGCTTAATGTGGATTAAAATTCTGCTGAATGCCACTTGAGAGAAATGATCATACTTATATAAATCCACCTTTTTAAAAATTATTATTATTTTTTTGTTAATCCTCACCCTAGGATATTTTTCCATTGATTTTTAAGAAGAGTGGAAGAGAGAGGGAAAGCCCTAGCTGGTTTGGTTCAGTGGATAGAGCATCGGCCTGGGGACTGCAGGGTCCCGGGTTCGATTCCAGTCAAGGGCGCATGCCCGGGTTGTGGGCTTGATCCCCAGTAGGGGATGTGCAGGAGGCAGCCAATCAATGATTCGCTCTCATCATTGATGTTTCTATCACTCTCTCCCTTCCTCTCTGAAATCAATAAAAAAATATATTTTAAAAAAAAAGAGAGAAAGACAGAGAGAAACATCAATGTGAGAGAAACACATTGATCTGTTGCCTCCTGCACAAGCCCTGACCAGGGCCGGGGCTGGGGAAGACCTTGCAACAGAGGTATGTGCCCTTGACTGGAATCGAACTTGGGACCCTTTGGTTTACAGGCTGATGTTCTATCCACTGAGCAAAACCGGGTAGGGCTGAACCCATCTTCATTGTGTATGCGCTAACATCTATTGACAATGTCCCTTCACATAAAAAGATAACATGATATCTTATAGTGTTTTGTTAATCAGATGCTATTATATGAAGGGTGATTTCAAACTTAGGTGGTTCTTCTTTTAATCTCTCTTATCGTCTGAGCTATTTTTATTTAGGTGACAGACATGCTTGCATATTATAACATACAATACTCTTATCACAAACTTCAATGATAATCAACTTGTCTGTCCCTAAAAAGAAAGAAATAACTTCATTTTTTTTCTGCTTCAAAAATTATCTTTTAGTTGATTTTTTAATTTTCAGGGAGACAGTTGATGGTATGTTTGCTTTAATAAAGAAGAGGTTCAATGGTTCTCAAATATTCAAAATATACAAAAATCTAGGACAGAATATGTTCACTTGAATTAAAAAATATAAATAAGGTAAATGAGATACCAATTATGTTTTGCATGCAAATACATAAATATGGGACGAAAGTTAGATGACCCATCTCATCAACCTAATTGTTCTTCAGTGAGGGGAAAATAAGCAGTTTGTCAACTCAAATATAAAGTAATTCTTTTATAAGGAACTTTATTAAATCTTCACCAAACATTTGAATATTTACATTACAATTTAAGTACTTCTCTAACAGGTGATTCTGGAGCCACTAACAGATACTTATGAACATCCCCAAAGTAGTATTTACATCTTATCAAGGCTATCCTATAAAAGCATAATATGCAAATCGACTGAACTGCAGAATGATGGCAGGGTGGGGCCAGCGAGCAGGTGGCGCCAGGCCAGCTAAGGTGTGTGCCAGTGGGCAGAGGGAGGGGAAGGTGATGGGGTGAGGGGGGCGCTGGTGACCAGTGATGGGGTGATGGGGGCCAGCGCCATCCCCTGATCACCCGCCCAATCACTTCCCACAGAGGGAGGCCACAGGAGGTGGTGGTGCAATGCGGGGGCAGGGCCGGTGGCTCACCACCCAGCATCCTCCAATCAGCGCACCCTGATCGGCCTGCTGGTCATCTCCCGCAGAGGGAGGCCAGCCTGCGGCCTAGGCCCGCTCCCTGTGGGGACCAGGCCTAAGCCGTCAGTTGGACATCCCCCAAGGGCTCCCAGACTGTGAGAGGGCACAGGCCGGGCTGAGGGACCCCCTGAGTGCATGCATTTTTGTGCATTGGGCCTCTAGTAATATATATTAATGCAAAGAACACCGAACCGTAAATTATGTTGGCTGGATAAATGATTAAGTGAACAAGTGAAAAAAATAAAAAGAATATATATTTTGTCTTTCTGATTAGAGGTAGACACTGTCTCACCTTTCTTTTGGGTCCTTCATACTAACACAGTATGATGGATCTATTTGGAATTCAGTTTATAAGAATAAATTCAATTGCAACTTGATGGATTGTGAAGAATAATGTGAACTTTTAAGAAAATCAAATAGATTTTAACTATCTGTGCTTACAAGGAAATGATATAAATCTGATAATCCATAATAGCAAATCACCTCCAATTCATATGTATTCCTATTTGATTATTGGAAATGCTAAAAAAATAAAAAAATATATTCTTTCATTGTACATGAATGCCACACAGATTTTCTGAGTATGTCCATATAGCTTTACCTGAGGCTCTAGTTTTTGCTCAGTGGATCGTGTCTTTTTTGCTGTCTGGGAGAATTGGAGAAGATATGTACTTCTTATTATGTCACTGAGTTTTAGGATTCACATAATTGCCTTGCGAAGCATATAATATCATTTAAAATATTTTATCTTTAATTTCTAATACTATGAGTTATGTAGAGTAGGAACCTTTAAAAAATAATCTCTTTTGGGTAGTGAGCACATTGTGCAATATACAGATCTTGTAATACAGAAACGCACACCTGAAACCTATGTGTTCATGTTGACCAATGTCATCCCCATAGATTTAATTTAAAAAATAAATAATTTAGAAACAAAAATAAATACATTTTAAAAAGTAAAAATAATCTCCACCAAATACTAATAACTGTTTCTAATATTAGTCCTTCCATAGTAGTCTTCCTGCAAAGGGGAATTAACATTTTTTTGTTTGAAACCACACCAGTTCATAAGTATTCTGACTAAAGCTGCTCTATATCTGTTTTGATCCACCATGATAGCCAGCTGGCCTTTATCTGCCTATGGGGCTTCTGGTTTACCTGCACCATTTGATTCGATCATCTATTGGGAAAGTATGGCTTAGTGTAGAGGGCATGTGAGCTTCAAGGGAGGGAACATGAAGTTGCTATTGTCTCTCTCCCTGTGCTCGATTTTGTCATCACACCTCTCTGAGCACAGATTTTCTCATCTGTGAAATGAAAGTGTTGGATTAAATGAGTTCACAATGTTTCAAGTCTGTGTTTAATGGCTTGGATTTTAGGTTCATTTGTTCAATTACACATTGCCAGACCTCTGGCAACTCATTTAACCTTTCCAAACCAAAGCCACTCATCTATTACTGGCCAGCCACTGCACAGAGTCAGAGTGTGAATTAAATGAAACAATGCAGACAAAAGATAAACAATCAACTGTAATGCATTAAACAGTTAAAACATTTTGCTAAGAAGAGTCTGCTTTTTCTCTAAAAGTTGTGTTAGATAAATGATGGTAGACGGTCTTTTCCATATTTGTTGACAGTTTGATGACTTTTAGTATAACACAAAGAGGGAAAAGCTTTTCCCTAAGCATTCTACTTTAACTAAATAAAATGAAGTCACACTACCATTTGTCCTTAGAGTTTCCCAAAGTAATGTGGTTTCGTTGACTATTATACTCATGTTATAATTAGAAAGAAATGATTTGAGGAAACACTGGAATAAACAAAGTTAAAAATTTTCTCTTTTAAACTGAAAAAATTTTCAGAGCCCTAATATGTTAGGGTTATAGGTCTTTCCTAATGTTTTTTTTTTGTTTGTTTGTTTTTGTTTTTTGTTTTTTAATGCCAAATCCAGGGAGAATAGTTCTGGGTGTTCAGTGAAACACAGGTTTGACATACCCTGGGCTGACTAAAACTGTCCCCAGCCACTCTTTTCCTTCTTCTCTTTCTTTCTTTTTTTTAAATATGTTTTTAAAATTGATTTCAGAGAGAGAAAGGGAAAGATGGAAACATCAATGATGAGAGAGAATCATTCATTGCCTGCCACACACACACACACACACACACACACACCCTACTTGGGATCAAGCCTGTTACCTGAGCACGTGCCCCAACCATGAATAGAGCTATGACCTCCTGGTTCATGGGTCGATGATGCTCAACTACTGAGCGATACTGGCCAGGCCCTCCTTTTCCTAATAATGGTTGGTTTTCAGGTCCTATATTAGAGATATTTAGAAAGATTATAAGGACTCAGCATCCCATATCCTATTCTTCTATAGCCATTTTCTGTAAGATCCCTTGGGACAAGGCTAAAGAAACAACCCACTTCATATGAGGCTTTTGTGCCAAATCCCATAAAGCTCCTTTCTGACCCAGACAGAGGTAGGTCTGAGCAGTTGCAATTGTAAAAATTGGCTGAGGCATTGTCTTGGCCCTTCTAGTTAAATCCAAAGTCAGGGAAGTGCTTAATTTGAAGGAGGGTAGAGGGTTTCTCCTCAAGCTGATTTTTCATGCCAGAACTTTCTAGAAGGGGAACAGTTCCAGATGAACAACCCCAAGGTCATCGGAATTTGACACCTTATGATAAGCACCAAGGCCTAGTTTATAGTCTTTAAGATTTTGTGTTTAATCTTTTTTAGTTATTTCCAGTGTAAGAGACTTGCTATATAAATATTCGACCAAATTCAAGATTTATCTGTTGCCAGAGCATAACAGGAACTCAAAGTTTCCTCTCCCAAGTTCACTTGCAAGTGGGGTGGTATGTCTACAACGGGTAAAACAGGAGGGATCAGAACAAGAGTGTTTAAGTTCTTGTTGGGGTCTGGTTTTCATTGCACACAGCCACTAATGTCCTGGGTGGAATCTGATGTGGTACATTATATGGTCTAACTGTGCTTGGCTGATCCCCTCCTAACCTCAGGGGTCTAGGATAACCACTCTCCTGTCACTCACTGCCTTTATTCTCCTCATTTCTGTTGGCTAGCCCCTGCATACTCTTTTTCCCAAGGCCTGATCTGGGCCCATGAGAAACCTAGGAATCTCTAGCACACAAGCCTCAATTCTGTGGAATCTGGGTGTGTGGGGGAGTGAACTTAAATTCTCCCACGTGGTATATCAGCCTCCTATGCCGGGATGGGTGTTTGCTCACTCCCTGTTGGCGCTGGGAAAGATCGGTAGGTCCTGCTCTTCAAGCAGCATCCCGCCAGGAGATGAGACATGAGTCTGCCCTGTTCGCAGACATCTCCAACCTCATGAGTTACCACTTGCCTCCACAGAAGCAATGATCCACCAATACTTACCTTTAAATCTCTTCGTCTTAAAATTTATTGAAAAGACTGTCTTTACTCCATTGTCTGCCCTTGCCGCCATTGTCAAATATTGAGCATAATGACTTTGGTTAATGGTGTTGGAAAATTGGACAGATACATACAAAAAAAAAAAGAAAGAAAAAGAAACTAGACCACCAACTTACACCATACATAAGGATAAACTCAAAATGGATAAAAGACTTAAATGTACGTCGTGAAACCATAAAAATCCCAGAAGGAAACATAGGCTGTAAAATATCAGATATCACATGTAGCAGGATTTTCACAGATATATCACCCAGGGCAAGAGAAACAGGAAAAAAATAGACAAATGGGACTACATCAAACTAAAAAGCTTCTGCACAGCAAAGGAAACCAACATCAAAATGAAAAGGGAACCCACTGTATAAGAGAACATATTTGCCAATGATACATCTGATAAAGGGTTAATTTCCAAAAAGGAAGACAAATAATCCAAATAAAAAATGGGCATAAGACTTGAATAGACATCTCCAAAGAGGACATACAGATGGCCAGGAGACATATGAAAAAATGCTCAAAGTTACTAATCATCAAAGAGATGCAAAGTAAAATGCCACCTGCCAGAATGGCTATCATTAATAAATCAACAAACAACAAATGCTGGCAAGGATGTGGAGAAAAAAGAACCCTAGAACACTGTTGGTGAGAATGCAGACTGGTACAACCACTATGGAAAGTAGTGTGGCATTTCCTCAAAAAATTAGAAATGGAACTGCCATTTGACCCAGTGATCCCACTGCTAGGAATATATTCTAAGAAGCCTGAAACACCAATCAGAAAAAATATATGCCCTCCTATGTTCATAGCAGCACGATTTACAATAGCTAAGATCTGGAAACAGCCCAAGTGCCCATCAGTAGATGAATGGATAAAAAAATCTGTGGTACATATGCACAATGAATACTATGCAGCTGTAAAAAAGAAGGATCTCTTACTCTTTGAGACAGCATGGAGGGACCTGAAGAGTTTTATGCTAAGTGAAATAAGCCAAATAGAGAAAGCCAAGTATCATGGGATCTCACTTATATGTGGAATCTAATGAACAAAATAAATTTCAAAATAAAACCAAAGACATTGAAGCATACAACAGACTGACATATTTCAGAGGGAAGGTGGTGGGGGAGGGTGTGAAGGGATTAACCAAAGAACTTATATGCATATATACATAACCCATGTACACAGACAAAAGGGCAGTGAACACCTGGGGAGGAGGAAGGAAAAAAAGGGACCCTGTAATACTTTCAACAATAAGATACATTTAAAATAAATAAATAAATAAAATCTCTTTGACTGAAAACCTCTTTTTCTTCTTCCTTTTTATACTTTACTGAGGGAAAAATAGAGAAAGTGTCTGGCTAAGAATTTAGTTTTGTCGCCTTAACTGTGAGCTTATTTCCCAGCAATCCTTCGACTTGCTACTTAGATGTAGGATAGGGAAGGGACCAGCTATTATCCAGGGTTTCATATTTTCATTAATTTTATGTTACGTATGAGATGTCCACTCAATCATTGATAATGTAGTTGGAGAATAAATTGATACAAATTATTTTTGTGAACATAGTGAAAATCTATGTTGAAATTATACATATCCTTTGACTCAACGATTTTACTTCTAACTTTAAATGATCATAAATTTAAATATAAGGATGTTCATCTCAGCATTGATTATATTTAAAATCTGGGGCGGGGGGTGAAAGCTAGAAGTTTGACAATAGGTACTTAGTTAAATGCACTATGATTGACCCATACAGTGGTGAGCAGCCATTAAAATGTTGGTGGAGAACAATAATTAATGGAGTGCTGCATTAAGTGAAAAGAACAGATTATAAAACAACTAGAGGACCTGTGCATGAAATTCACCTAGAAAGAACTCTCCAAAAATTCATCTGGAATAAAAAAAGACCCCGAATAGCCACAGCAATCCTGAGAAAGAAGAACAAAGTAGGTGGGATCTCAATACCAGATTTCAAGCTGTATTACAAGGCCACTGTTCTCAAAACAGCCTGGTACTGGCACAAGAACAGACATATAGACCAATGGAATAGAATAGAGAACCCAGATATCGACCCAAACCACTATGCTCAATAATATTTGACAAAGGAGGCATGAACATACAATGGACTCAAGACAGTCTCTTCAATAAGTGGTGTTGGGAAAATTGAACAGATACATGCAAAAAAATGAAACTAGAACACCAACTTATACCATACACAAAAATAAACTCAAAATGGATAAAGGACTTAAACATAAGACAGGAAACCATAAAAATACTAGAGGACTCCACAGGCAGAGAAATCTCAGACATATGCCGAAGCAGTTTCTTCATTGATACTGCTCCAAGGGCAATGGAAGCTAAAGAGAAAATAAACAAATGGAACTACATCAAAATAAAAAGCTTTTGCACAGCAAAAGAAACCATCAACAAAACAACAAGAAACCCCACTGTATGGGAGAAGATATTTGCAAATGTTATCACTGATAAAGGTTTAATCTCCTACATCTACAGGGAACTTATACAACTTAATAAAAGGAAAATAAATGATCCAATAAAAAAATGGGCAACGGACCTAAATAGAATCTTTTTGAAAGAAGACAGAAGGAAGGCCAAGAGACATATGAAAACCTGCTCAAAGTCACTAATCATCCCAGAGATGCAAATCAAAATGACAATGCAGTACCATCTCACACCTGTCAGAATGGCAATCATCAACAAGTCAACAAACGACAAGTGCTGGTGAGAATGCAGACTGGTGCAGCCACTGTGGAGAACAGTATGGAGTTTCCTCAAAAAACTAAAAATGGAATTCCCATTTGACCTAGTAATCCCACTTCTAGGAATATATCCCAAGAAACTAGAAAAACGAATCAGAAAGGGTATATGCACCCCTATGTTCATAGCAGCACAATTCACCATAGCTAAGATTTGGAAACAGCCCAAATGCCCATCAGCAGATTAGTGGATTAGAAAACTATGGTACATCTACATAATGGAGTACTACGCTGTTATAAAAAAGAAGGAATTCTTACCATTTGCAGCAGCATGGATGGAACTGGAGAGCATTATGTTAAGTGAAATAAGCCAGGCAATGAAAGAAAAATACCACATGATCTCACTCATTTATGGAAAATAAAGAACATTATAACCTGATGAACAAAAAGATAGATACAGAGGCAGTAAAGCACCGAACAGACTGTCAAATTATAGCAGGAAGACTGGAGAGTGTTGGGGACGGGGGGAAAGAGATCAACCAAAGGACTTGTATGCATGCATATAAGCACAACTAATGGACACAAGGCACTGAGGGGGTGGGATG
Organism: Plecotus auritus; assembly: GCF_963455305.1. NCBI lineage: Eukaryota > Metazoa > Chordata > Mammalia > Chiroptera > Vespertilionidae > Plecotus > Plecotus auritus. The sequence goes on from NC_137770.1 coordinate 186,475,066, forward strand.
AGGGCATTCGACAGGGTAGGGGAGGCTGGGGGAAGGTCAATGGGGAAAAAAAGAGAGATATATGTATTACTATATGTAATACTTTAAACAATAAAAAAATAAATAAAATCAATGGAAAAAAATAGATATGCAATAAAAGATATGCATTACACACACACACACACACACACACACACACACACACACAAACAACAACTAGAGGCCCGGTGCATGAAATTCATGCACTCAGGGTAGGTGGGGGAGTCCTCAGGGGATAGCTGATGGCTTAGCGCTGCCTCGGAGGCAGGAGAGGTTTCCGCCACCCCATTGAACTCACCAGCCATGAGCCTGGCTTCCATAGGGGAGCGCACTGACCACCAGAGGGCAGCTCTAGCATTGAGTGTCTGCCCCCTGGTGGTCAGTGCGCATCATAGCAGCTGGTCATTCTGCTGTTCAGTCTATTTGCATATTAACCTTTTATTATATAGGATATGGACAGTTTATATAGTATAGCCTATTTTAAAAAACATCTGAATGTGACATATGTATGTATAAAGATCTGAAGTAAGTGCACCAGGCTCTTGGGTTTTTGTCAATTAAGCTCTGTTTGCATTTCTCACTGACTAATTCTTTGCTTTGTGGAACTGTGTCATTCACTGTAGTTTGGTTCCCAGCCCCAGGCCTTACTTGTTAAGGGCCAGTAGTGCTTCCCAGGCATTGTAACAACCACAAAAAGCCCTCCCAGATTGACCTTGAAGAAATACTGCAACTAAGTGACTATTTCTGAGTCATGGATCACATTTTATCATCTCCCTTTGCTTACTTATATTTTATAAAATTTTCTTTAATAAGCATTCATTTATAATGGAAGCCTAATAAATAGCATTTATAATATTTCACCCTATTCAACATTTATATGACTAAGCATTCTACTGCTTTAACCATAATTAGAACTCGAAGATGCTAATTTTCCTTTTTAATATCCCAGTTCCCACTCACATTTACTCAACTGATTCAGAAAATTATCTTAGCTTCATAGGTACTTAAAAGTACAGGTATAATGGCCCTGGCTGGGCAGCTCAGTTGGAGTTGGTTAGAGTATTGTCTTGATACACTAAGGTTGCAGGTTTGAATCCCAGTCAGGGCACATATAAAAAAATCAACCAATGAAGGCATATATAAGTGGAACAATAAATAAATGTTTATCCCCCCTCCCTCTTTCCCCCCCTCCCTCTCCCTCCTCCTCCCTTCCTCTCTCTCTTTAGAATCAATAGATAAAAAGATAATGAAAATAAAAGTACATGCATAGTTATCTATTTTTTCAATTAATTCATGTGACCCACATTTGTTAAACTTCACTATGTGTAAAATACTATGCTAGGAACCCTCAGAAATATATATGTAAGACCAAATTCTTGCATTCTAGGCATTGATATCTAGTTAATAATCATGTTCAGTGTAGGAATGGGTTAGTCTGTTAATATTATATACTTGCTTAAAGATTTCTTCCCCAACCTCCTTCTTTTCCAAGTTTCAAGGAAGGTTGTCTCTGAGTGAGTTAATCATCTCATAGCACTCATAGTCTCTTATAATTTCTTAAAAAAAATGTGGTTATAATATATCTCTCCCATTTATTCCTTTTGGTCCTAATTATCAAACCAAATTAAAATACCACCATTTCATGCTTTTGGTGCATATTAGTAACTTAGTATATTGTATAATATGAACCTATTCTAATAAAATTATTTGTGTCTTTCATATTTATAATAGTTCTTGCTTTTCCATATTTTATAACAATTGAGTTGATTATATATGGATACATGAAATTAAGAACAAAGCAAACATTTCACTCATGACATAAATGTTGTATTATCTTAAAACAACATTATCACTACACATTATTCCTATTCCATTAAATATTTTCTCAGTAAACCACATAAGCTAATTCACTGTTGGACAGATGGGCAGAACCACATGCATCCAATATTAGGCAGTTGGTGAGCATAAAATGCCAGAAAGAAGATTAGGAATATCAAGATAGAAAGCTTCCGATTGCTCTTTAAAATGAAGATCCTTTGCTCTTGACTCTCCACTCTGTGTTTGCCTTTGAAAGTAATGCCCTACAACTTTTCACGTTTTATATCCAAACACATGCTCAGTGCTTTCTTGTTATATATTAATAACAAAATGAAATGTTTAGGCAGATGGAAAAAGGAATTCTCCATTTCTCTGCTTTTTATGCATGGATGACAGCTATGAAATAAATGTTGTCTCAGCCAGGAATGTGATAGTGTTCCGTTGCAAGGTGAGAGGGAGAGAAAGGCTGCAATCTGAGGAACCGTGTGGCATTTGTCACTGCCAGGGCTCATCAGCTGTGAGGGCCTCTGGGAGACCAGGCTCCTTTACTTATTTCTTTTGGAATACTTCAGCAATAAAGATTTCATAAGAAGCAGAGAGAAACACAAAAACTAGTTAGCTTTTGTGAGGCAGAGTAGTCATCTCTAAACCTTGATTGAGATTCAAGAGGAAGGGTTTCTAATTCTTTTATCCAGAGGCTCTACTGATGTATCTAAAACATTCTAATTTTAGAAGCTCTTTTGAGTTGTGACCAATCTTGTTAACAACAAATGAATATCCATTCAAAACAACAGATAAATTCTGCCTACTGTAATGTTGATCTGGTTGAAACCCTTTTAGTCTAACAATTCCTCCTTTGTAAAGGGAATCAATAGACAACTTACAGCAAATTATGTAGTAAAGGCTGCTAGCTTGACAGTCAGTGAAAATCATGCATATATTTGCTCTTTCTTAATCCAAAATCTCTCTCTCAAATCAAGATGGCAGTGAGCATTGTGGGAGCAAGATGGCTTGAGGGCCACAGCTCTTTTCACTTCCTATTCTCAGACCTCTCCCAATGAATAGAGTAAAACTGGGAGAGCCCTCAAGCAGCCCATTCATTCCGCCTCACAAAGGAAGGAGTAATAGCAACCACAGTGATGGTGGTCAGTCTCACTTTTTCATGCTCAGTATGAATATTTGCTCGGAATTAATGCTTTCCACCACATTAAAAATATTAGAAATTTGTTTATGTAAATCAGCATGCCAGATTATGTATTTATTTATTTATTCATTGTATTTTGTGTGGAATTATTTCAGCCCGAAATTTTCATTTCCGTTGTTCTCTACCCAAACTTTTAACTGAACCCAAACCAGCTAAACACACATGGCTTTTACTAACATGCAAGTTAATCTGTCTTTTAAAATAAAATTCTTAAGTGCTGGTAAAATATGCTTTTGACATTTTTCTCTCCTTTTTTAAAATTAAATTTATTGGGATGACATTGATTGATAAGATTATATAGGTTTCGAGTGTACATTTCTATGCTACACCATCTGTAAAGTGATTGTGTGCCCACCACCCAAAGTCAAATCATCTCCTATCACCATACAGTTGGCCTCATTACCCTTCACTATCCCTCCCGCCTCTCTTCCCTTTAATTACCACCATACTGTTGTCTGTACCTATGAGTTTCAGTTTTACATCCCACATATGAATGAAATCATATGGTTCTTAGCTTTTTCTGACTGACTTATTCACTTAGTACAGTGGTCGGCAAACTCATTAGTCAACAAAGCCAAATATCAACAATACAACGATTGAAATTTCTTTTGAGAGCCAAATTTTTTAAACTTAAACTTCTTCTAACGCCACTTCTTCAAAACAGACTCACCCAGGCCGTGGTATTTTGTGGAAGAGCCACACTCAAGGGGCCAAAGAGCCGCATGTGGCTCGCGAGCCACAGCCATATTGTTTCAAATGACAGTATTTCATCTTTTCTTATGCTGAGTAGTATTCCATAGTATGTATATATGTACCATATCTTCTTTATCTACTCCTCTATCGAAGGACACTTTTTATTCATGATTTTCACAAACTTATCTCCCTTTTCTTTATTTAAATTCTTTATTGTTTAAAGTATTATATTCTCCCTTTTCCTTTAAGTATGTCTATAATCTTCATTTTTCAAATTTATTTTGAACCTGCTTTTAATGTTAGTTCTTATGAACTCCTCTCTCAATTCTAAATATTCCTGTCTTAATATGTTTTCTATACATTCCTTTTCACATTCTTGAAGAATATTTATTCATTTGTTAGAAGTATATTTGTTACTTAAGGGAACACATTTTAAAATACATGCAGTCACCAGTTAACACAGCATTGGGGTTTTCCTGTTAGAGATGCATTGTTTTCTGTATATCTCACTGGGAAGAAGTTGGCGTGACACCGTTATAATGTACTTGATTGATATTAACTTTTCTATGTTGCATTGTTTCTGAGAATGCCATTGTTTTGTTTCATTCAGGTGCATTTCACACAAGCTGATTCTTTTAGATACTTATTTCAGTACTTATTATTGCATAGGCATTAAAACTTGTCATCTTTTATCTGTCCAGTTCAGATTCTTTATATGACTTAAGTTAGACACACATTTACATTTTAAGTTGTCATTTTTTTTAAACAATGTACTTTGAATAAAAGTTGAAGTGATCCACTAGAGAGCAATCAGTAGTAATTTCTAACAGCAATGCTATTTAAAAACCTTATAGGTAAATACAGAACATAAGTGAGCCCACAAAAATTATATGAGGTCCTGTTTACATCACTACCTCCCTTCACATCTAACACTCAACTAATATTTAATAAATTTCTATGCAGTATCATATTCTATGATAATTCTAGAATACAAGAATGAATAAGAAATGTTCTTGAATCATTTTTCAAATGGAACACAGCATATCTGTGTAAGGGTTGCTCCTACAAATCTCAGTAATGCTAAAGGAATCATTTTCCCAGAGCTATTTTAGACTCTACTAGACACTTAGTTCACTGTCTTTCTCTCCTTATCAGGCTGGAATCATTCCAAGCTTTTTCAATTCTGGGCAGCCATGAAAATAAGACAGAGAGGATACTGAATCTGCCACAAATGTGACATTCGTTTCAGTCTTGTTTGGTACTGAAGGTCACGAATAGAATGAGGTTTTGTGTGTCTTGTGTTTTTTCCCCGTTTTTGTTTTTTTTTTTCTCTCACTGATATGAAAAAGGATTAATAAAACCAGCAACATGATCACTAGGCCAAAGACTAAAACTGATTCTTAAGTAAATAGGAATCTTCTTCTTAAGGATCTCCATGTATTTAAAGAGATTCCATGTTTTCCCACTGTCAGGGAACGGTGGAGTAATCTATTATATGTGGCATAGTTTGAGTTACAGAAATCTGAGTTCTGGAAATGGCCCCTGCAGTTATATAAGGATATATAATGTAGCCCTCTTCAACTTTCCATGAAAAATGGAACTGCACTAAATTCACTAGCTGTGTGACCATGAATAAATTGCTTCATTATTCAGTTACATCATCTGAATATGAAGAGAAACATAAAATTAATATCTCAGCGGTTGGTGGAGTTTACATGTGATAAATGTGGGCTCAGAGCCTGGCACAAAGAGCTTAATACTTGTAGTCCATCCTGTTTTTCCTCAGTATTCCGAAGGACATTAGTCGTACAATACCAATCCAATTGTGCTCTGGTTAGTGTGTGCTTCCCTGCCAAATTGTGGGATACTTTGGGATAAGGTCCTTGCTGACACACCCCATATTTTACATAGTGCTTTATGATTTTCAAATTGTTGGCATAGTGACGAATATACAGCATAGTTTTTAGGTGCTTGTTGTTGTCATTGTTGTTATAACAGCTTCCCAGTAAGATGGGCAGAAAAGAGAATATACTTTCAATTTTATTTATTTTTTATTTTTTAATGTTAAGTATATTCCAAATCTTTATTTTTAAAATCTTTATTGTTAAAATTATTACATATGTCCCCTACCCCGACATTGACCCCTTCTAGCCCACCTCTGCTCCCACCTCAGGCCGTCACCACCCTATTGTTTGTGTTCATGGGTTATATATATATATACTTTCCATTTTACAAACACATTTTCAGTGCTCAAAGAAATCAAATGAACTAAGGTCACATGTGTAATGAGTGGCTCAGATGAAACAAACTGAAGTCCACTGTTTCTAAGCTCCGTGCTTACCCTGCTGTATCCTAGAGTCTCCTACATAGTTCTCATCTATATACGTGTACGTATCAGAAGAAAGTATCCTGCTACTCAACATTGCTAACAGCTAACAGGTACTGACAGTCATTGGTACTTAAATATTTACCAAATGAAATATTGATATCAATGCAAGAATGGGCAAGTTAAGATTTATATCCTGTGTATGTCACAAATCAACTTTTTTCAACTATCCATTAAATAGCTTTACTAGAAAATTCTTTATATTTAGCATACAGCCTTTTTATAATTTCAACCCATTTCCTCATAACTTCAACATAAAAGCAGAATCTCTGGTCCTCTGATCTTTCCTTGGCCGTTTGCCTGTCCATAAAATATCTATCAAATTGTAAACCCGCAACACACCATTAGAATTCAGAACACTAACAGCACCTAATGTTGGCGAGGATGTGAAGCAATAGGAACTCAAATTCACTGCTGGTGGGAACACAAACTGTTACAGGCACTTGGGAAGGCAATTTGGCAGTCCCTTATAAAACGAAACAAACTTTTACAACACAACCCAGCAATCTCATTGCTTGGTGTTTACCCAAAGGACCTGGAAGTTACATGCACACAGATGTTTATAGAAGCTTGATACTTAATTGCCCAAACTTGGGAGAAACCAGGATGCTCTTAAATAGGTAAATGGATAAATGAACTGTGGTGCTTCCAGACAATAGAAAATTATTTGGTAATAAAAATAAATGAGCTAACAAGCTGCAAAACACATGGAGGTACTTTTAATGCATATTTCTAAATGAAATTAGCTAGTCTGAAAGGGCTACATGCTAGAATATTTCAACTTTATGACATTCTGGAAAACACAAATCAATGGCGACGGTAACAAGTCCAGTGGTTACCAGGAGTTCGGGGAAAGGACAGAGGGATTAATATGAGAAGCCCAGAGCATGTTGAGATCAATGAAACTCTTCTTTATGATACTAGAATGCTGGCTACATAACATTATCCATTTGTTGGAACTCATAGAACTGGACAACACTAACAGTAAACTAGAGCAGGTCACTATTGGTTCATCGGTTTTAACAAATGTACCACACAAGTAAGATGTTACTAATAATTTCCTGTAAATCTAAGATGTCTCTAAAAAATATAAAGGCCATTTAAAACATTGTAAAGCCCAGCTTTATGAGGAAATTATTTGAATTTCAAAATAACCCTTAATTAATGTGCTACTTCTAAAGTAAGCCAGAATGGAGCAGTTAATGCTCATTTAATCAAAGAAGATTGATGTACGTCAGATACTCCAGAATGCAATTAGAAACTGGGGGGTGCATGCTATACTGATAGCTCGCACACAGCACTGTGAGGAAGCATGGTGGTTTCTTTCTTCTTTTCCTTCTTCCCTCAAATTCCATTTCATCACACAATTCATAGTTATGGTAAGCCTATGGTGTGGCCTTCGCTGGCACTGAGGATATTGTCTTTGTCATCATGGTGATTCAACATACGAATGTCATTTTCACCTACAGTCTTCCTGGTTTTTCTTCACCTCAGGAGCGTATAACTCCTTCTAAGGATAAAGTCTACATCTTAATCACCCTTTCGACAGATCTAGCACAATGTGTTCAAATACAACAAGCTCCAAGAATTTGTTGACTCAATGAGGGCTGCATGACTAACTTAATGAACAAACATCTATTTATACTTCTCTTGCTCATTTATAAGGTGTAACTATCAAATAGTGAAACTCTCATTTCTTTATGATCCCAATACCTCTTCCCTGGGATATTACTGTTTTATAGTTCCACTGGATTGCCACCCTTTGTTATCAATTCATATCACCGTTTTACATGAGAGTACAAAGAACAAAGTGTTTTTAGCGATTTTCTTACCCATAGCTAGTTTTCATTGATAGTATCAAAGTATAAAAAGCAATATAGGTATTAATCAGTAATTATTATAAGGCTGTATTATAAAACATTACAATGATTGGGGCTGATAGGGAGAAAACACCTCAATGACCATTTGGTAAATATGTTTATATGTACTTACCCTATATCAACTACAATCTCTGCAGGAAACAGATGGTACACACACATTAGGTAGTTTGCAGAGACTTTTATAAAGTGGCTAATATGAAGGTTTGGATAGAGTTAGGAAACTCAGGAGAAATAGTGTAGTACCTCAATAGTAACAGGGGCACCACTGCAACCACTAGGCCTAAATGAGCAGGGGAAGATTCTCAGGGCAGAGTGTGGTGGGGAGGTGGGCACGAGAAAATGAGCCTGTAGATGAAAAGGCAAGGGCTGTGTGAAGGGGACAGCCTGGCAGGAGCTGTGATCTTAGGAGTAACAGCCCACCTGCACTGACGTGGCACGGAGTAAAACAGTTGGGGGAACAGTGACCTGATCTTACTTTTCTACCTCCCCATTTTCTTTCTGGTGCTCCCATTGGCCAGCACACATGGTAACTGAAACGCAAAAGAGTACGTTGATGCAGCCCAGTGGTTCTCAAACAGGGGTGATTTTGATCCCCGGGAACATTTTTGGCTGTCACAACTCTGGTGGAGAGGGCGGGGGAATGCTACTGGCATCCAGAGGAGGGAGGCCAGGGATTCTGCTAAATATCCTCCCATGATAAAGGAGTTCTAGTTCAAAATGTCACTAGTGCCAAGGTTGAGAAACTCTGATATTATCCATACAAGTCATATTTTCAGGGTATAGAGCAAGAGAGGGGGTGGAGAGAGTTTCTCATGGGGAAAAATAAAGAAATAGAATACTCTACAAATAAACCATGAAATAGTAGACATGAGAAGAAATAGCTGTGGGAAATACAGAAGTCTCAAAAATATGGCTGGTAGAGTTTTATGGGATTTATGAAAATTCAAGTAGGGGTGCATACTATTTAGCAGGCCAGGTTTGTTTTTAGAGAAATCCTTGTGAGATTTGTATAAAGACTTATTAATAAAGGGCACAAACTATACTCCATTGACAGTCATGTTACGCAAAACATGGACAAGAATATAATAAAACAAAGGATTTCATGACTACACCGACAATCTTCCATCACTTTCATTTATGTACTGTTAACGGCTGTAGTGTACATAGTAATATAGCTACATAAGGCAGTAAACTTAACATTTATGCAGCTTTATATGCACACACCAAAATACATAACCTTTCTATATAGTCAATATTTAATTATTTTATTCATTTCTCTTTTATTCAGAAGAGCATTGTCTACAAAAACTGTTTCTCACAATTTTTTTTAAAAAATATGTTTTTATTGATGTTTAGAGAGAGGGGAAGAGAGATAGAAACATCAGTGAGAAATATCGACGTCCATCAGCTGCCTCCTGCATGGCTCCTGCCAGGGATGGGGCCACAACCCTGGCATGTGCCCTGACCAGGAATCGAATCGGTGACCACTTGGTACATGGGTTGAGGCTCAACCTCTGAGCACACTGGTGGAGCTGTTGCTCACATTTGTACAATGTAAGCCTTTAATCTGCTATATAGATTCCTGACTCATTCTCTGACTTTGTCTCTTTTTCCTGAATAACATCGTATGTTCTCATGACTACTTATCCCTTTATTCATTACTAGTGGGATCTGTTACCTAATATACACTCTCATATTTCTCTTTATACCCTGCACATTTTTACTTATACATAACACTTAGATTTCAACTGGTCTAAAGTTGAACTTAATCTTTCCCTCAGGCAAGGAGCCCTTCCATATCAGTTATCACCACAACTGAAATTTCCCCATGACCCACAATATTGCTCTTTAGTGTATTACAATCCCCCTCTTTCTCACATTTAGCCATGAAATTATTCTCTCCTGCCTACTTTAGTACATACAATAGGCTCATAGCTCATCTACCTGTGGCTTACCTTTTCCTCCCAGTAAGCTTTCAACTACTGTATGTACCACTTCATACCTTACTTTCCATTCAAACGTATTTAACTGGCTCCTCATTTATTAGAAGCCAATGTTTATGTCATTAAACTGTCTACATTATTTTTAGTGTCTACATTATATCTTTTGTCATTTGTTTATTTGTATGTTTTTTAATTGGCTAGCCTTTGAATACCAGGAAATTCAATATCTATCATATAATGTCTCAAATGCTGGCTCACTCATTATTATCAGATCAAATTGGTTTTTTCTTACCTTTGTATATGTGTATATAGTCTATGCCTAAAACATATCCTTAAATCTTAAATATCTAAGATACATATTTTTGTCCAATATCACAAAAATCCTTACAATTACTATAATTCTTATAGCACCTGTTGCCTATACTACCCCTGTTGAACCTGTCAGAGATGGCTACGCATGTTAATTATCTTTTCAGTACAAACTCTTTATTTACATCTTCATTGTAATTACTTTAGCATTGGACTGTAATATTTTTTCCTCTTGTGTTCCTTAGTACAATTTCTTGCATATGATAGGTATTAAATAAATGTTTCATGATGATCTCTACACCTGTATTGCCCATGTGATAGGCACAAGATTCATTACTACTGAGCACTTGAAATGTAGCTAGTCTGAATTGATGTGTAGTTTAAAATAAGGTAGGAAGTGTCTCAGGCGGCGGTGCAGCTCTGAGGAAGTCTTGGCCTCCAACAGGAAATTCTAGTTCAGAGATTGCTTGTTAAGGAGAAATGCAGCAAGCAGAAATGTCCAGGCCCTAGTTATATTGCTGTTCTCAGTCAGTGGCAGAGGCTGGCCTTGGTTCATAAACCCAGCAGATCCTATAGCTGCTGCAAGTTACATACTGCAGCTAATTGGCTTTTGAATAGAGATCCAAGCGGTGTAACTTCATGGCTACTATCCAGGGTCAGGGCAGAGGTAGCAGAGGGGTTTAACAAGAAAAAGGCACAAAGGAAATTTTGAGGAGATAATGAAAATATATGATTTCATGATTAGAGGTAGCATAGGGGGCTTAACAAGAAAAAGGCACAAAGGAAATTTTGGGGAGATAATGAAAATATATGATTTCATGATTAGAGTGGTGAAGACATGAATTTTTAAATGCATCGAAATTCTAGAATTATACATTAACAATGAGGGCACATTTTTACAGGCAAATTATACCTCTGCATAGTTGACTTTTTTAAATTACAGGCTTCTCTTGGTGTATGAGAACAAGTTTAAGGCCACCTCCCCTCTAACACTTAATTGTCTTGTGATCAGCAAAGCAGAAGGTACCTTGTAGAAGATGAAACCCTTGACATTTAGCAAAGGAGGGAAAATGGGCCTTGTCCTAAGTCAGTGGTCGGCAAACTCATTAGTCAACAGAGCCAAATATCAACAGTACAACGATTGAAATTTCTTTTGAGAGCCAAATTTTTAAAACTTAAACTTCTTCTAATGCCACTTCTTCAAAATAGACTCGCCCAGGCCGTGGTATTTTGTGGAAGAGCCACACTCAAGGGGCCAAAGAGCCGCATGTGGCTCGCGAGCCGCGGTTGCCAACCACTGTCCTAAGTTATCCTAGTATAAAATTTTGGATCTATGAAGGGGCTACACTATTGGTTCAGGTGAATAAAATATTGAAGATCTATTAAGGGGTCTGGAGAAATAAGATGCAAAGGAGCACTTTGCTAGGTGACATTTAACTTTCAGAACATGTGGAAAAAATTGTGTAGGTTATGCAGGGTCATATGATGAATAAGTTCTTCCCCCTAAACTTGCTCCTCCTCCTGTGATGTTTTTTCAGTCACCTTCAACTAACTCTTCCTCTGCCTCACCCACCTCCCTCACTTGTAGTCAGTCACCAAGTTCTGCAATTTCACTTTCTATTCCATATGCCCGTAATTCATCTCTTAGGTGGGCAATTGCAGTTATATCCAACCAGTTTCTTTTTTCCTCTCCCTGCTGCTGTCCAAATCCAGGCCTCAGAGTTGTCAGAGTCGCCTCCAGCATCCATGGGCAGCTGTCATTGTGTCAATTTCATGACACAAGCCGCTCCGTGTGCCAGCTCAGGTTCTCTCCCACCTCATCTCTCGCATCTGTTGGTCTATGTTTTGCCCTCTGGTTGGGTGGTGCTCCCCTAGCATATCTTTTCATGAATATTTTTTCATGAATATTATGGCTTAAGATACATAGTAACTTTTTTTACTAACTTATCTCTAAAATTGACAAGGAACTTCTTGAAAGTAATGATTGTCTTTCTCATTTAAAAAAATTCTCAGCATTTTATAAACTCTTTGAACATAGTAGAGCCCCAAATGAAATAAATCAATTGTTATTTAGTGAGTTACTTCTCTTTTGCTTTATGTGGTTTTTAATAAAAAGTAAGTTATAACCTTTTTATTACATAAGATAAATAACACTGAGTTTGACATAGGCGTTAAAAAAATTGGATATACTTCTTAAAAATGTTCTTTCTATGATCTCCCTATATACTTTTTATAAGGTGCACAATAATAGAAAAAAATGAAGGCTTTCAGTATCCTTCCATGAAGTGATGTTATGACAAATAAAGCCCGGGAGCTATTTGAATTCTCTACACCTTCAATGGGGCAAATCTCATTCTAGAGTTTTCTATTCTTACTGTAAATTAATTTCATTGGAATATCACACAAAGACTTCCAAATTGGACTTTGCTTTCTTTTTTTCTGGGGTAGTTTTTTTTTCTTTCTCCTCTTGGAAAATTACCGAAGATGACTTTATTAAAAATCAGTCTATCCCTCCCTATATATTTGAACCAATTTTAGGTGTCAATCCTCCATCCAAACAGAATGAGACTTACTGTGACCTGTAAGTAGTAGTGGCTACTTCATGGGCAGTGAGTAGCTGCATTTTATCTCTATCTGAAGGTCAATTAGCTCAGGGTTCCTTCTAGCACCCCGACAATAAAAGAAAGAATATTATGTCCATTGTATGACTTGGTGGTATTTCTAATTATAATACAGAATTGCAGGGGTAATTGAAGCCGTTCCATGGGGACACATATTAAGGACTTTTTAACAGTTGTTAAGTACACACTTTATAGGCCAAGGAATCCCCAAGTAATAACCATGGGGAAATGAGTCCTAGATTATAGTGATGAGAACTAAAATAGCTCTATGTTTATTATGTGGGAAATAAATATAGAAAAAGTACATTAAAGTGTTCTAGAACTTCTATTCCTTTCTTCACAAATTCTTCTCATAGTCATTACTTTTCTACTCTTCATTTTAAATAACACACACACACACACACACATACATACATACGCACACACATGCACATGCAATTTAGTCTACAGAGGATACAGATATTGAAGTCAAGGATGATTTATTCTCCCTCACTCTTCAATGCACTCAGACTACTGACTTGGCCTTGTTTAAGTGTTCTCTCTCACTCCCTCACTTCAAAATAGCTCACCTTGCCTGTAATAACTTTCTGACTGCTTTCTTTCACTAAAGCATATTCCTGCTACACAACATACTCTATTGTATTATAAGTCACACACTGCAACCTCTAGGAAAGAGACTGTCCTAAGGGTCTAAATCTGAGACTTGTGAACATCTATTAAACAAATGGTCAGTCTTCAGATTTGGACATTTAAGCAAAATGCTATGACTAGGTAGGGATATATAACTTCGGGGCAAGTATTCATAGCTTTTATTGGATCCTAATAGGGTTAAATAAAACATAGGACAGAGAAACCAAGATGGCAGCATAGGTTAACACCTAAACTGCTGTCTCGCACAACAATTTCAAAACTACAAATAAAGTCAAAACGGACATCATCCAGAACCACAGGAAGGCTGGCTGAGTGGAAATTCTACAACTAGAAGGAAAGAGAAAAGCACACTGAGACTCAGAGGAGCTGCAGGAGGCAGAGGTAGAGAGGTGCACATGCGGAGAGGGCTGGCAACTGAGTACACGACTGGCTTTCTCAATCGGGAGGGAGACAAAAGCTCCCAACTACTCTGAACTCCAGTTCCGGGCGAGACTCTGGGGACCCAGACTCATTCGGGAAGTAACTGGACTGCCTGGCAGTGGGCGAAACTCGAGGGCAGCTTTCTCTCAGAGGTGTTTGCAGCGATTACTGTGGGACACTGAGACCCAGGGGCCTCTTAGGGCAGGGCTGATGGGAAGCCATTGCTGTCTGCTCTGCACTGAGACTCCGCCTTATCAAAGCTGAGCACAGAGGCTTTTGCAAGTCTTGTCTCATAAGGGTGTCTCCAGCACAGAAGTTCTCCCAGTGTAGACAAAACTGATCCTCACAGCCAATTGGCCTGGAGGTCAATTCCTCCCAGTGATACCAACAACAATCAAGGCCTAATTACAACAAGACTGTGCACACAGCCCACAAAGGGGTGCACCAAGAGTGTCCACCTCAGGTAACTGGGGAGGCTGAGCCACTTGGCCCTATAGGACACCTAGCACACAAAGCTACTCTACCAACTCAGGGAAGCAGCCAAAATGCGGAGACAAAGAAACAGGTCACAAATGAAAGAAATGGAGGAAAGCAAATGACTGGATATAGAGTTCAAAACCACGGTTATAAGGTTTTTCAAGAATTTTCTAGAAAGGGCCGATAAATTTAACAAGACCCTTGAGGATATGAAAAAGGACCAACTAGAAATTAAGCATACACTGACTGAAATAAAAAATAATATACAGAGATCCAACAGCAGACTAGAGGATTGCAAGAATCAAGTCAAAGATTTGAAATACAAAGAAGCAAAAAACACCCAACTAGAAAAGCAAAAAGAAAAAAGAATCCAAAAATATGAAGATAGTGTAAGGAGCCTGTGGGACAACTTCAAGCATACTAACATCAGAATTATGGGGGTGCCAGAAGAAGAAAGAGAGCAAGATACTGAAAACCTATTTGAAGAAATAATGACCGAAAACTTCCCCCACCTGGTGAAAGAAATAGACTTACAAGTCCAGGAAGCGCACAGAACCCCAAACAAAAGGAATCCAAAGAGGACCACGCCAAGACACATCATAATTAAAATGCCAAGAGCAAAATACAAAGAGAGAATATTAAAAGCAGCAAGAGAAAAACAGTTAGTTACCTACAAGGGAGCACTCATTCAATTGTCAGCTGATTTCTCAACAGAAACTATGCAGGCCAGACAGGAGTGGCAAGAAATATTCAAAGTGATGAATAGCAAGAACCTACAACCAAGATTACTCTACCCAGCAAAGCTATCATTCAGAATTGAAGGGCAGATAAAAAGCTTCAGAGATAAGAAAAAGCTAAAGGAGTTCATCACCACCAAACCAGTATTATATGAAATGCTGAAAGGTATTCTTTAAGAAGAGGAAGAAGAAGAAAAAGGTAAAGATAAAAATTATGAACAACAAATACATATTTATAAAGAAGTGAATCTAAAAATCAAGTGAATAAAAAATCTGATGAACAGAATAAACTGGTGAATATAATAGAATCAGGGGCATAGAAAGGGAGTGGACTGACAATTCTTGGGGGGAGAGGGGTGTGAGGGGTTGCGTGAAGAGACTGGACAAAAATCGTACACCTATGGATGAGGACAGTGGGGGCGGTAAGGGCAGAGGGTGAGGTGGAAACCGGGTGGAGGGGAGCTAATGGGGGGAAAAAAGAAGAACAACTGTAATAATCTGAACAATAAAGATTAATTAAAAACAAACAACATAGGACATTATAACTTTTACAGTGGGCAGAGTTCAAAGCTTCTTCCATCCCTATCACCAACTCAACCACTGTTCTACATCTCATATTGAATTCTGAGACAAAATCTTTAAGAACATGACAGCCATCAAATAGTGGGCACAGCTTTTCATGGTAGAATAGAAGTCCCCTAAGGTTCTTTTCTAATTGCTACTTAATTCAACAAACATTTCTCTAACTCCTACTATGTACCAATCACTGTTCTAGGTACTAGAGATACAGAGTGAAAGAAAGATTTTGCTTTTGTTGATTAAGTAAGAATTGACTAAAGAAATAAACAAGCAAAGTAATTTGGATAGCTATAGGTGATATAAAGTATATAAAATAGAATACTTTTTAAATAATAATAACAATAATAGCATAATTTTTCATACTGTTTCAGGCAGTATGCTACTGGGTATTCACAAATATAACCTCACCTGATTTTCAAAATAATATCTTGATATTAATACCCCTAGTTTACATATGTGAAAACTGAGGCTTAAAATGGCTATCTTCCCACAGGTAACATAGTTACCATGTGACAGAGTAAAATAATTGGTTCATTTATTCATTAATCCAAGTTGATTGAGTGCCTATTATGTGTCAGGCATTGTTTTGAGACACGAGGATATAGCTATGAACAGAACAATTAAAAATCCCTGCCCTCAAGGAATTGACATCCTCACAGAGGTTAGGCAAACAGTAAACATAAAATGAATAATATGTAGTTTTCTGGCTCATGGTAAGAGCTATGAGTGGCCTTGAGAAGCTAGAAAAAGCAAGAAAACAGATCCTCCCCTAGAGCCTCCAGAAATGAACAGTCTTTCCAACAACTTGATTTTAACCCAGTGAAGCTCCTGTTGGACTTCTAACCTGCAGAACTTGAATCTAATAAATTTGTGAGCTTTTAAGCCATTAAATTTGTGGTAACTCATTATAGCAGGAATAGAATAATACTATATCAAAAATATTTACATCATAAAGTAATCAAGTATAAATGTGACATAATATCTAAGAAATTGTAAATGCTAAAGGTAACGGATTTAAAACACTAAGAACAATGTTTGACATAAAGTAATGTATGCTATAATGTTATTATCATTATCAAAATTTAGGGACTGAAATAAGTGGCATATATGTAAAGAGATATATGGTTTCCTGCTGAAGTAGATGTTATAATAGACTGTACATGGGTAGATAACAACTATCAAATATGGAAAAACAGTGGGCTTTTAAAAGTAAAATGCAAGCTAAAGGATAGTTTAAACTCTGAGTACTGTATATATAAGAATAAAGAGATGATAGAAACATAAGAGACGAAGTTGACATACTTTCTATACTAGTCATAGTCATGACCAGGCAATGAACTATGGGAGCAAAGAACCATACCAGAAGTAAACCAACGAGATTGTATTATTATGGGGGAGAGTGCACAGATGGCCAATATTAGGCTGTTATAAAGGAATCTGGTGTCCATTACATCACTAGTTTTCACCAGGAGAAACTGAACAGGATGGGCCTACTAGCCCTGCTCTCCCACTAGCTTAGGCTTAGGCAAGTCAGTCAGAGTCCTGTACCCTATTTCCATTTGTAAATATGAGGATGTGTGTTTCAGGATCTCTGAGGTGTTTTCCAGCTGTAAATTAGTATAAATTTCTATAGTCTTCAAAGTAGAAATTTACTTTTGTATTCTAAATATTTGGGATGTCAGGAACACTCGTTTTAAAAACAAAATCTAAAAAATAAGCATTCTAGAAATAAACACAGGTAATGTTTAGATTTGTATGTCTATTTATTTTCAAAAGTGTCCACAATACCAGTCATCCAGAGGAGAGAAAAATGCCATGATGGTATTAATACAAGTTGGAAAGATCTGATTTCCTGAAGTTTGGAAAGCACTTTTCATTTTTGAACATTTTTTTTCCAATGAAAGCCATGTGAAGGGTCAATATCCATGTTTGAGGGTAGCCAGGTCAAAATGACTTGTTTGCAAGACATTTTTACCTGTAGGAACCATTGCCACATAACACATAGAAGTAATCAGTTCAGTAGTAGGTATATTTACAAGGAGCTGGACATTTTCAATCAGCATGATTTCGAAGCAACAGTATGTCATTAACTTTGAAATCGGTTGGGGTTAAAAGCACTTCAACAGGCTAAGTGGTGATGATGGGGGAGGGTTGCAAAGGGAGGATATTTCTATTGTGTTATCTCTGCTGCGGACAAAAACACATTCTTCATTTTTGTCACACCACTAAGTGGCAGCTGTGCTGAATTTATTAATGTATTCTTCTGAGGTGAGCAAAAGCCACCAAAGGAAATCAATGATGTGTTCTCCTCACACCTGCAAAACAGGGTGAGAAACATGTCTATGACTGACTTTGGTTTTGACCTGTGGAGTAACTCCTCTTAAGAAAAACAAATTAATTCAATGACTCTCCTACTTAATCTTTGACCTTTATCTTAGAAGAGATTTTTCCATCTGACATGCCGAGTTGTCTCAATTATGTCAGTGTATCCCCTGAGGCTGGTGAGATGAGATTACAGCTACTACAAAGCACAAAATCTTTAATAGCAGCTATATAGCAAAACATTACTTAAATATGCAGAAGTACACACAATTCTCATATCAGACAGCATGCTGTAAAATACTGCTTGAGGCTATTGTATAGTAATTATTATTTTAAACTAGCTTGCAATGCTCCCTTTAGTATATTAATACCCGATGGATGTGTGTGTGTGTGTGTGTGCGTGTGTGTGTACACAGAAGAGGTGATTTCCTTTTCCCTGAGGTTGGGATTCAGTTACTCACATAGAGTGCTACTGGAATTGTCCTTGACTCTTCCATTGCCCTTACCTATTACTTATACCTCTTCCCACCTTTACTATGACATCACTTGTCACCAAATATGTGGTTCCCCCTCCGCCCCCACCCCCCCACCCCTCGCCCACAGCACCAATCACTGCTGGAGACCAAGGACACAGTTTTAGCATTCACTCTCTTCCAAGAACTGGACCAGGGGTACAGCCCAAGGTTGCTCAGTCCCTTTCTGCAGCAACCACTACTTTACCCAGGATCCTCTCTCTTCTTATCTTACTATTGAGAACTAGAAAAACTTACTGCTGAGAACTAGAATAATCAGTACAGTTAGAACTAGTAGAGAAACCTGGGCCTTGAGAGTGGGCTTTTAGTATCTCTTGATCAGATGTGTAGTACTGGTAATATCGTGTTATAGCTTCAGGACATAAATGGATAAGAGAGCCTGTTCTGGATTTGCCTGGGGAATAAAAATCATCCTTAATGTAATTTGTGTGGTGAAATAAGGTCTGTGTTTTAGCAAAAGACTTACAAACACATTTTTCGAGGAAACGCATTTATATTTGAGGAGACAGTGCCGCAGGTAACAATGTTCTCTTCCTGTAATAATTGTAAGTCATAATTTGTTTACTTATATATCCTCACATGTATTGGTTCTTTTTAGCCCAGTTTAGTAGTAGTATTGCATATATTGGAGAAAACTTACTTTTCTGTTAGTTTATAAGAGTACATTAATCAATATTTTTACAAGGTTATTTAATATAATGAATAAATGTTAAGAATCTAAAAGATTATTAAGTAATATATTGCTAATCAGCTCTGTCTCTTTTTTTCATTTGTGAGAATTTTTGGCATCTATTGTGAATAATCGAAAAAAGGAATGTATTTTTAGCAGGAATGTTATACCTCCTACACAGAAATGAAGCATTTACTGAAACATCTATGAGATAAAATATTTTTGTATATGTACTATACACTTCCTATAAATCCATTTTCCTCTGTAGCTATACTTCAGAGAAAAGCTTTGCTTTCACAAAAAGAAATCTTGTTGGCTGATACATATTTTAGAAGTTATCAGTTTTTTAGTTTATGATAAAGGAAATAAAAAGATAAAAGCATTAAATATACATAAATATGACCTTGTTTGATAATCTTGAGTTATGCTACTAGACAATTGAAATGGATGTTAAGTGTTCAGACAGCCTTTAGACTGTCAAGAGCCTAGGAAGATAGTCTACAACCCAAGGGACGAGAGAAGATTTAGATTCGAGCTGAGTAAAGAATTCAGCCTTGCTGTTCAAGATGCCAGTCATCCAAGACTTATAAATCTAGGCAGCCAACTCTGATTTCTCACCCTCTCAACTATTCTTTTCAATTCAGACAGAATTTTAAGTGAAATATAAATATCCACATTAGGTGGGGATATCTCTGAGGGATGTTTTTACTACTCAAAAATATTACTTCCTGGCATTTCCTTTCATGTAGCATTATATGAAAAATGAATTAATTCATCCATCTTCCCTTGCTCTTCCCATTTGCCTTCTCATTTTTCATTTCCCTCGCCTGGTGGCATAGAGACATGCACACATGGGTGCTTGATGTCTGAACAAGCCTGAAGTCATCTGCAGTGTCTCAGCAGCCAAGGAAGTGGGAGGGGGAAAGGAGGGGTGCAGAGATGGTGAAAGAGGCAGCCAGAGTGCTTATAATATTTGACACAATGAACAAATAATTGCTTTTTAAAAAACAGATTATTTAAAAAAATGAATGACAAAAATAATAAATTTATTCATTCGGTGACATTTGTATATTAAATACCATAGAATAAATTTACTTGAAAATACTTAAACTCAATAAATTTATTTCTTATTCATGTAAGTCCATGGTAGGTGTATTGGGCGCGTAGGTGAGTTTCCTCCATAGGGTTATTGAGGGACCCAGACTCCTTCCATCTTGCAGCCTCGCCATAATCCAGGCAGGCATATCAAACTTGTTTGAAGTACATACATTATATCCATTGGATATGGCTATAGTCAATTCAAGGTAGATGGGAAAATGCGGTATATAGCTACATGCCCTGTTAGGGAAGTGAAAACAGATTTTGGTGGACAGCTGGCAAACTGGTACAACATATTATTAAGCATTGCTTGTGGTTAGATACCAACTAGAAGATTCTCTTTTCTTCAGCAAACATATGTGAACACCTTTTCTTTGGTTGGAACTGAGCTAAGTGATGGGGATATGGAAATTTTATAAGCAGACATAGTCACTTCTGTCAGTGAGCTCAGAAAGGATGAATATCTGTAATATTATCATACCTACATAGGGCCTGTGTCACTTAAGTAAAATGAATATTCATGAGCATAATTTTAGCAATAAATTTCTGTGGGATGGTTTAAAGTCATATTTGAATGTTCTTATGTCAGGGAGAGGAAGGAGATGTTGTGGGTTTGGTATTAATAATTATCATTTAAAAGAGTCTTGATTTTTTTAGTTTTATATGTTTAAACATATTTATGTCTGCTTTTCCTAAAACTGTTGGCCATGTGGATGTCTTCTTTGGAAAAAAAAATCTATTTAGATCCTTGGCCAATTTTTAATTGGCTAATTTTGTGTGTGTGTTTTTGTTGTTTTTTTGTTTTGTTTTGTTTTGCTATTGAGTTCTATGAGTTTCTAATATATTTTGGATATTAACCCCTTAATTGGATATATGGTTTGCAAGTATTTCCTCCCACTCCAGAGGCTGCCTTTCAGATCGTTGATTACTTCCTATGCTTTACAGAAGCTTTTTAGTTTGATGTAGACCTACTTGTTTGTTTCTTGTGCTTTTGGTGTCATATCCTAAAACAAAAATAGTTGCCAAGACCAGTGTCAGGATTTCCCCTTATATTTTCTTCTAGGAGTTTTACAGTTTCAAGTATTACAGTTAGCCTTTAATTCATCTCAAGTAAACTTTTTTGTGTGTTATAAAATAGGGGTCCAGTTTCTTCCTTTTGCATACAGGAATCCAGTTTCCACAGCACGGTTTAATGCAGAGACTATCCTTTCCCCATTGTGTATTGTTGAAGCCTTTGTTAAAGATTATTTGATCATACATGCATGGGCTTATTTCTCTGCTCTTTGTATTGTTCTATTTCCTTTTTTTTTATTCCAGTACCACACTGTTTGACTACTATAGCTTTGTAATATAGTTTGAAACCAGTAAGTGTGCTGCCTCCAGCTTTGTTTTGCCCCCCTCCCCGCAAGATTACTTTGGCTATTTGGGGTCTTTTGTGGTTCCATAAGAATTTTAGGATTATTTTTTCTATTTCTTTGAAAATTTCCATTGGAATTTTGATAGGAATTGCATTGAAGATATGTATATATGCTGCTAAAATTATTGAAAGCTTCCGATGTACAACAAATGTATTATAGCTCATAAATATTTTTTCATTTTAATGTATCCATCTTTTTTGCTTTCGCAATAGTTTCCTGAACAAACGCATATAAGGTCACAAAATAGAGCAGATATTTACAATCTTATAACTGAATATGTCTTTTGAAGTTAATGGAAGTAGCTGATCCTATAGAAATAATTTAAGAGTTATAATTAATACCACATAATTTAAGAGGTCTGTGACTTTATTCATGCCATTTACCCTCCCTGAATCTTATGTGCAAAGAGAAGGTAATATTATCTATCTACCAGGGTTACTGTAAGAATCAAATAGAAATGCATGTGAAAATGCTTTGCAAGTGGTAAAACTCTATACAGATGGTACCTGAATTATAATAGTTGGATTTAAAATTTTTCAGTGTTATGATGGTGCAAAAGCAATATGCATAATAGATTACATGAGAAATTCAACATTTTATTATAAAATGAGCTTTGTGTTAAATGATTTTGCCCAGTTGTAAGCTAGTGTAAGTGTTCTGAACCTAAGATAGGTGAGGCTAATATAATATTTGGTAGGTTAAGTTTATTAAATGCATTTTTAAATTATGATATTTTCAACTTATAATGGATTTAACAAGAGGCAACCCATTGTGAATTGAGGAATACCTGCGTGTTTTTATTACTGTCATTTTTTATAATAAAATAGTCAACTTTATTGAATGACCTTTAATTTAAATTTCAGATTATATTGGTTTCTCTCTACCATTTCTTCAGATTAATGAATAAAATATTTCTATTAAGAAATATATTAATCACTGTTTTTCTATGAACATATTGGATATATTTCTACAGTAATATTAGAACATAGTGAAATTTTGAAGTTTTTTAGAGGACAGATTTATGAACAAAATTAAAAGCAATGCAATGAACAAATGGACTTACATGAAACATCTCCAAAAACATTTAATTTCAAGAAAAATCTGAGTTGTTTTTCATGGACATTTCAAAATAAACTTAGCTTGTGTGGTAAGTTTAAAGAAGAAGAAGGGAAAAACCATCTGAGAATCTCTGGCATCCTGCCAAAAGCATAATTTGGCATTTTATCCTGCCTTCTGGATGCAGTTGATTGGCAGCAATTATATGATGCTAAAGGCATGGTGGGACTAGAAGGAGAAAACCAGAGAATTCAGTGTTCTTGCTTCTGAAGAACAGCTTGTTTCTTTACTTACAATTAAATTCTCCCACCCCAGGCTCTAAACCTGTATGATTTGTGGATCAATCTCTTTTAAGTTGCTAGACTTTCACATTCTCTTCCCACACTCTCAGAAGAGTAAACATTGCTTGATAAATATTGGTTGATAGCCCCATTCAATATTTCTTTTAAAACGTTAAAGGTGAATTTATGCATATAGATTAAAATGACGAACTCTTCAGATATTTCAAATAAACTATGTTGTTATTTCAAAAGGAAAATGGTTGGGTTCTTAAGTTTAATAGTCATGTAGAATGATTACCAATTCTAAATGAGTAAGATGTGTTCAGCTTCCACTATCTGGGAAGGGAAACAAGAGAAGTTTTAATAAAGACATCTTTTCACACACATGTCAGTGTTATGTTTAAAAAGTACCACCCAGTTTGGCTCAGTGGATAGAGCATTGGCCCGTGGACTGAAGGGTCCCAGGTTCAAATCCGGTCAAGGGAATGTGCCTTCAATGTGGGCTCGTTCCCCAGTGGGGGTTGTGTAGGAGGCAGCTGATCGATGTTTTTCTCTCATCAATGTTTCTAACTCTATCCCTCTCCCTTCTTCTCTGTAAAAATCAATAAAATATATTTTTAAAAAAATTACCATCATAGATATTTTACTAATGCATATTGAGTTCCTGATACTCTTAGAAAGCTTCAGAATTGTTAAGGGAGTTACCAGATGTGACCGCGACTGCAGAATCTCCAGACTTGGCATTGGAAAGAACCATCTTGGCCCCTCAACTGTGAATTTATCTTTAGACCTAGAGTCATTAACTAACTAGGCCAATGTCACAAAGCTAGAAGGTGGTAGGACAGGCAGTAGGATAAATATCATTTCCCTGGTGCTAACAATGACCTATGCATAATAATTTTAAAATAATATTTTTCTATTTTATGCAACAGATTTAGAAAGAATTTTGAAAAATGATTTGCATTATTACTAATTAATGGACTTTTACAAAATGATAGGCTAGTGTAGTGTTTCTTAGGGCCATCATTACAAATAATATGTGAGACACTTGTTACTGGTTTTTTATTGACCAAATATCCTTTGCACTCAGAAGACTCCTCTAGAATTTTTGTCATCCTTAACATTTGTTATCTTTATATTTGGATTTGGACTAGGAATGGACAGCTCATAACAAGCAGAGAAAAGAACCAGTAGGCAAGGTATATAGCATAAGTCAGAAAACCCAGTGGCACCAGAGGTCTGCACTGAGGGTTTGCCTAAACGTGGCAAAGAATGTGGATTGAGATCCATGGAAGGTCTTGCTCAAGAAGCCAGTGAAGACAACACACACACACACCACCACCACCACCTCCACCTCCACCACCCCCAACTCCCCTAAACCCCCCAACCGTAGGGGGCATCTGTGAGGCAGAAAGGGAGGACCATGATAGTACAGAAAGGCATCCCGTGAGGCCATCAAGGAGCAGGTTTCACTTTTCACAGAAACATGGCATGGACACAAACTGGTGAGCACAGGTACTTGACATGGAGAAGCAGGATTCTAAGCAGGAGGCTAGTTTTACACATTCAGGCACCATGGGCAAGGAAATTACATCTCTGGAATATAGGCTTAACAACACCCCGCTCAGGACAGGGCCTTGTATGTCTTCCAGGGGTTTGTATGTGTGCTGTGGCACACAGATGGCAAGGAGATGATTCTATGAGCCAGGTTGCTGTAAACAGATAAATATTAAGGGGGGTTTCGAGAAAAAGGTAGACACCGGCCCCCAGTGATCAGTTCTCAGGCACTTCCACAATGAACCTAATAGGAAGGTAACTTGTTGTCTATTGGGTGTCAGGTCTTGACTACCAGAGAGAAGTAAATGAAGGACATATTATGGACAGAGAAATAGGAAAGAGACAGTGAGATCTCAGGCATTTTAAGCTTCTAAGTGTCTAGAGCTATAATTTAGGCTGGTTCTAGAATATGAGAGGTGGCTGAGTCTTGTGGGAAGTCAATGAGTGGTCCAGCAATTACGGCAATTTCAGAGAAATGGCGTTGGTTATTTTATTGTCTTTGAATATAAAATCTCACAGTAATTTGAAGCCCCAAATACTAAATTATTGATAATATTTTTTTTTTATTTTAGTCTTTTTGCTTCTAATTTTTAAACACAGGTTTTTATTTGGGGTTTTTTTGTTTGTTTGTTTTTAGATTTAATATTGGTTTCAAAGATAGTTCCAGAACACATGCTTCTTAACATATGAGACTTTTTGTCTCCTAGTTTCTTTGTGATTCCACAATAGAAAGTCATACAATTTTCAGATCCACTTAACCCTCCAATCTTATGCACCCATATATTCACAGAACATTCATGCATTCACACTATGGGTTGGAGATACAAAGATGAACAGAGGTTGTGACATCTCAATCAAATAATTATAATACAGTGTGATAGGTACAGTGATGGAATTAGGGCAAAGTGATGTGGGAACACTGAGAATGAAGAATTGAACTCTGGACAGGAAGACTGTAGACGGTGTCATAAAAGTGTCATTGGAATATCAATAGCTTCTCACCAGGCCTTTCTTACCTTGGTGCCTTGGGCTGCTCTCTCCTTTGCCTTCTTTCTCTCCGCCAACTCTTTCCTACACTTCCGGACTTTCTGCTGGCATTGCGCCCTCCAGGAAGTCTCCCTTCACCCTGTCTTCTTCCCAGCCTCGTTTATTATATATCCTTCCTCTGCTCCCCTGGCACCTGTGCACATCTGTCATTACACTTGTCTATCTCCTCAGCTAGGTCATTGAGAGCAATGACCGCTGTACTCACCCTTATATTCTCAACACTGTGCTGGGCCACAGGGTGAGTGGCTCTTTGTGCCACATGAATTTGAATTCCAGCCAGTAGCAATATGGATACATTGACAGTTTTTCAGCAAATTTTATAAAGGAAAATTCGAATGGTGTATTTAGAATTATGAGAGGAAATTAGAGATTTAAATTCCAATTAAGAAATTTAAGCACAAGTCTAGGTGAGAGATCACTGAAGGTCTGAACCAGACTGGGAATGTGAGAATGGAAACAGGTTAATAATGTAGGTGTGAGTGGCTGAGCCAGAGAGGTGTGAAGAATGACTAAGTGTGGAACTGTTTTTAAGGAGTGACTAAACATTTGAGTATGGGAGCTTATTAGGCCTAATATTTTGAACAAAACCAAATGCTTGTAACTTTTCAGTTCAGCTATGGACTGAAAAAATATAAATCTTCACTTCACAGCCTCTTTCATATACCTGTTTTGACAAAGGAGTCCAGCTAACCCCATTGCCTCCAAACTCCAAGCAATCCTAGGCCAGCAAAACAAGTGACTTCTACTTAACTCCAGAATCCTATATGAAAAGTTTATTGCCCTTTTTGTCTACTTCTGTCTGTGTGGATAGAACTTTTACCCCTGTTTTAATAAAGTTAAGGTTTTCCTATAGCCATTGATCTTCATAAATATTTTAAATAAACAAACTATTTTCCTAATCTGAAAAATTTGCAATTAGGTAAAAGTATTTGCCCATTTAAAAAAAAAGAAATCTTATAATAAATATTTTTAGAATCAGCTAATTAAATATATTTTTATTTTATTATTTTTAAAAATATTTATTGTTGAAAGTATTACATAGGCCCTCCTTTTTCCCCCATTAACCTCTTCCAGCCCATTCCCATCCTTCCGCCCCACCCGCCTGCCCCAGGCCTTCAGCACCCCATTTTCTGTGTCCATGGGTTATGCATATATGCATAAAAGTTCCTTGGTTGATCTCTTTCCACCCACCCTCCCCTGCCTTTCCTCTGAGGTTCAACAGTCTATTCATGCTTCTATGACTCTGGGTCTATTTTTGATCACCAGTTTATTTGGTTCATTAGATTCCACATAAGAGTGAGGTCATGTGATACTTATCTTTCTCTGACTGGCTTATTTCGCTTAGCCTAATGCTCTCCAGGTCCATCCATGCTGTTGCAAATGGTAAGAGTTCTTTTCCTTTTTATTGCCACATAGTATTCCATTGTGTAAATGTGCCATAGTTTTTTGTCCGCTCATCAGCTGATGGATGCTTAGGCTGTTTCCAACTCTTAGTTATTGTAAATTGTGCTGTTCTGAACATAGGGGTGCATATATTCTTTCTGATGAGTGTTTCCGATTTCTTAGGATATATTCCTAGAAGTGGGATGACTGGGTCAAGTGGGAGTTCTATTTTTAATTTTTTGAGGAAATTCCATACTGTTTTCTGCAGTGACTTTAAGCATCTTTTCATGTCTCTTGGCTTTCTCTACGTTTATTTTGGAGAAATGTCTATTTAGGTCCTTTGCCCATTTTTTAATTGGATTGTTTGTCTTCCTTTTCTTAAGTTGAATGAGTTCCCTATATATCACTGGCAAATATGTTCTCCCATGTAGTGGGCTCTCTTGTTATTTTGGTGATGGTTTCTTTTGCAGTGCAGAGGCTTTTTATTTCCATGTGGTCCCATTTGTTTATCTTCCTCTTAATTTCCATTGTCCTATGAGATATATCGGTAAACATATTGCTACTAGAAATGTCTGAGATTTTGGTGCCTATGGTTTCTTCTAGGACTTTGTGGTTTCACATCTTACATTTAAGTCTTTCATCCATTTTGAATTTATTCTTGTGTATGGTGAAAGTTAGTGGTCTAGTTAAATATATTTCTTAGAAGTATGTAAAATATTTCAGATCACTTTAAAACTGATAGAATTATAAAAATACTTCAACTTTGCTACCTATTTCTAATGATGCCCTTCATATAATTTCGCATTTTTATATCACTACTATTGATCTTTTCTCCAAACCTTGATCAGGCATACTTCTGTGCACCCTTAGCCAGCATACTGCAATCGACATTTACATCGGAATAAATACTATTAGTTTGAGGTTATTGCTAACATAGTTGTAAGATTATGCATAAATTTTACCTTCAGGTAAAAATTTTAATTATATTTTATGCACAATCACACAAATACAAAATTCATTTTCAAACCTATAGAACAGTGATAAAGGAAAGGGCAGAAGACTCTGTTTTGCTTATGAAAAATTTCAAATCTTTTATTGGTGAATTAGTGAATACTGTACAGGGAGACTATGAATAACAATTGAGGCTGACCACAGCCATCAGAAGGTCAGAGGGACATCTGTGCTCCCCTGTAATATTTTCCTGAAACTTTAAAAGACAAAGAAGAAAACTTGGGAAGCACTAGACATTTACACCTCCAGATCTTGAGGAATAAACAAGGAAATGGTCAGAGTACTGGCACCTTGTCCAGGCAGGCTGTCTTGGGGCTGCTTGCAATGCTGGCTGGCTGAGAGTGGTGAAGAAAGGGACACTTGCTTTTAGCCCCTTTTTTCTTCAGGCCACCCTTGTTCCCCTCCCTCGCTAATATCACTAGGTCTGAAGCCTGAGAAAAGGTGTCCATCTTATTTCTCTTTCCCTCTCACAACCTATTATGAAGTTACAATGGGGAAATGTTACTTAATGTCTGTTCTTTTGGTGAGTTAGCTTTTTTCATTTTCTTTTATTCCACAGTATTGTTGAGCTGTCACTCAGTAGGAGGTGCGATAACACTTATAAGTGCTTTCCCTGGGTCCATTTCCTGAAGCTCACAGTTTAACAAAAAGTCCATAAATGAAAATTATGAGTTCACTTATTTAATCATCAAACGTTTAGTGACCATCTGTAATGGAAGTTGATTCCAGACCTGGTGCACAGAAGCAGGGTGAGGCTGAACAAGAGCCGGGCTTGTCTTAGCCTTGATGGGTTCCCCCTGAAAGCGGAGTCTGGCACACAGTGGAGAAGACAGGCAGTGTATTTGGGTGATATGGAAGACATAAAATTGGAAAACTGTTATTTAAAAATAAGATTTTGTTCTGTGCGTGTTTTTTTAAATCCTCAACCTAGGATATGTTTTTTATTGATTTTAGACAGAGAGTAAGAGGGGGACAGAGAGTGAAACATTGATTGGTTCCCTCTTGCACAGGCTCAGACTAGGGATGGAACCTGAAACCTAGGTATGTGCCCTGCATGGGACAGAGTTCCAAACAACTGAGCCACTCGGCCAGGGCCAGATTTTGTTTTTCTTTTAGAATGATATATTAATGTGGTGGGCAGAATAATGTCCCCCTGTTCCTTCTCTTCCTCTCCCAATGCTTAAAGATGCCCACATCCTAATCCCTGGAACCCATGACTATGTTATGTTATGGAAGTGGGAAATAAGGTGCAGATGGAACTAAGGTTGCTAATTAGCTGACCTAGAGGTGGGGAGAGTACCCAGGATTATGCAGGTGGGGCCAATGTAGTCATAAGGGTCCTTATCAGTGAGAGAGGAGACAGGAAAGGCAGTGTTAGAGTAATGCTGCTTGAGAAAGACTCAACCAGTCATCACTGGCTTTTCAAGATGCAAAGGGTCTTATGCAAAGGAATGTGGGCAGAATGAGGAAGCTGGAACCGACAGGGAAATTGTTCTCCTGTAGAATCCCCAGGAAAAAATGCAGCCCTGCCAACACCATATTAACAACCTGGTGAGACCCATTTCAAACTTTTGACTTCCAGAATGATAAGATAATATGTTCCTATTGTTTTAGCCACTACATTTTTGGGAATTGTTTTAGCAACAATAGGTAATTAATATAATGAGGTTAAAAATCGTAAAAGAAAATTAAGTAGTCATAATGCTAAGAGAAATTAGAAAAGATTATAAGAATTTTGTTACCAAACTAAGAATTTAAAATTTGTTTGTGTGAAAACATAGTCCTTTCAACTACTTGTGAAAACAAAAGGAATTCTAATAATTTAAAATGTAAGTAATGTTATTTAAAAAAAAAAAAAAAGAAACAGGAACAACATAACACAGAGAAAGTTGGCCTAAAGGATCTTTGTAATGATCTACTTGTATAGGTGTTCATGGATTCAGAGGTAGGTTATGAGATATGAACATAAGACAAAACTTTTAAGGAAAATATATATTTTATTCAATGAAAATGCAATACAACTGTTATAGGCCAATATACACTACATCTTTTGAATATTAGGTCATATTTATTATTGAAATTTTAGTAGAGACTAAGTTAAAGATGGATTCTAACTTCTAATTGAAAACATAGCTAAGATGTAGAACAGCTGTTTCATGTATAAGGAAAAAACAAAGGTGTTTTTTGTTTTTTCCTTATATCTAATTCTCACTACCTAATTCGGCTACATAGTTACACCATGAGATGGAAGATACTCCATAACTCTTAATTAAACTTTACTAATTATACGTTAAAGGGAAATGACTTATTTGTCATTTGGAAAAAAACACAAAAGTTTTACATAGTGTTAAAATAATTGAATATCAGTATTAAGTGTACGAAAGAGACAAAGTACTTTTATTCATTTGTCCTGCATCTTTTAGAAATAAAATTCAACTTCCTTTTACTTGTGTAAAACATAAAGACTCAGTCTAAGGAAATCTAAGGTTTTAATTTTTTTTAAATATATTTTTATTGATATTTTACAGAGAGGAAGGGAGAGGGATAGAGAGCTAGAAACATCGATGAGAGAGAAACATCGATCAGCTGCCTCCTGCACACCACCCACTGGGGATGTGCCCGCAACCAAGGTACATGCCCTTGACCGGAATTGAACCCGGGACCCTTCAGTCCGCAGGCCAATGCTCTATCCATTGAGCCAAACCGGTTTCGGCAGGTTTTAATTTTAAGTGATTCACTATTCTAGTAGTTTAATATTTTGCTTAAAATGTTTGTGCTCACCCTAGCCGGTTTGGCTCAGTAAATAGAGCATTGGCCTGCAAAGAGAAGGGTCCTGGGTTCCATTCCGGTCAAGGTCATGTACCTTGGTTACAAGCTCAATCCCTTGCCCTGGTCGGACATGTGCAGGAGGCAACCAATTGATGTGTCTCTCACATCAATGTTTCTCTCTCTGTCTCTCTTCCTCACTTCCCCTCACTCTAAAAATCAATGGGAAAATATCCTCAGGTGAGGATTAACAACAACAAAAAAGTTTGTGCTCTGCCTTCCAAGTGCAGGTTTAAAAAAAACACACAAACTTTATCCACCTGAATTTTAAGATGGAATAAGCCAATTAAGTGGATAGAAAACATCACACTTTCTTCCCTATATGTCTTTTTATTTTTAATGCAGAAACAGAAATTGTATGGATTTAGTTGTCTTGGAATCTCACAAGTGTCAGTATTTTACTCTCCCCTATATATTTTTTATTGGTTTCAGAGAGGAAGGAAGAGGGGGAGAGAGATAGAACCATCAATGATGAGAGAGAATCACTGATCGGCTGCCTTCCGCACGCCCTACACTGGGGATCAAGCCCACAACCCAAACATGTGCCCTGACCGGGAATCGAACCCTGAACTCCTGGTTCATAGCTTGATGCTCAACCACTGAGCTACACCGGCCAGGCACTCTCCCCTATCTTGATAACAACATAAAATACAATTTCAGTAGCTGAAGGAAAATTGGTCTCTGAGATTTGGTTAAAGATTATTTGGCTGGGAGCCTGTTGCTGAGGGAAGAAGTAACTAATTCCAAACATATTTTTAGAACCAAGTGCCAAATTGTTTGTGCTTAGTATCAACACACCAGGCTTATCCTGCAAAATGATTTCAAACCAAACACCACAAATCTTCAGGTTCTGGCTACAGAATTCTAGTCACAAATAATAGGAAGTGAGAGGCAGCATCACTATTATGTGACAATCTTATTGTTCAGAATAAGGGTCCTTTGCTTTTATTATCATTTACCATTCTGGTTTTCTTCACTTTCTAAGATGATTATTTCAATAAGAAGATTATATATATATCTTTAAAAATTCTGAAAGTACTACAGATCTTGTAAAATAGATGTGGGGAAAAAGGAACTGAAAACATTATTTCCCTGTACTGCTCTACTTTGGTGTCTGCTTTACAATTTTTCTGTCATTAAACTCAATCTGGTGACAGTAGCTGTTACCAAAGGAACACTGGAACTCCACCCAGATAAAAACAAATCTTTAATCTTGAAGATGAGTTTTTATGCCTCTAAGCTTAGATTTAGGGCTTACAATTGATTAAGGAAGAGCAGATTTGAAAATACACAACCATAAATATATATATGAAAAGTAGAAGAGAAGGGTTAAAGATAGCGAACCTCTTGATATTTACCAGTTAATAGATATATGCTTATTGCTAAGCATTTTTATTCTTTTAGATAGATAACTTTGTAAAACAATTGCTTCTTCATGCAAATAGCAGGTATATTTTCAATAGGTGAGACACTTTATAAGGTCATTTTTGTAACCAGCTATTTGTTTACATTATTTCTTTCCAAATCCCACTACCTAATATTTTGGTTTAAATCTTTCAGCAAATATTAAAATGTTTGTGACATCAATCTTACCCTGTGGAAATACTGGTAATGACAAAAATGCATCTGTCAGACTATGATAAAATGGAATGCCAATTTTCCATGGAGGAAAACAATCTACTTTTTGCTTAAAATAATTCCTTTCATCTGTACTTTCAAATTTGCTCTTGTTTAATCAATTGTAAGCATCTTGAACTTACCTAATTTATATACCTAATGGTAACGCATAGACAAGTAGTGATAACTCAAAAGAGGGTATCTACAAAGAATTAAATGAATTACAATAAATTCTCATCACTTTCAAAATAGAGGAGTATCTAGCAAGAAATTTAGTTCTGTAAGCACTTCAAATGTTATGATTCTTACCCACATGGGCAATAATCTAAGTTATCTAAGTAAAATTTTTGCACCTTGGCTCTGTGCTCGCCAGCAGAAGGGGTAACAGGGCTCCTGAGTACAACCACTGCTTGGTCATCTGCTTCTCTGACACTGGGGATAGTCTTAGATCAGCAGATCTTTCCTCCACACACTCATCTGTGGCTCATGGAGATTATATGAGGCAGGAGATTTGCAATTGGGAGCAGCACCCCTTTCCTTTAAAGAATTAACACATTACCATGTTAGAGTGAGAAAGGCCATCAATATCTTCAAGACCAAGAGGGTCACATGAAGTGTAAAATCATAAATTTGTCTCCTGCCAGTGGCTAGGCACTTCATACTCAACCATGCAACAAAAGTTCCTCAAGCGAATCCCTCCCTCCTCCATATTATTTCATCCCTTGGAACCCCATCTGTTGCTACAGACAACTATGCTGTAAGGATGTCTTCATGTGTGTGTTATCCCTACTCGACTTTGAGATCCTGGTTTAGGTCAGCGGTAGCATCTTATTCTTCTAGATTCTCCAGCACTTCCCACTCTCTGGTCACAGGGAGATATTTGCTGAAGAGTTGAATAAAAATATGTACAAGGGACAGATTTAGCTTTGGTAAGGGGGATGTAACAAGGTAAAGAGTAGCTTTGGGGGGTAAATCTTCAGAACAACCAGTAATATCTCCTCATCTTTTGCTTAGTTGCACTTAGATTTCTGCCATTGAACCAAGCATATAGCATAATACTATTTCCATAGGCTCTTGAGTCTAACATCTAATAAGAAGATGTACTATGGATTTAATAATATTTTTGAAGAGCTTGGAGAGATAGGCAGAGAGGAGAATAGAATATATTATATTAGTTTTTTAAATTACCCCAATATCAAAAACAAAAAAAAATATGGAAAATTGTGGGTCATTGAATAAAAAAACAAAACAAAACTATGGCACTTTAAACTATGGCACAATCTACTAAGTTTACTATAACTTGATAGCTAATGATTACAATCACTGACCTATACTGAGTATTTAATATGTTCCAGGCACTGGGTTAGGGCTTTTACCTTCATTATCTCATTTAATCTTCACCATAAGCTAGGATGTAGGTATTTTGAGAAGTTAAATAACTTGCCTTTGATCAAAGACCTAGTAATTAGAATGCACAGATATGCTAGGCTCCAGAGCTCATGCCTTTAACCACTATACCCCCTACATTAGCTCCCAAATTTATTTGCAATCCAATCGTTTAAAGGCAAGTCATAAACTTAGTCACACCAATGTAACCAACTTACTGAACTTTATGTTCAATTGGCGGTTTTATCTTAGTTCATAGATTAATGAGCATGCCATTTTTCCTAGTATATGACAAGGACTTATTTATAGATATGCAAGGGCATGGTTACAGATATATCTACTTCCTGTGCTTCTTCACAGTGGTGGAACATAACAAAAACACAAACTTAATATGCAGATACCATAGGCCTGTGGTGTCTGAATAGTACTAAGTACCCCTACAACAGAGAGGGAAAGCATGTAAAATATTCCAGTGAACAAAGGCCATTCAGTCACAGACTCTGGAAAACAAAAACCAAAAGACACTGAAAATTCCTCATGCAAACTTCATAAGAAGACTTCTTTAACAAACCATGTGCTATAATTACTAAAATACTGTTCGTCAAATATTCAATATTTTTCTTGAAATTGATTTTGCCTGTTTCTGGTTAATAGGACATAGTGTATTTTTAATTAGCTTGGGTTTCTTAGGAGACATACAGTCAACATATGAAAACACCAGTCTCTGGGTTGGGTTGCCAGCATTAGTCTGCTTCCCATTTGCCACCTGTACCTTCAGGGGCAAGTCATTTTGCCTCTCTCCCAAATCTCTCCAATGGAGGACAGTAGGAATACCCACCTCAAATAAACAAGCTGCCATATGTTTAGGAAAGTGCCTCATAGCACTCAATGAGTGCTGGATTGTATTGCCTCTTTGGAAATGGAGAGTGGAATTATATAAGTTAAGGCTCTAAAATCCATCTAAGTGACAGAAATGAAAAAATTACAGGTCTGGTTAAGAGAGGTTTTTGGAGTCTTAGCGTGTGCTTTTAGGACAAGACAGTTCAATTCCAGCTTCAAAGGAGAAAGCATATTTGAGTTCCTACCTGGGGCTGCCAGGCTTTTTGCCTCTATCTTGAGATAAAGAACCTTTCATGGGGAAGAGGGAGAGTCTGACCCACCCAGGCGTCTAGCCAAGTGAAAGCAATTGTCTCCTCTAAACAGTCAAAATTCTTATAACTTGCACATATATTTTTTAAGTCAGGGAATTCTGTGTAGAGTGGGTTTTTATGACACCCACCTGCACTTCCTGGGGAATAAAATATTCGAAGCCAGGAACCAGAGTCAAAGCCACATCTTGGATCAGCATCTTGCCAAGTCAACTGTGTGTCACTTGCATAAAAGCCCTAACTGCTTCTCCCCTGGCTCTCGGTCTTCATTTACCGGTTATTCGTGAAGCACCTGCCATGTGCCACCCTCTGTGCTAGTCCCTGCTGGGTCTGCCTTTCCTTATATTGTCTTCTTCCACTCCTCACACTCCTCAAACCGTAAATGGATGAGGTAAAAATATGAAAATCTTTTTCTTTTCATCAAAACCAGTTTTTAAATAAATGATATTTTTATTCAAAATAAAGAGTTCTATTCCTAATAAAACTACTGTTACAAATTTTGAGTGTACCATTCTAGAAACTTTTTATATCTGCATATAAACAATTATATATAGGCACACAATTTTGGTTTTTTTCTTCCACTGGTTTGTTGTTTTGTACTCTGGTTTAGGTCAGTGTGCTTCTTGCCTGGTCCCTGGTGTTGTCTGACCTACTTGAGCATTAGCCTGGGTGAGCATTATGTGACTCCAGGGTCCTCCTAACCTGGGCTAACCTGTATGCTATGAAGCATGGCTTGCCCAGGATTTCATAAGCAGATCTAAGGAAGATACATTTAAAATTAGCTTTTCTAAAAAAATAAAAATAAAATAAAAAAATTAGCTTTTCTGTTGAAGTCGTAAAGTGTTATCATACCTGTTTTATTTTTGCAAGTACGTGTCTTGCATATCACATGATTTCAATTATGTGATATTGTGTGTGTGTGTGAGAGAGAGAGAGTGTGTGAGAGAGACTGGGTTATGGACCTCCTTAGGTTATAGGAAAATAGCCACGATAATTTGTCATCTAAATTGGGTCAGCTTCCATGGTTCTCTGAATGCTGCTTCAGTTCAAAGAGGAGTTTTACTTGGAAATATAAGAAACCATTTAAATCCCCCCCCCTTTTTTCTTTTACCAGGTTTTTGTTGTAAAGAACATTATGTGGAACAAGTTTGTCAGTGACTAAGATCTGCACCAATACCAGGCAACACATAGCCCACCTGTTGAGTCACAGCCCAGTAGCCTCAGACTTCAGCGTTTTCTCTCCTATTGCTTTGAACCACATAATGTGGCGTGACTGCGAAGTGGAAGTTCTATTGCTTGGGAAGCAGCCACAGAGAGAGCTGAGTTCAGGCTGAGAGGGACTGAGAGCAGGGCCAGAGCGAACCACCTTTCCAGGGCAGTCACTGTGATTGTCCTACGCATTGGAGATGCAGCAGTCAGCAGCCCCTCACCCCATCCCTCCCTCCAATCAATCGCTAGGGCCTACCTACAGATTTCACTTCCTAAATATTTTCTGATTCTGTCCCTCCTCCCAATCTTAACATTAATGTAGTTCAGGGCCTCCTTCTCTCTCCCCTATTCTTCAGTTAGAGCTCTTTAATTCTCCATATTCCAAGCTACACCTCTTCAGTGATTTCCCACCCAATGTAAAATAAAGTCCAAACCTCTATTTAACACATACAGGTACTCTATGGCCTAGCTTTATTTTCTTTTGTAGACTAATTTCCTATAAATTGACTTTCAATGAAAATGGACACCTAGGGCCATGAGTGCATGATAAATAAATTTTAGACTGAAGGTCCCAAATGTAAAGATTATGCAATGAATGAAAGGCTCATAGAGATAACACAGGAAGCATAATGGTATAGTATTTGAATGCCTAACCTGCTGTCAGACAGACCATTTGCCAACTGTGAGACCTCAGGCAACATATGCCTCAGTTTCTTCTTATGTGAGATGAGAATAATAGTTACCCCTACTTCATAAGATTTAAATAAAGTGTTTAGCATAATATACTTACTAAGGGTTAAAAAACTGTGTAGCATAACAATTACAAATTCAGTGGTGGTTATTTATTATAAATGGAAGATTAGTAACTTTATGTCCATGTTTAATGTATTCAGATATATGGATATCCTCCTATATAATAAACGGGTAATATGCAAATTGACCCTAATGGTGGAACAACCAGAATGACCACTGGACCAGTCACTATAAGGTGTACTGACCACCTCTCGGTCCCTTTCCTTGGCCGGCAGGCTCCGATCACCTGATGGCAAATGGGGAACCGGGGGTGGGTGGCAGGGAATGCGGGCAGTGCCAGGCCAAGGCCCACGCCCCTCTGGTCACCCCATACACAAAGGGTGACCCATGGTGGGGGCAGGGCCAGTGAGCGTGTGGGAACAGCTGACCTCTCAGTTCCTTCCCCCAGCCGTCAGGCACTGATCATCCGATGGTGAAAGGGGAACCGGGGGTGGGTGGTGGTGGGGGTCAGGGCTGGCTGCGGGCAGATGGTGAAGATGGCCCTGATTGCAGGCCAGGCCTAGGGACCGTACCCATGCATGAATTTCATGCACTGAGCCTCTAGTCTACACTATAAAAGAATAAGATGCAAATTGACCGTACCTTTGTGACGCCCACCAGCTAATCAGGAGTGAGTATGCAAATTAAACCAACAAAGATGGAGGGTTAATTTGCATACACATATGCTGAGTGGCTGGGGGCGGGACGCATGCGTCATCACCATGGCGATGATGCAGGCGTTCCGCACTGCCCCAGCTGCCCCAGGCCTCTGGGCAGCATGGGAAGGCGGAAAGGCAGCTCTGGGCCAGAGTGAAAAGGTGGCTCCGGCCACCGAAAGCGGTGTCAGCAGCCAGGGGAAGGAAGGCCCATTCTTGCATGAATCTTTGTGCATCGGGCCTCTAGTATATAATAAAACCCTAATATGCAAATCAACTGAACAGCAGAATGGCCAGTCACTATGATGTGCACTGACCACCAGGGGGCAGACACTCAGGGCAGGAGCTGCCCCCTGGTGGTCAGTGCACTCCCAAAGGGGGAGCGCCGCTCAGCTAGAAGCCGGGCTCATGGCTGGCGAGTGCAGCGGCCATGGCGGGAGCCTCTCCCACCTCCACTGCAGGTGGGCGGTAAGGAGTGAGGGGTTCGGACTGCGAGAGCCCTGGACTGTGAGAGGGATGTCTGACTGCCGGTTTAGGCCTGATCCCCATGGAGATCGGGCCTAAGCTGGCAGGTGGACATCCCCTGAGGGGTCCCGGACTGTGAGAGAGCACAGGCCGGGCTGAGGGACTCCCCCCCCCCCCAGTGCATGATTTTCGTGCACTGGTCCCCTAGTATACCTATAAAATAGAGGCTTATACTAGTAGAACAATCAGGAAGCCTTGGCCACAGATAATTAAAGATAGTAATGAAAGAATAAAAGAAGAAGACTGCAGGAACTGGTGTAGGGGAAAGATAGATCAAATAGCTAATCATAGTTGATTTGGGGGGTTTTTTGGCCTCTTTTGCCAAAATGGAAATGAGAAATTTGGGGCTTAAAAATTAGGGCAATTGTACCATCTGGTTTCCACATAATTCTTATCCCTAAAAAAGAATCTATAAGAAACCTACAGGAAAAGAGGCAGTCATGGGTAGCAATATATTTCAAATAATCTTTTAACCATTAAAATTATACCTTAAGATTCCAATATGAAAAATAGTTGGAAAATTTTTTAAAAAGTGTTCCAATCTTGTGACCAATAACATAAGAATAAACCCTATTAAAAGATGAATCCCATCTCTTTAGAGATCAAGTACATGATTTATCAATGTTCAATCAAATCTTCAGCAAGTACATTTAAACTCATCATTTCAAAATGTTACTTAATGATGCCAATTAACAGTACATTGTCTGAGTACTACATAGCCTGAAAATGATCTGCAATTTGATTGTCAGTAAAACTAAGCCATGAGAAATGTCCATATTCTGTATGAATGTATGCAGAAATTGAATATCAATGAAATAATGTCTGTTAGGATTAAAAATAAGTGAGAATTTTCATATATTTCCATTTCCTTTTTCCTCAAGGTTATGGATCTTGTTTAAGATAGCTCTGTATAGTAAGGTGTGTACAAATAACCTTTAGCAAAGGTTAAAAGAAATAACATATTGGTTCCAGCATAGCTTTTAAAATAAATTAGTTTGTAGTTAGGCAGCTACTGGTATCCATAGCTTTGGTCCTTTTATCATTTTCCATTTGACTTTTCATAGTGGGGTTTTTAGGGTTGAATGTCTTTTGGTACCTATAAGCTTTATTGAAAGACATATTTATATGTTTGGGTCTGCTGACTTTTATATATTTATACAGGTTTCTTGTGAGAGTAGTACATATGATTTATATTGTATTAAATTTTGTTATTTTGTACATTAATAAGCTTTTCCTATGGAAAGCAAATACTACGTGGGGCAAAAGTAGGTTTACAGTTGTTCATTTGGAGAATATTACAATAATTAATAAATAATAATACAAAAATAAACTCTTCCACATACACCTATAAACCTACTTTGCCCACAATGCATCGTTCTGGTTTCTTAAAAGACTAATCAAAAGTATTATAGTTTTAAATATTGTACAACATATTTTAAAAGTTAGGGTATAGTAGCTCATGTTCTGTAGTTAAATTAGAAGCTATAGATAATACATGTATGACTCTCACCTTTCCTCAATGAATAATAAGAAATTTAGTAGTGAAAATATAGCAATGCATTAACCCCCCATAATTCAGCTAACTTAGAGATTAACTCTAAGCCCATTTTAAATTTAACAATATAACTTCTAATTCAAATTTTACTTATTTATTGAACAAATATTAGCTGAGTTCCTATTAAATAAATATTTGTTGTGTGTCTACAATGTATGAGGTATCGTACTTAGTTGAAAGTTTACACTGTTATGTAGGCTTATCCTTGAAATATTATTGAATACTAGTTCCCCAGTACACGGATCCGTGCACATTGAAAGGTAATTAATTAGAAGGTGGCCAGTGGGGCAGGACTGGGCGAGATGGGCTGGACATGCCCTGGAGCCAACCTCCCGCGGTCCCTCCCTGGCTGGCCACACCTGGAGCTGCGTCTGCAGAGTGCGTGGGGTCCCTCTGGCAGGTGGGATCCCTTGGCCTGGCCTGCTGGGATCCAGCTGAAACTGGCTCTCTGACATCCCCCTAGTGGTCCTGGATTGTGAGAGGGCGGTTCTTGGGTGATGCACCCCGGAATCAGGCTCCCTCCTCTCTGGTTCCGGGTGTGTCACCCTAGAACCTCAGCTGCCAAGTTATCACAGCTCGGCAGCTCCTGCGTTGAGTGTCTGCCCCCTGTTGGTCATTGCACATCATAGCTACCAGTCGAACAGTCAGTTAGTCACGTAGGCTTTTATATATTATATAGATACTAAGAAGAAAAAGAAAAGGTCTGAAGTAAGACTGAGGTTTAATTCATTTTAAAAAAGTGACATTTGAGTCCTGGCCAGTGGTTCAGTGGTTAGTATTGGCTTGTGCACTGAAGGGTCATGGGTTCGACAGCAGCTTTGATCCTCAGCCCCAATCCCCAGCCCCGGTTCATGTGGGAAGCAACCAATCAATGTGTCTCTCTCACATCAAAGTTTCTCTCCCTCTCTCTTTCCTCCCCTCCCTCCCTCCCTTCAGCTCTCTCTAAGGATCAATGGGAAAAATATCCTAGGGTGAGGATTAAAAAAAGACATTTGAGGACTTTTTTATGCAAAACATGAAGTTACCTTCTTTATTAAGAATAGTTATTTCAGAAATAAGATGTGAAACTCAAGATCCAATAAAGGTCATTGAACAGCAGCCAGCTGCACTGATGACGCTGTTCCATGATCACCAAGCAACGTTGCGTCACAGCTGCATGCTTCAAATTTCATGATGGTTGATTCCTTCTATTCTCATTAGTGATTCTCTGAGCTTTGGGATTTCCCTCAGTACCTGGGGTATAAAGGCCTATTTATTTATTTAACTGGAAAAAAA
The DNA here is from genome assembly GCF_963455305.1 of Plecotus auritus. NCBI lineage: Eukaryota > Metazoa > Chordata > Mammalia > Chiroptera > Vespertilionidae > Plecotus > Plecotus auritus. Next base: position 186,516,167 of record NC_137770.1, read on the forward strand.
AGTAATGTATTCAAGAAATATGATTGGCTTTGTCACTTTATTGTAGCAAAAAAATGTATGTTTGAGACTATATAATTGCTTTTTAGCTCGAAAATACCTCATGCCAAGTTTTATATATTTTCAAGTTGAGAAAGGAATGGAACTTATATTTTATCCACTGTCATCTGTTTTCTCACAAAAGTTCTCTGATGAATGAGTGCATTGTAAACATAGTAGATATATAATTATAGGCTTTCTTGACCCAGTTCCTAAATAGTGAATGTCATTATAGGAGTGCCTCCAAAACTTGTTCTTTTGCTGCAAACAATATCTAAACACACATCTAGTCTACTCTCCACTCTCTTTCCTAGCTACTGTGACCATATTGTTTCAGCCAGCACTTCTGGTCCTCTATTCTATAACTCATACCAACTGGACCTGAGGATAGTAACTGGCTGTGCCTACGCATGTTCATGGCATCTGTCAATTATTATGGCTGTATGAGGAAAGGCAAAAATTCTAGGTAAAGTGCCATGAGGAAGAATAACCCACAAGACAACCTACTGACCCATTCATTTGCCCCCTCTTCTAAACTCTCTCCTAAAACTGGCACAGATCAAAGTCCAGTTTAAAGAGATGGTGGTTCTTGACAAACCACAATCTTTCTTTGCATAAAGTCTCTTAAATGTTTTCTGCCTAATGCACCTAGATTATTATTTACATGTTTTATTTAACACAGTAAATATAATTACCCCAGAACATTAGCAAAAAATAGGGATAAAATGGTAAATTAAATGGGAAATACGTGGAACTGTAAATATACATCTATAGAAATATCCCATTAATAGAATAGAGGGTCTATGTCATAAATAATATCATTTTTTAAAAAGAATGATTTAGGTCACTGGTCTAGAAATGTGAATAAATGTGAATGTAATTTAGATTGTTCCCTCTGTGTGGATATAACCTTTGTCTTTTTCTTCTCATAAAAAGAATGCTGAAGTAAGTGACCTGATTTTTTTCTATAAATGTTTCTGAATGGATTCCTCAAAAGAAGAATTCTTGATAAGATTTTCTTACTGTAGGAGAATATATAGAGTCCTGGTGAGGTCAGCATTATTTATTTCCAGGGGCCTTAAATGAGGGAGCCATTCCCAGTGTAAATTCGTCCAAATTCCCAATGTTGACTTGTAGGCAGAAATGCTGATGTTGCCTGGTGAAGTCTTTGCCCACTGGTTTGTGAGTACACAAGCACAGTTAGAGAGATGGGTAACATATGTCTAAAAATTCTGTAACAGGGATGTTCACATCTGGCATCAAACAGATTCGTGCACTGGAGCATCTCTGTTTTTCACCACACATCTGTTTCATGCATTGGCCCCTTGTTTCTGAATCCACTTGGATTCTGGTGGCTAGAGAAGATTCTTTCCCTGGGGTAACATTTTGTCCTCTCATACAGTGTTACTAGTAGTGCACAGAACAGCATTGAACAGTGGTCATTTTCCAGGGCTTCCCAGACATCTCTTTCATCATCCTCTTTGAATGTTTTCAAGATCATTCTTAAAGAATAGCCAAAGACCATCCTCCATGGTGCGACTCACATAGACAAATTTAAAAGCAGCTTTAATTGAAGGTCACTGTATAGTTCTCAGATAATGTTAATCAGATTGAAAACAAACCTGCCACTGCATAGAACTCAAAACACCAAAGCCATTTGCCAAAGGAGATCTTTTTTAAATGGGAGTGCTGGCAGAGAAGATGAATGTTCTGTCACGCTTGAGAGAATCTGGGTCCCTGAAGATTTATAGGCATGCTTAGCTATTATCAAACCATCTCTTCATAAATGACTTAATAAATGTTTGTTTTTGCATCAGATAATGGCTTACAAGTTAATGTCTTCTAGCTCCTTATTATACACACACAAACACACACACACACACACCTCTTCTTCCCAAACAGTTTATAAAGTGGAAAAAAAGATTTTGATTTCTGACTGTGAAATTGATAATATCACACAGGCCACCTGCTCATCATCTGCTAGTCACATTGGCAGAGTTTACAGTTTCAAAGACACTACAAACAGTGCATATATTAGAAAATTAGCAGTTTTATGAAACAAGTTTTATTGTAACTTTTAAATCATCTAATTTATTTTTACTTCATGGTTTATGATATTTGATAAAAGAATTGGCCAATTCAATTTGAACTCAACTCTTTAGGGGTTTGCTATGATAGGTATTCTAATACCTAAATTTCAAATCTTCCTTTTCTCTCATGAACATGTTTTACTTTAAGTACTATGGTCATCTCCAACAAATTCCATGTCATGATTCATTACATTAAAACATTGTTTTAAAGGCTATTTCAAGCCAACTGTCAGTTGTGAGTTAAGCTCACAGAACAGCCCTGGCTGGTTTTTCTCGGTGGTTAGAGCTTCAGCCTGAGGACAGTAGGGTCGAGGGTTTGATTCCCGGTCAAGGGCACATACCTCAGTTGCAGGCTGGATCCCTGACCTGGGGTGAAAATGGGAGGCAACCAATCAATGTGTCTCTCTCAAAACATGTTTCTCTCTCTCTCTCTCTTCCCCTCCTGCTTCCTTCCCTCCATTTTCTCTACAAAAAAATCAATGGGCAAAAATATCCTCAAGTAAGGATTTAAAAAACAAAAGAGGTTGGAAAAGTAAATTCCAACCTCTCAAAACACACATGTTTTCACTTAAAGATAACATTGTTCTTTCCTGATATATTGCATTATGCATGTATTTTTTATAATCATATAATGTTTACAAACCATTTCTGCATCCATCTTTGAAATAAATATCTATATTTTAATCTTTTAATCTTTCTCATTCCATAAAAAATGTCCTGTGTAGAGATATTGCTGTGTGTGTGTATACTTATGTTCAAGAGACTAGGGGTGAAGAGAAGTAATAAACCAACCATCAGTGTCAATATGTGTGAAATATTTAAGGACTATAGACTGAAATGGTTTCAACAAGAAGTACAGTTGTCCCTCAGTATCTGTGAGGGATTGGTTCCAGTACCCCAGCAGGTAACAAAATCCACAGATGCTCAAGTCACTTATATGCTAGTAAAACGGCATGATATTTGCATATATAACCTATGCACATCCTGCTGTATACTTCAAATCATCTCTAGATGACTTACAATATTTAATACCATGCAAATGCTATGTAAATAGTTGTTATACTTTATTATTTAGGGAATAATGACAAAAAGAAAGAATTCTGTACATATTCAGTGCAAACATAACCATAATAGGCCATAACTACACAGTACACATCAGCAACAACATAACTTTTTCTTTTGTTATTTGGATTCTTTGCATTTTTAACAAGTGCAGCAATGAATTATCTACAAAAACTTCCCCCACATGTTTAACTTTATTTTCCTAACTAGAGGCCCGGTGTATAAATTCATGTACCAATAGGGTCCCTCGCCTGGCCTGTGGGCCAAAACCAGCTCTCTGACATCCCCCGAGGGGTCCCAGATTGCAAGAGGGCGTAGGCCAGCCCAGGGGACCCCACAGGGCACGATCGGGGCCGGGAAGGACACAGGAGGTTGGCCGGCTGGGGAGGGACCGCGGGAGGGCTCCAGGATATGTTTGGCCCATCTTGCTCAATCCTGATCAGCTGGACCCCAGCAGCAAGCTAACCTACCATTCGGAGCATCTGCCCCCCTGGTGGTCAGTGCACATCATAGCGACTAGTTGACTGGCCGACTGTCTGCCCCCTGGTGGTTTGTGCATGTCATAGCCAGTGGTTGAGCAGCCTTAGCATATCATTAGCATATTACGCTTTGATTGGTTGAACAGATGATCAGACAACAGGACACTTAGCATATAAGGCTTTTATTACATAGGATTAGAGGTTTAGCTGGTCTTAGCATAGATGTAACTACACATTGTCAAATAACTTTACAAGGAATAAGAAATATTGTTTCACTGAATCTTGGCCTTGGACACATCTTGAACAACTGATACGCAAGTAATAGAAGTTAGGATGATTTATTTGACATTACTAAGGAATGAGATTTTTCACATATGTGCATTTTTAAAAAGAAAACCAACACATTGTCAACACAAAGGTTTAGAATTGTAATCTTTCTGAATATTTTAGCTATTGGTTGATTCCATGGATGCGGACCTACGGAAACAAATGGCTGACTATATATTTTTCCAGTCCAGAGTGCCTTAGCCTCAAGATAAAAGTATGTTTCTGGTATTATACACCTGAATTTATTGAATGACTACCTGGCTCTCTTTATTATATACATAGAATTTATATTTTTGGTCATCATTGTAAATGGTGCCTAAAAGGTATTTGTGAAATACATGTCTAGCTAAAAGAATAAATGTCTATACCAGTTATTTTCAACCTTTTTCATCTCATGGCACATGTAAACTAATTACTAGTATTCTGCAGCACACAAAAAATATTATTTTGCCAATCTAACAAAAAAAATAGATATAATTTTCATTCATTCACACTGGATGACTGTTATCATTTTTTTATTTGACAACCTGAGGGAAAACATGTCAGTGCCTCTGACTAAATAGTCAGATACTGCATGTTTTAAAAAATCTTATAGTACACCGGTTGAAAAAAAAATTGCTGGTCCATACAAAATCACCCTTTATTTGGGTGTAATCCACTACTTTGAATTGCTAATAGCCCCTAAGGATGACAACCACAATTATTTGAATAAAGTATTATGTTAATTATTAGAGCATTAGGCAATTTGTAAGTTCACAAATGCATAAAATTTCTATTTCACATTATTGCTGTTTAGGTTATCAGATACTGATTTATTTAATGATTCTTTCCAATTATTTCTCTTACGTGTTTGCTTACCTATTTGCTGAAGGTCAAGATAAAACAGTCAAAAAGGAGGAGGGTATTCAAAATTCCAAACAACTACACTTAAAACAAACAAATAAAATGCATCATTTGTAAATTTATTTTTATATTATATGTCATCTATGGCTCTTACAATGAAATGTATTATTTTTATAATATGCATTTAGAGTTGAGTAGTTTAAAAATATAGTTGGTTTAATTTGCCTTTGAAAATATTCAGTTAAAAGTAGGGTCAACCTCTGCCTTCCACATTTATGTCCAAATGTTTATTTTAGCAATTTTTCTGGCTCCCTAGAAATTTATATACCATTTAATTATTTAATATAAGGGATATGTGGCAAAGGACATCTTTAAATTTTTCCTGAACTCTAGAGATATGTTTGCTTCTTTTCTATAGCATTGTGTCAGGGGATCGGAAAGATACATCTTTTCTTAAGTCTCACAGAGCATTTAGGAGAATATTTAAGTTTAAATTCTTTATTTTCAGGATAAATTTACATTTTATGCTTTGAGGTCATATTTATATTTACGATTTCAAACTATTGGTAAAGTAATATTTTTTCTACTTATATCTATATATATAAAGAGGTAATATGCTAATTGGTCCTAATGGTGTCCCAGTCACAACTGGTCAACAGGCTGCACATGCACAGGAGCTGGTGGATGGGGATGGGGGCGGGGACTTCCGCCCCCAGCAGAGGCATGTGCAGGCCTGCCCAGCACTAACGTCACGCTGCCTCGGAGGCGGAAGCCGCTCCCGACGGAGGCACGCGCAGACAGGAGCTGGTGGGCAGGGACACAGACAGGGGGGCCCGCCCAAGCCACCAAGGCGTGGCTTAAGCAGGCCCGGAGTGGACACAGACATTTTCTCATGGTGAAGGGACTGGAGTCCATGTTCATGATAACACCTTGGTGGCGGCGACGGCCGGCAGTGGCAGCAGCAGCAGGGTGATGGGGGTGGTACCTTCCCCTGATCAGCCCAGTCACCTCCCACAGAGGGAGCCAGGCTGCAGGCCATCAGTAGGACATCCCCTGAGGGCTCCCGGACTGTGAGAGGGGGCAGACTGGGCTGAGGAACCACCCCCTCCCGCCCAGTGCACAAATTTCATGCACCGGGCCTTAGTATTTAATAATTTAAATTTATTAAAAGTGTGTTTACACTTTTCCCATGCTAACAATCATAAAAAAATTTACCGTTTGGTCATATAGAATACATTTTGTGCAGGTTTATTCATATATTTGCCTTACTTAGTAGCACTGATGAAATGAAAATATGTTGACAAATATATGCTGAGATTATTTTCTATTTACACCTCATGATAATTATATTGAACACAATATAGTTGTGTTCAGAATCTTCTACATTATTTTCTCTTTCATGTGTGTATCTGTGCCTTTTTTTAAAAAATAAAAAGGTAACTTTTTAGTTCCACTGAATAATTTTTAACTTGATGAAATGGATGAGTGAACCTTACTAGTCTAAATCCCCCACTGCTATGCAATATGGCCACAATAGCGAGTTCACATACTGGTCTCTTACGTGTTTGATTCAGTGTTGTAAATGCTTTAATAATTTTCTTGGAATATGAAAATGGAGCTGTCCACAGATGATGCTTCTTCCTTTGAGTCTCATTAGTATCACCTTTACAAGTTAATTAATAAGGCCTTAGATATTAAATTAGCACTTTAAGAAACCTTACATAGTCTTGATATTTTGATTCTGTATGTAAATAAAAACACTTGGAGAAATGGAAATCTTGATCATGTGCAGGAATACCCACAAATATAAAATACACTTTTAAAGTTTAAAAACATTTACTGTTTTTTAAAAACATGTGGATACAATTTAAATATAAAATATCATTTGCTTTAATTATTTTCATATTAAAAAGTATTATTTGCCAACATGTTTTAAATGGTGGTACTAGAGATTAAAATAGTTATCTGCCTTTTGTATCTTAGTTAAAAATAATCTATAATTTCAGTTAAGAACATACAGTTTCTTCACTGACTGAGGTGTTTCAAGTAGGCAAATTCATTAAAAACAAACAAACATTGTTCCCATGCTTTGTTCAATTTCCATATGGCTGATTTGTGTCATATTGTAAAATAAATTAATCACTGGCCACGAACTTTTCCATATTCACTTTCCTCTCAAATGCATCCTAAGATCCATAGAGGAATAGGAGAGAGATAAGATGGCCTGTGACAGTTCATCAACATCACAAGGAAAAAACTGATATGAAAGCACGTGTTGCACTAGCAGCATCATATGCATGCAAGAGCATATTCGTAGTGTCAATTCAGTTGCAATTTCTCACGGTTGAGAGTCAAATGAAATGCTTACATGTGTGGTGTCATTGGTATTAGGGACTAATTATAGCTAGATTTAATGGCTGTGCTAAAATAAAGCTAGTTAGAAAACAGATTTAGTTCCCTGATGATACTGATTGATGACTCACCTTAAATTTGGGGAACAACATTTGCCCTCACTTCTTTGTCTATTTGACAGCTTGCCAATGTCCAGTAAGAGATACCAGGAAAGGGAAAAGCACTGCCTGGGTGCATGACAAGACACTGGGATGGATTCGTGGCTTTTGATCATTCCTAGGTGCTGCTATCTGGTTCAATATGGAGACAGGTCTGTAACTGGTGAGAATCACTCACTGTTACCATCCCAGGGGTCATTACTTAACCTGAGTATCTTCACACCTGCCAGCCCGAGAATAAACATGATTCCCTTCCATTGCAGAACTCCGTCTGCAGGGCCTAAGCCTCCCTCGGCCTCCCAGTGATGTACTGCAGTCTCCAGGGGTACCTCACATGTGCTCAAGAACAAGCCCACTCATTTTCATCTGCTTCCTTTTTGAAATCTGCTGCCCTTGAATTACTAAGGGAGGCATCATGCCACCGCCACCCTTGCCAGTGACCTTCTTGTGCCCTAAGTACTTCACTTACCTCAGTCAAAACAGTGACTTCAGCATAGGCTGCAGTTCTCTCTCTCCCTCTTTCCCCCTCCCCGCTTAAGATCCTAGAGCCAAAATGGAGAACAGACACTATTTTCCCCCTCACACCTCTATACCAGGACTTCATTCTCCTGAGACAACCTCCCTCTCGTTTTATTACCAAGCAATGCCTCATAAAATAGATGCATAGAGAGTATGTAATGAGAACAAAAATCCACTAGACAGATTCAGTCAGGCTGTCCAATATATGGAAGTTAATACAGGAAGGTCAAATTGAGATTAGAAGGGTGAGAAGGGGCCATCCTTGTAAGGAGAGAGGGCATTTGGGAAATGAGGTGATTAGAATGCAGAGCAGAAGCAACCAAAGCAGAACAAGATCACCTGTGAAGGCCTGGAGGATGAGAGGATCTGGTGTTTGTGATGGCATGGAAGTGGCCAGAGTAGCTAGAATATAGGGAGTGAGAGACAGAGAGCAAGGGAGAGACGGAGGCTGTAGATGCAGGCAAACTATTCCAGATTATAAATTATAGGAAAATGTTTGGATTTTATGTGTAAGCTTGTAGGATAGCATTAAAGTTTTATATGATGAGGATTATTAACATTTCCCTATTTGTTTTTTATGGTTAGTAACCAAAAGTATGTAAGAAACAATCCCTCTCCCACTCCCCACGAAGAGCAACAATAGAACCATGGTGATGAGTTTCATCACAAAATGTCTCTATATCCATTTTCACAATGTAAAACCATTTATTACTTTAAATTTTATTACAAATGTGAGTATGCATGAGTTTATGAATATCAAAGTTTATTAGGGAATATTGCTTAACAGAGTGTTTATTGCATGAACACAATGCACTATTCGGAAACATCTCAATACCTTTTGAGATAACGCATGCATATTTTTAATCTTCCTGCAATGCTATCAGAAGAAATTGCCAGAAAATGTCCATGAAACATTTTGAGTTTCTTTGAAGAAAGTAACTCTATAAATACAAAGATTGTAACTGGTAGGTCTTGACAGCTTCCAAAATCGTCTCTCAAAAGTTAATATGGTATTTATTTACTTACTAAAATGGGCTTAGATTCAGCCAAGTTCTGAAAAATATTTGCTTTCATAGATTTCTACAAAAAAAACAAGATATTTTTAATTTAAATAGTCATGTCCATCCCAGAGTAGAGAGATTTTAAATCTGACTGTATTTTGTTTTGAAAAAAAATTATATTAACTGTTATATAAAATTATTAATACTACATGTAAAAAAATTCATTCTGTTTGTGCCTTTATGTGTCTGCCTATCCTCAGATTCCCAGAGCATACTATAATAATAGATGTTTTAGGTTCAATTTTTATTTTGTGTAAGCCTCTTCCGGTAATATAATTTCCACAAATACAGTAGACACTGGGTACAGAATTTCATAGTTTTGTTCATACTTTTTAAAAGTGTTTATTCAGACTGTTACCTCATATACCAATCTCTTTTGGCTTTAAGCAATCAAACCAATACTTTTTTCTTCTCTGAGTATCTCTCTCCCCTTGCATCAGTTTTTATATTATTACCAAAGTCTAACATCGGATGCTATTGTCTGTGTTTCTTCCTGGAACCATTGTTAATTAATCTCTTTGGGTTTGTATGTACACTGGGGAAGGGGAGGGAGAGAGTGAGTAGTTGTCTGGGGAGTTAACCTCTCTCTATAGAAGAGTGGAGAGATGTTCTACGTGAAAACCTTTTGAAAAGGAAATGAAGCAGCCACTTCCCCAGGGCTTCCTCAGAGGTCCGACTCCCTTATTGCTTCAGATCCCCTGGCTTTTCTTTCCAAGGCCACTTACTGGATGGGTAGCGGTTGTTTGTTCATATTCTGGCACACTGTCCTGTACTCTTCAGAAAAGATGCTTGTTCAGATACATGCCTTCTCCGAAACCGCCAAAGAACGGAATGCACTCCAAATAAAAAGGGAAATGAAGAGACAATATAATTTATAAAAATAATTAACTGCAACATCCCATGGGACGTGTGTTTAAAAAAATCCACCTAATCTTGTTGAATGTGCTATTTAGGAGTCATTATATAGAGTGTAGCTTAGAGGGTTGAACATAGTTCTTACTTTTTCATGTATTTACCTTTAAGATTTACCTCCCTAATTTATGTAACAGGTTATACTACTTATGTAACAGGTTATACTACTAAAAACATGAGCCTAAAATAATTTCTGTGTTTTTGAATAATCTAAAATTGTATGGAATGTTAAAACTAAAAGAGGAAATGTAATTCAACAATGCTTCAGTTGAACCTAGCAACTGGTTTTTCTACAGTGTGTTAAAGTATAGCTTTCAAGTCATAAACACTTATGACTTCCACACAAAAATAAAATGACTATATGTCAAATATAGTATTAATTCACCTAATTAATATGAAAATCAGTAAGTTGGTAAGACTAGTTCAAAGGAGAATTTGAGGAATAAAGATTTATAGAAGCAGTGAATCAAAGGAATTCTGAAATTAATTGGCTAATAGATACAAAACTGACTAACATTTTACTAGCCAGTAACCTTTGGAATTACCTTTAATACAGGACAAAAGTCTACAATTCAACATATTACTTCAAGCTGTTTGGGTGCCAATCAAAAAAATATCTAACCCAGCCCTGGCCGGATAGCTCTGTTGGCTACTGCATCCTCCTGATACGCCAAGGTTGTAGGTTTGATCCCTGGTCAGGGCACATACAAGAGTCAATTATGGATGCATAAATAAGTGGAACAACAAATCGATGTCTCTCTCTCTCTCTCTCCCTCTCTCTCCCTCTCCTCTCTCTGTCTCCCTTCCTCTCCCTTTCCCCCTCTCTCCCTTCTTCTCTCTCTAAAATCAATAATCAATCAATCAATAAATTTTAATAAATTTTCTCCTAGATAATTTAATAATCATTGGGTGAGCATGTTAAAAGTAATATGTAGTAATCTTCTTTATTACTAAGTTTTTAATAATTTTTGTCATGAGTGAGAGAGGGTGTTATAAAATTTTAAATTGATGACAATGGAGATATCACAGAGGCCCCCAAAACCACCTCCAAGAAAGCACCCTAGTCTATTATATATGTGTGTGTGCATGTGTATATATACATTTACATGCAATATATATTAACCAAACAAAACATACTGAGAGACTGTTACGAACTGATTTTAGAGAAAGTGGTATGCTCAGAGAGAGAAAGAGGATGGAAGAAGACACAGTATTATAACAATTGTTTGCATTGTGTTCAATCTTTTTTCTTTCTTTTTTTTTAAATCCTTTATACACGTCAGTTAGAAGATACTAGTTTCTGGGAAATGTGGCAAGGTTTAAAGCCAAATTCAGAGGGAACCAGAGACTTCTGAATAGATGTTAAAAGGAAAAAAAGGTTTCTTCAAAATTTCTTGTACTTGTGTTTTAACCATGCAGTTATAAAAGTTCCACGTAACTGTTACACTTCAAATGTACTACTAAAATACACAGGGATACAGACTATTACTGAATCCACTAAAATTGTAATGTTTTTAGAATGCAGAAATATTTTCTCATTTACCTGGAGTTCCAACCAATTGTAGTGAGCACTGGCTGACATTTTCAACATAAATAGCACCATGGGGTGTGCATATGTGCCTGCACTGGTGCCCAGGTGTCCACACACCCAGAGATGCTTTAAGAGGTCATATGGCTGGTAGTTCAAAGCATAGCTTCTTAGGGCCAAGTTTCCTAGTTCCATTCCTGCCAGCTGAGAGAATTTGAGTAAATTAGTCATGTCTGTAGGTTTGATCTCATCCTAGTACCTGCCTCCTAAGGTTATAGTAAGCCCCCAAAGAGTATCTAAAAAGTAGTAAATATTTGCCTTGTCGGTGTGGCTTAGAGTTGAGGATTGATCCAAGAACCAGGAGGTCATTGGTTCAATTTCCAGTCAGGGCACATGTCTGCATTTCAGGCTCGATCCCCAGTGGGGGATGTGCAGAAGGCAGCCTACTGATGCTCTCTCGGTGTTTCTCTCTATATATCCTTCTCCTTTCCTCTCTCTCTCAAAATCAATAAAAACATATTTTTAAAAAGTAGTAAATCTTCAAAAAATATTAACTACCATTGTTATCTAACCTATGGCTTCACTTTATAGTCAAGATACTTTCAATTTATTTGTGATCTGATTCTTTGACGCCACATTTTCACTGCTTCCTTGAGTTGGTAAGGTAGGTTTGTGTGCTAGGTTTCCAATATGGCCCAGTGGGTCTGCCTCCCCAGTTAACCTGAGGTGGACACTCTTGGTGCACCCCTTTGTGGACTGTGTGTACAACCTTGTTGTAATTAAGTCTTTATTGTTGTTGGTATCACTGGGAAGAATTGACCTCCAGGCCAGTTGGCTGTAAGGATCAGCTGTGTCTATGCTGGGAGAAGTTCGGTGCTGGAGACAGCCTTATAGGATTAGACTTGCCAAATTGCAATAGCCTCTGTGCTCAGCTTGGATGGGGTGGAGTCTCAGTCTTGGCTTCCCGTCAGCCTTGCCCTTGCGCGCACATGTGTGCCTTCAGACCTCTGCCTTCCCGGCTCCTGAGTCTCCGCCCGAGAGTCCAGACTCCCCCCACAAGAGCGTGGGTCCCCAGGGGCTCGCCTGGAACTGGGGTTCACTGCAGTCAGAACTGGGGCTCAGTGCAGTCAGGAGCCTCTAACTCCCTTCCACTAGGGAAAGCCTGTGGCAACCTCCGCAGCCTTTGTGCGCACTGGCATGCGCGCGCTTTCAGTCCTCCGCCTTCCCCGGCTCCAGAGTCTCCCCCCGAGAGTCCAGACTCCCCCCGTAAGAGCGTGGGTCCCCAGGGGCTCGCCCGGAACTGGGGTTCAGTCCAGTCAGAACTGGGGTTCAGTGCGGTCGGGGGCTTCCTTCCCCCTTCCGCCAGAGAAAGTCAGCCAGGCTCTCAGCCGCCCTTCCTCTCTGCGCGCACAAAGACCCTTTGCTGTACCTCCAATTCTCTGTGAGCTTTTGTCTTTCCTTCTAGTTGTAGAATTTTCACTCAGCCAGCTTTCCTGTGGTTCTGGATGGTGTCCGTTCTGTCTTTTAGTTGTAGTTTTGAAATTGTTGTGCGAGGCAGCAGTTTAGGTGTTTACCTATGCCGCCATCTTGGTTTCTCCGATACTTTCAATTTAATTACTGTTTATACTCATTTATATTTTTGTAGTTCTGAAAGATTGCTCTATTTAATAACTTAAGTTCAGTGCATTCCTTCTTTATGCAGATTTCTAAGTTGCTGGGAGAGTCCCAGAGATAACTCGGGGAATAGGACATGGGCCAAAAGGCATGGGATTTAGGAGCTTTTTTTGAAAGGAAATAAGGGCTAGGGGTGGCGATCACTGTCACAGTCTTTGATCATAGTGTCACAGTGGTCAGGGTTTTTTCAGAATGTGTGCTCTCACAAAAGTTGATTACCTTTTTATATTTCCCAGGGAAGAGTCTTTGTTTTGTTTTGTTTTTATCAGAAAAAGGAGACTTACCAGTTAATGCTTACATAAATTTCACAATAGCAGATAGAAAAATAATAATAATCACTTTTAATCTCTACAAATCACCCAATGAAAATTTTAAAAATTCAAATTCCTGTTGGTTCAACCCCAAATATTCTAAATAAGTAGTAAGGGACAGAGCCTGGGGATCCGCATCTACAATGAGTAGCTCGGGTGATGCCTACACATATTGTTCTGAATGCTCTGTAGTTAGTTATACAGAAAAGACAGATAAACAGAACTTCAATATCAGACATTTTTACCTCTTATATATCAAGTTGTGATATCTTTATGGGCAACAGTATTTCTTCCTATTTGGTTCTGAATCCTAATTTCTGCTATAAATCACTGAGGGATTCCTATTTAATAACAATTCAATTGAGTCAAGTTATTAGTAAATTTTTACTGTCTCTTTTTTCCACTGGTACACATTTATTCATTCTTTTTTTAAAAAAAAAACAAAAACTTGGCATTATGCAAAGTACCAGGCAAAGAACTCTAGAGATAAAGATGGATATGTCACCCCTCCTGTTAGGAACTCACAACCTAATAGAGGACATTCACCTACACTAGTGATCTAAAAAAAATGGCCATTTATGCTGAACTAGATCCATGAGGTGAGTTTAGGGGAACACATAGGAGAGAGATTAGCTCTGATGGAGGATATCATGGAGAACTCATACACAAGTTGTAGTCATTCAATGAGTGCTTATTAAGCACTGAGTAGGTGTGTGCATTGTTCTAGGATCTAAGGATTGAGTGATGAGGAAAACCTTAGGTTAGTCATCATGTGACTTTGACTTTTTAGGATCCTCTCAAATCCCTTCTCTTCTAGTGGATATGTGAGATGGCCTTAGAAAATGGTAATCAAGGAAACTGGTGAAAAAAACTGAAGCAGTTCTTATCACTCAGTTTGCTTGCTTTTGCTTATTTGAACACAGCACGATGTAATAAGACACCTTCCAGAGTCTAGGAGTGGATATATGTTGGTTGGCATTCCTGTAGCCAGGAGCCAACATCAATGATGAGGCACCTGTAGGTAGATGTATACCGCTCTCAGGCTAATCAGTTACTATTTGCTTCTTGTCTCCCTGTTTTCACACCTTTGAGTGTGATATAGTGTAAATATAACTTTAGCATCTTCATTGCAAACACCTGATTCCATATTTCTTTACTAGCTCAATTGAAATCAGATAAGTACCTTACAGGTTATAAAATATGTACAAAATCCTTAATGGCCTCCTTTTTAAAAATGTACAGAAATAAGTTTTAGGCATATTTCAGAGACCTATTTGAGAATATCTGTATATCAGAAAATTTGGCTAAGAAGCAATCTTATTATATATAGTATACTAGAGGCTTGGTGCACAAAATTTGTGCAAGGGTAGGGTCCCCAGACCTGGCCGGCGATCAGGGCCAATCTGTAGGGTGACCGGCGGGGCAATTGGGGGGCCCTGCTGGCACCCGCCTTGGCTGGCCTGGGGCCTGCAGGCTGGGGGCAGCTCCTGCATTGAGCATCTGCCCCCTGGTGGTCAGTGCACATCATAGCAACTGGTCATTCTGCTGGTCATTCCACTATTTGGTCAATTTGCATATTAGGCTTTTATTATATAGGTTGATATATTGATTTCAGAAAGGAAAGGGGAGAGAGAGATAGGGACATCAATGATGAGAGAGAATTATTGATCGGCTGCCTATTGCACGCCCCCTACTGGGTATCTAGCCGCAGCCTGGACATGTGCCTTGACCGGGAATCAAACCATGATCTCCTGGTTCATAGTTCGACACTCAACCACTGAGCCATGCTGGCTGGGCCAACCTTATTCTTCATGTACTATTTTCTCTTTTGACAATGAAGAACTAAAACTACTTTAAGATGCAGAGCAGCAACCCATCTCCAGTGATTCTCTCTTAATTAATGTGGTGATCTATGTAGAAAAAAGGAACAATTGCAAGAGTCCTTTAATAATTATCTAGCCAAGGACTTCAGATAATTACAGCAGGAAGATTTGCAAAAAACAAAACACTCTGCAAAATTTGACCTCTCATTTTGATTTGGGCAAATTAATTTAAACCTCTTCTTTCATGTTGATGTGTATGCTTCACATAGTTAGCCTATTGCCAGACAGATCTGTAGAAATGAAAACATTACTGAGTCACAGTTGCAAGATTTCAATATACTAACCCAGGCTTTTAGAAATCCCATAATGAGAATAAGAGGACTGATGGGGGGAAAAAAATCAAGAAATTTTGGGTAGAAATATAGAAATATAAAGTGGAAAAATAAAACCTATTTAAAATAAGAAGTAATAATCTTGGCAAAGAAAAAAATAGTATCAGACAAGGATATGTTCCATTTGTAAAAATGATCATTAATTAGTGGTCTTGCCGTGGGAAATACTGGAGAAAACGCTGAGCCATCATATTCATGAATATTAAAACTGCCTATTAGCAAAACTTCCCATTTGCTTAATTTCATAATTGATAGTACAAATAATATTCAGTTTTTTTCCATTGAAATAAAAAAATAAGCTTAAGTCTTCAGGTAAGTTTCTGGACTTCATAAATTTAATCAGAAACTGTATAAAACTGCATAAAAAAATCTTTGTTTTTGTTAAAAAGCCTGCTTGCTCTCATGATCTTTCTAAATTTTTAAAAATCTTCCATCATCTCTCTCTCTTACTTGAAAAAATGTCAGTGTTTTCTGAAAATGATAAACTCTATTTCCTTGGAGTCCCTCAAGATAGAGTACATAAGCCATCCTTAGTCCTTAGAGATTGAGCTCTAAATTGTCTTTTGTGATACAGCAAGGACTCTGCTTTGTATTAATGGCCACAGTGTTAACTATAGCCAGAGGCAACACTATATTTTCTAAACAACATATATTTTTTTAAATGACTGACATATAAAATAAGATCATAAATAGACAAATGCATAGATGCTATATTTTCAATATTTTCAACAACCTATCCTTTTTTCCTGAGTGATTTCCCTATTTTGGCAGCCTTTTCTCTCGGTGCCATGTGCCCCATGGTAGTGTGTGTTCACACTTACCACAACAGTTGTCTTACCTCCAGAAATAGCTGTGACATTTAAGAGAGGACCAGGGGAGAGAGCAGAGCTTAACACCCAAGGCTGAATAGCTAATAGTAAAATTGGGACATCAGTGAGAGAGAGATTTGGGGTGAATGGATATGCAGGTTTCTCTGTAAGTCGTTTATGGAAATGATTTCTGTTCTGAATATGATAAAAAACTAGCCCATGTTAAACTCATTTATTCATTCATTAACTCATTCAGTACATGTTGTGCGAGGACGTGAAGAAAATAAAACTAAAAGTCTAAGCTTTTGCATTTAGGTACTCCCCGAATACTTGTTTTACAACACCTGTGGGTAACTGGTGGGAATATGTGTTTTGAAGGTATGCGGAGAAATGTAGGTAATCTAAGAAATTATAATAATTTATCATTATATTGAAAGTAGCTTCAAGTTTCATAACTAGTGATACTCTATTATAGCGTGCTGCCCTTTTCTTGAATTAACATGTTTATATTTTTCTTTTGATAGAAACATTTATTTAGTTGATCATTGTGATTTTCACACTTGCTCCAAAGATTCTGAATTCCTTTGACATGCCTAAGTCTCCTACCCCAGGGAGCAAGGGAAGGATGGGCAGGAACCACTTTTATCTGCTTACACAAATACTTCTTTTTCATTTCTTAAGAAGCCATAGTTATTTTGTACTTTACAATCATGCAGTGTTAATGATGATACATATGCTTAAAATTATTGGATCATCAAATCTGGGCAAGAATTGCTATGCTGTATTAACAGTCATAGAGAAACTCCAACCTGTTATTTTCTGGGCATAGCCCATGAGCACAGCAACATGATTCTACCACCTGGCTTTGGACCATTCAGTGGTTTTCAGATATTCCATATCTGAAAGGAAAATTCAACAATCAGACATCATTCCCCAGGTTAAATTTGCTGAGTCTGCTAGGAAAATAAATTGTGTGCACTAGTTCTGCTCTAATGGACTTTCTAATAAAACCATCTTTGTGCTGCCTACGTCTTTGTTTCCATAGAGATGGGATGCATGGGTACCCCCACACCGACTTATGGTTTGAGATGTGAAAAATAGGATAGGAAAGCCACAGCTCCGAAAACAGAATGCCAGCAGTAGAAAAGTTAGGGCCAGAGAAGACTGAATAGTTCCCAGATTTAAAATTCTAAGTACTTGGAAACAAGAAAAAAGTCACTTTGACATAAAATTGACATGGATAAAGGAGACTGTGCATGATGCATTTTTAAATAAGGAAAAAAAATTAAAATTTGGTCTTTGATGTTAAAAAACAATTTTATATAAATCAATTTAATTATTTTGACTAAATATGTTTATTTTGCACCCTCCTTCTATACAAATTTTTACTGTTTTGCTTATCTTCATTTTGGTTCCTCTGACTTAGGAATTTGATTGAATAGAAGGCAGTTTTCTACATGAGTATGCTTTGGACTTAGCTTTTAATGTAACACAGGTAGGCCACCTAAAATTACTTGTTTATGAACTAGCTATGAGGCCTGGAGAGTCACCCTAGAGGAAAAACTGACAGTAGAGCTCTCTGAGGCAGAGGTGGTGTTGGTTTTTTTTAATCTTTCTCTATTGAACATATTACATTGTTGCTGTAAAACAGTTCACAATGAACTCACTCCATGTGAAAGAACCAAAACTTAGTCTAAATCCTTTGTCTGCCAAAAGAAAAAAAGAAGAAATCGATGATACCCACATTTCACTTGGCACTCATTGCTTCTCAGTAATGGTTTTATTTCTTTCTAATTAATATTTTATCTTATTTTTCAGAGTGTCCATTATAAGGCCTTTTCACTTCCCTTAAAACCACAACCATACTGGAGCAATTAAAAACTTATCTTTAGCATACACTGATATTATTTTGAACCCAGTTTGACTATTAATCACTTTTTTTTTTACTTTAGGCAAAAATGCAATCTCCGACATTCATGTTTCTTATCCATATAATGGGATGATTCGCTACCTACAAGATTATTCAATAAATAAGTATTTCCTCCCCTGCCTTTCCCATTCCTAAAAGCTTCACTTTATAATCACATTACCTACATTCCTTAGAAATTAACCACTGCTCCAGACTCCTGTCTGTTCCCTTGTCTGCAGATGTATGTGCATGTGGACACTCCCCACCTCTCCTTAAGTAAACATCACCTGCGTTCTGGATTCCATCCCTTACCCCCTCATTTGAGACCTTCCTCTATTAGCCCACCCTTCTCTGCCTTGTATCATGAAACTCTACGTGTACTGATATCATTAACAAGTCTCTCCATTTCTTTCAAAAGAAAGCAAAACAAACAAAAAACTCCAAAACAAAAAGCCTACTCCTCACAAATTGCCACCCTCACAATTAATGGTCCCAACAACAGCTTTCTCTACTCACAACTTCTCAAAATGTTGTCACCCTCACAGCCTTCAATAGTCTTGCTTTTATTCGTTTATCCCCTGAAATCTGACATCTTCCTCCATCTTTTTCTGGACTATTCAACAAACGTAAACATTTATTAAACACATACGTATCCCACATAAAATGCTTAGTACTAACAGCAGACTGTATGACTCCCTTCCTCATGTTGTTTTTTTCTGTGTTTGAAACTGCCGGTAGTATACCAATCTCTAGCAAAGGCCTTTTTCTCCTGAAAGATTGTGGATTCCTAATTCTTTTTCATCTTCCATCGCTTACTTTGTCTTTGCTTTTCCCCCTTGTGTCCCAACTGAAAGGGTTGTTTATGTGATATCACATTGTTTTCCTTCATTTACCTCATTTTCTCTTAGTTTTGCAAACTCTGATGACTTCCTCAAATATCTCTAATGCAGTAAATATTCAAAACATATCTATAATTCTGAAGTCTCAATTCTCATCTCATATTTTCAACATATATTTATGGGGGTACCTCAGACAACAAAAAAATGACTTTGCCCCTAAAATCTACTTTGTCTTATTTTTCTCTATTGCTAATACTATTAGCCCCCATCTTCCTAATCAGTCAAACTAAAAACCTAATTGTTTTTAACCCTTGTCCTGTATTATCTACCCATGTTCAAGCAGTGATGAGAGACCAGGGCTCTCACATTTCTGCACATTTTACAAGCAAGGCACTAACTACCTTTTGTTTGAAACTGTATTTCAAGGATTTTTGTATAGTGAACAACCTTGCAGGACAGAAATAGTTTCTTCCTTTAAAGTAAAGGGCAGGTATGCTTATAGCCTGGGTTAGAGATAATGTTTCTGGAGCAAAGGAAAGATATGGTTGCTACCTACTTCAAAAGATTCAGGTTTCCTAAGCCCTGGATTCCTCTTTTATACAGCAACTCATTGGATGTATAGGTCTCACCTGAACTTCCCTATGGGAATTGGGGCTTGGGGAATCAGCTCAGGAAAAATGAGGATTGCCAGGGCCAGCCTGACAGGTTGAACCGGGCTGAGGTAGGGAGGTGGGAATTGAGAAAAGAAAGAAAGACAGGAGAGCGGGATAGGGAGGACTACAGATCATCGAGAGACTGCAGCAAGTTTATTAACTGCGTAATGCCTTTTATACACAAAACATTGAATAGGAGGTCTGTCAAGAGAAATGTATTCTTTGTTCCTCTTAATCTCTAAGGGAGAGACAGAGCAGAAGAACAAATTCTCAGTACAGCAAATCTCAGTAAATAGTTACAGACTTCTTGGTAAGCTATGAAAGGTTGCTCTCATTCTACTGATAACTGCCATCCAAATAAGCCTGGGAAAACTGTGTGGGTAGGGGACCTAGCCTTGCTAGTCCCTTCAGATGCAAGGACCGTGTCAGCTTACACCCGGTCTCCAACAGAGGATACTCTGGCTACTGCTGTTATTATCTACTAGAGGCCTGTGCACAAATTTGTGCATGGGTGGGGTCCCTCAGCCTGGATGGCAATTGGGGCTGATTTGGGCCATCTTGCCCAGTCCCCATTGGGGCTGATCGACCAGGGGGAGGGACCGCGGGAGGTTGGCCAGCTGCGGGAGGTTGCCTATGGGAGTGCACTGACCACCAGGGGCAGACTCTCAATGCAGGATCTACCCCCTGGTGGTCAGTGCACGTCATAGCAACCGGTCGACTGGTCATTTGGTTGACCGGTCATAATGGTCGCTTAGGCGTGTATATATATATATATATATATATATATATATATATATATATATATTAAAAGCATAATATTCTAATTAGACTGGATGTCCTTCTGGATGAAGCTGGAGCTGCGAGGGAAGCCTGGGTCCCGGGTGTCTGCCGGCGGCCGGAGGAAAGCCCAGGTCCAGGGTGCCAGAGGGAAGCCGGTGCCGGCAGCCGGGGGAAGGAAGGCCTACTCTTGTATGAATTTCATGCATCAGGCCTCTAGTAAGTAATAAAGTCATTTGTCTCTGCCCCAAGACTCTTGTGTCTTTGTCCTGCATCCATGAAACTGGCATGCTAACTTTCTAGTTTGCAAGAAGTAAAAAAATCTCTGACTTACCACAATTCTTAAATAATAGTTGCTATATTCTGTCCATTCATCTTCTACAATATCTTACAACAACAATCCCTTTGCTCCAATTATACTCCCTTCCTCTAGTCACCCATCACTTCTGTCTGATATTGATTGCCTACACGACCCATTCATCTCTGCTTTTTTCCTTCTAAACTGTCTGCACATCATTGCCAGAACATTCTTCCTACAACAAAATGTGTATCATATAACTTTTTCATGTGATAACACAGAAAAATTCTTAAATGTTCAAACTTCACTTGGAAGGGCACTTTACTATCTCCACACCCTATTCTCCAGCCAGATAAAATCACTTCTGACCACTGTGTTTTTGTCCATAGTGTGTCCTCTCTCTGAAGTTCCCAGTCATCATAAAACATTCAGACCCAGTTCTAATGATGTCTCCTCAAACCAGAAGTTATCCCACCCCATTCTGAACGTTTTACTTTTCCTTCCTTATGCCCTGTGTCATATTTACTTTCTTGTTTTATACCAGCTTTTATGTATCTCTTATTTAGTATGTATCTACATTTGAAGTTGCTTGAGGTGAAGGGACCATGCCTTGTACAACACTGTATACTCTACAATTCCTGGTACAATAGATCATCTACACTAATAAAAGAGAAAGATGCAAATTGACCATACCTTTGTGACGCCCACCAGCCAATCAGGAGTGAGTATGCAAATTAACCCAACAAAGATGGTGGGTTAATTTGCATACACAGGCGCCCAGTGTCAGGAGCGGGATACTTGCATTGTCACCATGGCAACGACACAGGCGTTCTACACCGCCCCAGTCGCTCCGGGCCTCTGGGCAGCGTGTGAAGGCAGAAAGGTGGCTCTGGGTCGGAGCAAAGGTGGTGCCAGCAGCCAGGGGAAGGAAGGCCTATTCTTGCACGAATCTTCATAATAAGTATACTGCTTGACTTATACTGTTATTTAGTTTCTTTTTTTAATTGAATAGATTGATATTAGCAATAAGATTGCATATTTAGAAACTACATAACACAAAATATATGGAACCTCTGTATGAGAATGAAGAGAAATAACATTTTCTGTTTCATAGTATTTTATTATAATTTGGAGGTGCTTATCTATACTAATAAAAGTGTAATATGCTAATTAGCCTGGAAACCTTCTGGGAGACTTTCCGGATGTCCTTCCAGACAAAGGCATGGTGGTGGGGCCGAGAGAGAGGTGGTTAGGGGTGATCAGACCAGGAGGGGAGGGCAGTTGGGGGCGAGCAGGTTGGCGGGGGGGGTCCAGTTGGGGGTGAGCAGGCCATGGCGGGGGAGTTGGGGATGAGCAGGCTGTCAGGGGAGGCAGTTGAGGGCAAGCAGGCTGGCGGGGGGGGGGGGGCAGTTGGGGGCGAGCAGGCAAGCAGGCAGGTAAGCAGTTAAGACAAAGCAGTCCAGGATTGCGAGAGGGATGTCCAACTGCCAGTTATTTCCGAGGGGTCCCAGATTGGAGAGGATGCAGGCCGAGCTGAGGGACACCCCTCCCCCTTTGCACAAATTTTGTGTACCAGGCCACTAGTTAGTATATCAGAAAAATAATCATTACTAGGTAAATATTAGTATAAAACAATGTTAAATTTATAGTCACCTCCCAAAATCTTATAGCCCCTTAAACACAAATGTATTACACATTTTTGGTAGCAAGCCAAGTTGATAACAGTTATTGTGATATCTTGTCATATATACTAATGTGACACTGTTTATATTTATTTCTAAGATCTTAGTTCTCTATATTTTCCTCAATGTTGTGTTTCCTATGTAAAGACTATAACTGATTGATATAGCAGCCTAGAGTTTCATGAGCTCAGTACTGACCCATTGTTCAGGTTGACCCCAAGAGTATACAAAAGAGAAGTCATGGATTTTAATATATATCTTGTTTTGCTTCAATTATAAGAATTTAGTTACTTCCAGGATAGAATGTGCTTCTTTACCAGCATTCTAAATACCAAGGAAAATACATTCAGCCTCAAGTACTGTGCTGTGGTCTAAATATAACACCACTTCTGCTTATAAGTCTTCAATTTAAAACAGACACTGTATTTGTAGCATTTTCACTGATAGCTCTGCAGCATTCGCTTCTTATCTATGTCACTAGGATGTACTCAGGATTTAGCAAGGTCCATCTATCATTTAGGACTAAAAGCTTTCAGCTGGCTTTCTAGACAGCTGAGAGAAAGGGAACAAAGAGGAGTACCTAAGTACCAGATTGAAAAAAGCAAACAAGGTCATTGGAGAGTCAAATGTAGCTAGTCAATGACATAAGGTAAATGCTTCTATTCTTAAAATGCTTTTGGTTCTCCAGTCTTTTCCAAGAAAAGCTTTATAAAAATAAAATTAGCAATAAGATGAAAATATAACAATGGGTACTATACATGATACACATTTTTGGGGTACTTAAATAACTAAAGTAAAATGCTAAGACAACCTAGCACCTAGTGCATGCTCAGTACATATTTGGTTTTATTATCACTGTATGCTGGTCATTATATGCTATTTTATATATATCATCTCATTTAATATAAGAAAGGTTTATTATTATTGTTTTCCAATTCAGATATCTAAATTGCTCAAAATCTCACAGAAACCATTTTCTAGTAGGTCAGTTGGCCACCAAATCCCATGCTCTTAAAAGCATATTTTCTCCTGGACTTCCAAACAACAAATAGTCTATAAAACTCGGTAGGGACTATGATCAAAATATTTAGAGTGATTGTGTAACCACAGTTTTAGTTCCTCACCAGTGACAGAATCAGGAATGATCCTCAATATATAGTTTTCCAACACACACATGCATGAATCCCAACTTCTTTTGCAACCATAGAGACAGTTGCAGATCTTACATACAGAATAGTCTGAATGTTCTTTGTTTTTGTCCCTCTGATACAGAGATCAGGAGTTCCCACTCAAAACCAAAGGAAGATATAAATGAATCAAAGAAGAAGAATGGTTGAAAAAAATTAGAGTGCTCCATTTTGATTTACTGAAAGTTTAATAATGTAATCCAGAAATAATGTATGATTTAAAAGTAATTAAATGAACATGAACACTCAGTGCTTAATTAAATAAAGAAACAAAATTTAGACAAAGCAAAGGGTATTCATTTGTTGTGATGAGGATATAATCTTTTATCCCCCTTCTGTGGAATAAGACAAGGTAAATAAACAAACATCATGACTAAGGATAACATCTGCCCCATGGACTTAATGGACCATTATGTTTTATTGTGGCAATCCAAATGAACTTGGTGCAGGGGCTTGGGGAAGAAGAGCATTTCCAGCGTGAAGATAAGATCTGTGACACAGGCAAAAACTTCATTGGTTCATACAAAGGAATGAAGAAACCCAAGCAATTATATTTTAAACCATTCTAAAAATTGTAGATTCCATGCCACATATTTAGAAGGGGGAAAATGAACAATTTATTTCTGATAATTTCATCATCTCGATTCTGTTTAAACACACTCTAATGAAAAGGTCTAAACCAGAAAAATGCTATGCATTGAATTCATAATAAGCTATTTTTCCCTGTAACAAAAAGTTAATCATTTTAACATTTACAGATTTAATAGCCATGTGAAAAAAAATATATATTCTCTCTGGTTTTTGCCCTTATAAATATATCACACATGTATGTGTGTGCATATATATATATGTACATATAGTATATATCTTTTAGCCTCATTTTTTCTGATACAAATGACAAATTGCTACATGGTAGAGATAGCTAGATATTTAATCATAAAATATTTTACATTGTGTTTTAAGGTTAATTTTTTAAAACTTAAGTTTACCTTGTGTAAGTAGCTCAACTTACTGTTTTTAGTAAGATTTTTTTTTTCAGAAGCTTGACCAATAATAATTGCACAATAGCTAAGAGTGCTGGCTCTTTGCCAGGCTGGTTACCTCTGTTCATTCATTGATAAACTAGAGATAATAGAAGTAACTTCTTCAAATAGGTTTTTTTTAAAATAAATCTTTATTGTTGAAAGTATTACATATGTCCCCTTCCCCCCCCCCCCCACATTGCCCTCTCCCACCCCACCCCCGACCCTCAAGACTTCACCACCCTCTTATCTGTGTCTATGGGTTATGCATATATGCATATGAGTTCATTGGTTGATCTCTTTTCCCCCCTCCACCCTCCACTGCCTTCCCTCTGAGGTTTGACAGTTTGTTCAATGTTTCTATGTCTCTGGGTCTATTTTTGTTCATCAGTTTATGTTGTTCATTAGATTCCACATATGAGTGAGATCATGTGATATTTATCTTTCTCTGACTGGCTTTTTTCGCTTAGCATCATGCTCTCTAGGTCCATCCATGCTATTGCAAACAGTAAGAGTTCTTTTTTTTAAGATCAGTAATGCATGTGAAACTCTTGGGATAGTACCCAGTACAGAGTAAGCACTAAATAAACCTTAGCTATTATTGTTATTTCATGTCAGAATAAGATGAAAAATTAAACGTCTTAATAATATTTCATTTGAATGACCTTCCAAGGAAACACCCAGCCCATTATCTTTCTTGATAATCTTGTAAATAGATTCACTTTATCTCAGATCTGTTGAGACATGGGTGGAGATTTTCCCAGGAACTTTTCTAAGTAATCCAAAGAAAGTAATAACCAGGACTTCATGACAAAGCTTAAAGATGAATGAATTTACAGGGTAGAATAACTGCAACAACTATTCAAATTGACTACTGTGGTCTGAAGGGCATCATTCCTTTCTTGCCTCCTATCTGTCATGGATGCTAAGCAAAGACATTCCAACTTGCAGAACTGAGATCCAGATCTTGAAAGCCCTTCACACTTTATTGGCATCTCTTCCCAGTACTAAGAAGACTCTTGCAACCTCTGGTCATCACATGTCTCTCACTGTACAGGGCTCCTGCTCTGGCTTTCTCATGGCCTTTCCTAGTCTTTATTCTGAGATGAGGAAGACATCTTTATCTTGCTCTTTAAGATTTTTTCACTTGGGTTTTATAGCCACTGCTCTTGAATCTATTGTCTTCATTCTCTGCTTCACAGCCCTATGAGTCCTCTTCACCCTTTGAGTACTTTGTTTTGCCTGAAGTATTTTCCTCCAGTTAGATATTAAGACCAATTTCCCAAAATTTTTTAAAGCAAATGCCTGGACCCCGACTCATTAAGATCTTGACAGCAGATTTCCTCCTTCCAGGAGCCTTTTAGCATTCCCTACATTCCCCACTGATTCTAGTTTTAAGACTTGCCTCCATATATCAATGCATTTGCAAAGATGAAATGACTGTCTGCTTCCGAACTCTACAAGAGTAGATCTTTCTCAGGTTGATCCCCTTTCACTTTGATGTCTTAGTGACTTAGTCAATCACTATCCAAGGGGCTGATATCCAAGAAGACAATGTAATGGGGGGACTGGGGTGGGATGGAAGAGGTCAATGGGAGAGAGAGGGGGACGTATGTAATACTTTCAACAATAAAGATTTTTTTAAAAAATCCTATCTATACAAACATAAAATAATAAGCATATATAATAGTGAACATATATAGTATTTTTATTGATGGAGGAGGGGCATTAATCTTTAGATGTGAAACTGAAATAGTTTATTTCCAGAATTCCCACTGTGCATTAGCATTTGCAAGTAGGTCTGTATCCAAGTAAGGGGGGAAGAGTTGGCAATGTTCCTGTGCTGTGAACTCTCATTAGGTGAGTCATCTAATTGCATGGCACTGTCACAAATATTGCAGCCACTGAGCTCCTGGTTTTTAAGATAGACTACCACCTCTTTTCTTTATAATGAAAATGTCTTCTAAAAAATCATTTCACACTGACTCCTGACTTATAGACCAATTATTTTGTAATTTCTGGTTGAATGTATTTAAAACTGGGTTCATAAATAATATGGATAAATAGCATATAAAAATAACCCCCAAATAGAATAAATGTATTAGCTTTGCTCTCTCCTCCATTCTCAAAATTTCCAAAAACAGTCAAACTAGTTTTCATTTTATCTTTCTTTCTGCCCGCTGCTTCTCTCTCTCTCTTTTTTACTTTTTGTTGTTGTTAATCCTTACCCTAGGATATTTTTTCCATTGATTTTTTTAGACAGAGAGGAGGGGAGGAGGGGGAAAGAGATAGAAACATTTATGTGAGAGAGACCCAACTGGGGCTGTGGGTCAAACCTGGAACCCAAGTACTGCAACCCAAGTACATGTCCTTGACCAGGAATCAGACCCAGGACCCTTTGGTATGTGGGCCAATGTCTAACCACTAAGCAGCAGTTCTCTCTCTCTCTCTCTCTCTCTCTCTCTCTCTCTCTCTCTCTCTCTCTCTCTCTCTCTCCCCTTCCCTCCCTCCTTCCCTCCCTCCCAATCCCCCTCAATTGCCAAGACCAAAGAAATAGAGACAAAAGACAAAGAAGTAACTAATGATTATCCTAAGTAGAGCATGAATAGCTGTGTAAGACTGGTTTCTCTAAAAGCATTTAATTAAAATAGATTTGCATTTTCACTCTGAGAATGTTTCCTTGTACGTATGAACTGTGTATAGTCACTATATGACGTATGGTGTTCAATTTGACTCTTCTCAAGTGATTCAGATCGTTGATGACCGAGTCATTTGTAAACTTGCTGAGACACAATCTGAACAGACATATTATACAACTAATGAGGGGAGGAGGTCAATTTACCAATCAGAAAGCCTAGCAGATGACCAGGAACTATATCTTTATTCAGCCTTGTTGCTAGGTTTTGCTTGTTGTGGCTATGCAATTTATGATGGAAATCATATGCTATAGTTAACATTTCATTTTAATTAGGAAATTCAAGATAGTCTTAGGAGGTAGCCTCAGAGATAATCAGTAGTCTAGTGTAGAGTGTGTGTGTGTTTTTTCCCTCATGAGCATGTCTTATACAAGGGAGTAGTAAATGTTGGTAGAAAATTATGAATAGGACTTCTAAAACACAGCAGGACACTGTATTACCAAAACTTGAAATGTTTCTCTTGTTGAAAGTTAACAGAATCTTAAATATTGCTACATTTAAATAGCAGTGCAAACACATTCAAAATACCATAATTATAGACTTGTCTCTATGACTGTACCACTGTTATCACTCTTTAATTCCTACTGATGCCTTGCCCTTCTACTTTTACATCTATCTCACTACACAAGTAGATGTTGCAATTCTTTGCCCCTTGTCTACCTAATTGCCTCCAAAGAAACAGATTAGTCCAATGTCCTTCAGTGCACTCCAACCACAAGGCCCCTACACATTAATGCCATATTTGATGCATTCCTAAAGGTATAGAGCAGTGAATGGACCAATTCCTCCATCACTTTAATTCTGCCGTAGATCTAAACCATAACTGTATTTCACTCAATAATAAAAATTAAATTGTAATTAAACCATACATAACTGGGAAAAGAGATGGGTGTTTATACAATGCCTCTTTAGCATGATTATTATTCTTTGGGTGTTGATTATATCAGAATCTGCCAATTTTCATGGTTTTTCATGTCATAGCATTTAATTACTAGAATGCATTGGAAAACTCCTTAAATCTTTTAACAGTAAATGTGATGGTTACATTAGCATTTTTACCCATAATAACATTAAGACTTAAAGTATGGTGGTATTTCTAAACTACCTATGTTGTTTTGGTTTGAACGATTAAGTACTTGTCCGGGGTTTTTGAAAAAATTTACTTATTTTCTTTATAAAATTACTTAGCTATTTTAAGAAAAATTGAAAATAATCTGATTTTGAATCAAATGCTTTTTGCCCCCCCAACCCCAAAAATGTGAATGTATTTTAAGCTTACTTTTAAATAAGATTCTCATACCCACATACTTCATTTTTTAGTTTTTCAGTAAAATAAATGGTACTGCTCTTAGTGAAATACACTAGCTACACCCATCATATAATCTCCATTTTAAAAGGGGTTTTTCACATTTTCTAAAAGTCTGCATTATATTCACTTGAATAGGAGTTCTTTGCTTGATTTTATGTCAGAAATGCTGAATTACTTAAGATGATAGTGGAGCCTTTTTTCCCTCCTAAGTTAGAGTTCTTTGGGTAGTTTCTTAACTTATTGTTAGTGTTACTATCTCTCCTCCATCCCCATTGTGTGAACTGTTGAGTTATTAGGGGTTGATTGTCATTGTCCCACAGTGCAGCTAAATAATGGTTCCACGCAAAATATCTCACAGTGAGAAAGCAGCGGGGAAGCGTGCTGCTACTGCTGTGAATGTTTAAGGCATAGATGTCCTGTAGTGAGTGAAGCCCTCTTATTATCAACATCACCATGGATTGTGTCCTAGAAAACCCTGACCATTTGCCAGTAGTCTTTTACAGATTTCAAAATGGGAGACTTCAAAAAATTTGTTTCTGATCAATTCATACTGACAGCAAGTACATTGCTATATTCTGTACCAAATGATGCCACAGAGTTTACAAGCATATGGTAATACTGGGTAGTGATTTCCAAGGAACATATCACACATTCACTGGACCCTAGGATGCATCTTTAACAAGGACCACAAATAATAGTAGGTGTTGGATAAAAAGGTGGTTTGGGAAGCAATTTTATCTCCATTGTGAGTTACATTAAATATATCTTATAAAAGGCTAAGCGACCATCGCATCCGAAACAACCCAACGGACGACCGAACAGGCTGTGTGGGAAGACCAGGCTGGCAGGGGGGTTAGTGAGGGGCGACCAAACAACTGAGCTGCATGGGGCATGGGGCAACCAGGCCTGTAGCGGGGCAGATGGGGGTGACCAGGCCGTCAGGGGAGAAGGACAGTAAGGGGCGACCAAAGGACTGAGCAGCAGGCTACATGGGGCGACCAGGCCGGCAGGGGTGGGCAGTAAGGGGCAACCAGGCTCACAGAGGGGGGCAGTGAGGGGCAACCAGGCTGGCGGGGGGGGCGGGGCAGTTGGGGACAACTATGCTGGGAGGGGGGGCAGTTGGGGGTGACCAGGCCAGCAGGGGGGGCAGTTAGGGGCAATCAGGCAGGCCGGCAGGTGAGAGGTTAGGAGCCAGTGGTCCTGAATTATGAGAGGGGGACCTCTAGTAATAAAATAAAAGTCATGCAATTGAACAAAAGTAATTTTGTTACACAAAGTATTCATCTAGCTTTTTTTGGTTTTTAATAAAAAAGGTGATGGGAAGATGACCTCTAAACATCTCTGCCCAGCTAATGTAGGTATTAGCTTTAGTTTGACCTTTTCTCATGGTCAGTGACAGCCATTATCTTATCCTTCTTCCTGTCACTTGCACCAGGAAGACATGAAGAAATAGTATTTACATCAGGCATATTGTTAAACATACGCTACACTGGTTGAGAAGCTACTTGATCTCTTCGAGTAAGTCCATTTATGTTCACATCGCTTCTCTGCTTTGTAATTTGCAATGAACTTTATCTTTTTATAACTACTTCTGCTGAAATAAATGCAAAGCAAAAAAAAAAAAAAAAAGGTGTTTAATGAAGAACACTAATAAAACCATGACCATTTCAGGTTGAGTTTTATAGTATCCGTTTCTAAGGGAGAGACCTGGAAAATTGTCTACGTATTTGATTTTTTCCCCTCCAAATATATATAGTTTAAATCGTGAAATTTCAGAAAAATATTATTCGCCATAATTTAAAAATAAATTACAAAATATGTGTGCTTTTACATAGTGGTTATAACTTAAAACTTATTTTTTAAAAAATACTCTTTTCTTTCCATTGTTTTACCTTTGCATCTGAATTATACACAATTGTGTCCACGATGTATATAATACTTGATATCCTGTCAAACATTTTATCATCAGTACATTTTTATTTTGTTATATAATTCTCATGTCACATTAATATATGTCTTTATAGTTATCTATTGAGTAGCTGAATAATAATTTTCTTAGCTCTTCCTCATCCATTGACCATTTAGATTAACAATATTTTACTGTTGTCACTGATCCTGTGAAAAATATTTATGGGCTATTTCCTGCACAGTGAATTACTTAGGCAAAAAAATTTGTTTATGTTTAGGGTAAGTAACACATGTTGCCACAATGTTTCCAACAGCATTGTATAGATTAAGATGCCAGCAGTAATAGTAAGTAGTGCCATTTTTGTGACATCCCTGCCAGTATTGTATATAGGATGTTTTCAAAATGTTTGTGATTTTAAAAACTAAAAAATGGTACCTCATCATATTCTGTTTGTGCTTCCATTTAAATATTAGAGTGAAGAAGGAGCTCCACAGGAAGGCATTCTGGAAGATATGCCCGGGGAGCCTGACAATGAGACTTACGAAATGCCTTCTGAGGTAAACGTTTACGTACATAAAACTCCAAGAGTATCATTTAGGAGTTTCAGTTGGGTCTGTATAGCAAGCACTACCAAAACCGGTCACTCTCAGATTTCCCTTACATTTCTCCTGGGTGAGAACAACTTACTCTCTAGTCTAGATGAACAAGTCGGCCAAATCTAGGATATGTTTTATGAGGACAACTTGCAAGCTAAAAATGGTTTTCACATTTGTGAAGGGTAGTTAAAAAATAAAAGTAGCAGCAGCAACGGAAACCATATGTGGCCCACACCCTAGAATATCTACTAGCTGGTCTTTTACAGAAAAAGTTTGCCAACTTGCATTAGAGAATTATTTTATTAGAAACCTTACATTCTAAAATAAAAATTCAAAATGGAAAGCTAGAGAAATCAACTAAATGCCAAAAGAAAGCAATTATTGTTTCTCATACATTCCCAGTGGGGTGTTGGCATTGTACCGTAAAAGAGTTTATCAAAAAGTAATACAGTGGAAAGATGATAAATGAATGATTTGCAATGACTGGTATAATTTAGTATAGCATTTTAAATAGCATAACTTGAGTAATTTTATTTTAATTTGAAAATAAAAGTTTCTTTAATAGAAAGTGCATCACAAGGGAAATTTAAAAAATACTTGTAGATGAATGAAACTCAAAAGAACACAGAAAATCTGAAAAGATGTGTAACAAGGTAAAGGGGCTGAATTATTGTTAAAAACCTGCCCACAAAGAAAATCCCAGGACCAGATGCCTTCACTGGTGAATCCTGCTGAACATTTAAAGAATAATTACAGTAGCACCAATTAATTACAATTCATACTAATTAAATCCTCTTCCATAAAATGGAAGAGGGAGCATGCTCCAACTAATTCTATGAGGACAGTATTACCCTGATTCCGAAACCAGGTGTCACGGAAAAAGAAAATACGTTATTGTTTTACTAAACATTGAATTCAAGGGAACTATAGTTAGATTATACATTATTCTTCATGGCATCATTAAAAGGCATGTTGATAGTAATCCCATTTATAGAAATTGAGATTCAATTGCTTCTTTCCCTAATTAGATTTCACCAATATTGTGGGGACTTTTTATGCATGGCACAATGCTGAACACTACAGAAAATACAAATAAGAGTAATTGTTAGTACCAGGACCCAGAAGTATGCACTCCTATTAAATCATTTATTTGTCATGATTCTTTTAACAAACATTATTGACTTGTCTTCTATGCACCAGGTATAACAGTTTGATGGGTCTGTTTAGATCAATTGGGAGAAGTTTTATAGAGGGGGAGAAGTTGATCTGGGTGGGAGATATGATAGGCCAAAATGAAGAGAGGACATTCTAACAGAAGTGAAGGCATGCATATCTGAGAATGCATAAAGATGTGTCTGAGGAACAATGAGTAATTAAACATGAGCCAAGCTTAGGGAGCAAAGAGAATAGTGACAGATAACAGCTTCAGCAATGGGCCAAAGACAAATAGTAGCATACTAGAACAACCTTTTGATTTAAATTTGTGATTTATTCAGAAAGCAGCTTGAGATATTAAAGGTATGTTTGTTTGATTTTGAGCAGAATCCTGATATCAAATTGTTCTTTAGAAGGACTAATCTGATCACGTTAGTTAAGGCCATTAATATTTTTATTGTGGATGTATCCATATACTGTATGGCTGGGCTGGGTTGGGGGCACAGAAGTAATAATCAAAGCCATGAATGAAGATGAAATTTCAAATGGGAGAGTAAAAGGAGAGAAAACATAACTTGCCTTTAAACATCTTAGTTTCCTTCTAAGAATTAGAGCGTCTTAGCAGTGAAAAAAAGCATTAGAGGACACTTGATCTGATTTTTACAGTTTGGGAAACTGAGAGCCAGACAGAGCAACCAATTTGTCCTGCAGGACGAGATCATGTGATCATTCAGCGGCATAGGTACAAGCAGAGCTCAGCTACCCTGACCACCAGCATGATTTACTGTGATATTTGACACGAAGACAAACTATCAACAATATTGTGTGTAGCGGAATACTTCCAGAACTATTATGAGTATGACCTCTATTCAAAGTGGCAAGCCATATCCTGTCTCATTCACCCTAAGTCCCTGATTACTGATCACTTACACTAACTCTGCATGTTGTCTTTCTGATTCTCCAAATATTAGGGAGCTTATCAAGACTACGAACCTGAAGCCTAAGAAATACCTTTGCTCCCAGTTTCTCGAGATCTGCTGACAGATGTTCCACCCTGTACAAGCGCTCAGTTCCAACACGTCCAGTCATTTTCCCAAAGTTTTTACAGCGTGTTTTGGATTCTTCCATCAGCAGTGATTGAAGTGTCTGTACCTGCCCCCCACTCAGCATTCCGGTGCTTCCTTCTCACTGACGTGAATACATGGTAGCAGGTCCCTGTGTGCTGTGTGAACATTGTGGCTTCAAATATAAAATGTTAAAACAAATTAAAAACACCTAAGTGACTACCACTTATTCCTAAATCTTCACTATTTTGTTGTTGTTGCTCTTGTTGAGAAGTTGTGACTTCCTATCATATATTTTAAGATTTTTAGGTGTCTTTTAATGATTCTGTCTAAGAATAATGATGTATTGTGAAACTTGTTAATATATGTAATACTTAAGAATATGTGAGCATGAAACTATGCACCTATACATATTAACTATGAAATTTTACTGTTTTGTGGTGTGTTTCGTTTGTGTTTGTATATAAATGGTGAAAATTAAAATAAAATGTTATCTCATTACAAAAATCTTATTTTTTATCCCATCTCACTCTAATAAAATCATGCTTATAAACAGGCACAATTAACTTAAATATAGAATGGTTGAGAGCTGTTTGCAAAAGGAGAAATTTTCCAGGAGTTAAACAGATGAGATGGAGCACTAACCCTTTACTCTGGAAATTACCTGAAGCATCGCTGCCCAAAGTATGTTGCACTGGTGCCTTCAGAGGCTAGTGGTTCCATGAAAGGATGAGTGTAAAATTGGGCTTTTACTGTACCACCTTTAGATATTCATAAGACACATTAAAGGCTCTGAGGGAAGCAACCTAATTTTGTTTAGCTCAGAATTTCTTTAAAAAAAAAATAAAGATCTTTGGGAACTCCCTTATGAAATGTTTATTCTTCAGATTTATAAAAATATCATAGACCGCTTTTAATTCTACTAAATTTTTTAAAACTCTATTGTTCAGATTATTACAATTGTTCCTCTTTTTCCCCCCATAGCTCCCCTCCACCCAGTTCCCACCCCACCCTCTGCCCTTACCCACCCCCACTGTCCTTATCCATAGGTGTACGATTTTTGTCCATTCTCTTCCCGAATCCCCCACACCCCTTTCCCCCTGAGAATTGTCAGTCCACACCCTTTCTATGCCCCTGATTCTATTATATTAACCAGTTTATTCTGTTCATCAGACTTTTTATTCACTTGATTTTTAGATTCACTTGTTGATAGATATGTATTTGTTGTCACTTTGTTGTTCATAGTTTTTGTCTTTACCTTTTCCTTCTTCTTCCTCTTCTTAAAGAATACCCTTCAGCATTTCATATAATACTGGTTTGACGGTGATGAACTCCTTTAGCTTTTTCTTATCTGTGAAGCTCTTTATCTGCCCTTCAATTCTGAATGATAGCTTTGCTGGGTAGAGTAATCTTGGTTGTAGGTTCTTGCTATTCATCACTTTGAATATTTCTTGCCACTCCCTTCTGGCCTGCATGGTTTCTGTTGAGAAATCAGCTGACAATCGTATGGGTGCTCCCTTGTAGGTAACTAACTGTTTTTCTCTTGCTGCTTTTAATATTCTTTGTCTTTTGCCCTTGGCATTTTAATTATGATGTGTCTTGCTGTGGTCCTCTTTGGATTCCTCTTGTTCGGGGTTCTGTGCACTTCCTGGACTTCTAAGTCTATTTCTTTCACCAGGTGGGGGAAGTTTTCTGTAATTATTTCTTCAAATAAGTTTTCAATATCTTGCTCTCTCTCTTCTTCTGGCACCCCCATAATTCGGATATCGGTACTCTTGAAGTTGTCCCAGAGGCTCCTTACACTATCTTCATATTTTTGGATTTTTTTTTTTCTTTTTGCTTTTCCGGTTGAGTGTTTTTTGCTTCTTTGTATTTCAAATCTTTGACTTGATTCTTGGGATCCTCTAGTCTGCTGTTGGATCTCTGTATGTTATTCTTTATTTCAGTCAGTGTATGCTTAATTTCTAGTTGGTCCTTTTTCATATCCTCGAGGGTCTCACTAAATTTATTGGCAGTTTCTAGAAAATTCTTGAGTAACCTTATAACCGTGGTTTTGCACTCTATATCCAGTCATTTGCTTTCCTCCATTTCTTTCATTTGTGATCTGTTTCTTTGTCTCCACATTTTGGCTGTTCCCTGTGTTGATAGAGTTGCTTTGTGTGCTAGGTGTCCTATGGGGCCCAGTGGCTCAGCCTCCCCAGTTACCTGAGATGGACACTCTTGGTGCACCCCTTTGTGTGCGCAGTCTTGTTGTAGTTAAGCCTTGATTGTTGTTGGTATCACTGGGAGGAATTGACCTCCAGGCCAGTTGGTTGTGAGGATCACCTGTGTCTATGATGGGAGAACTTCTGTGCTGGAGACACCCTTATGGGGCAAGACTTGCTTCAGTGGGGCTTTGGTGCTCACTGAGTCTGCCCCTTGAGTGTGTCCCTTATGGATCTGAGGAGTTGTAATCTGGATGGTCCCACTCTGACCACTGAGAGATCTAAGGAGGTGCAAATTTAGCCTCTGCCTGAGGTCAACCAGCAGGAGCTACAGAGAGATCTGCAGATTCCTCTTCTTTGTTTGGGGTTTGGAGGTGCCCAGATGAGGCCCAACTGTGAAGCAATGCAAGCTTCTATGGGGCCTTGGCCTTCTTTTGGCAGCTCTGGGGCTCTCTGACCCAGCTGCAGTTTGTTAGGTAATTTTAGGTTGCAACGGGCCAGGCAATTCATATGCAAAAGCCTCTGCGCACAGCTTGGGTGGGGCAGGGTCTCAGGGCAGAGCAAACAGCTATGGTTGATCCTCAGCCCTGCCCTAAGAGGCCCCCGTGTCTCAGTTGTCCCTCGGTAATCACTACAAACACCTCTGAGAGAAAGCCGCCCTCGAGTTCCGCCCGCTGCCAGACAGTCCAGTTTCTCCCCATATGAGTCTGGGTCCCCAGAGTCTTGCCCGGAACTGGAGTTCAGAGCAGTCAGGAGCTTGTATCTCCCTCCCAATTGAAAAAGACAGCCACGTACTTAGTTGCCAGACCTTTCCGTGAGAGCGCGCCTCTGTACCTCTGCACTTTACTTCCGCAGCTCCTCTGTGTCTCAGTGTGCTTTTCTCTTCCCTTATAGCTGTAGAATTTCCATTCAGCCAGCCTTCCTGTGGTTCTGGATGATGTCTGTTTTGTCTTTTAGTTGTAGTTTTGAAGTGGTGGTGCGAGGCAGCAATTTCAGGTGTTTACCTATGCCGCCATCTTGGTTTCCCTAATTCTACTAAATTTATTAATTCCAGAATACTTCTTTAGGAAAGGTTTTTCTATGTAGGAAAGATCCGTTAACTCCTCATGCGTACTGATAGTAAACTTGACAGTGAAAAACATTTAAATTAACTAACTTATTTGGTTGTTCATTTTAATTTTTCAGGAGAAAAATGGCATGGTCACTTTTAAAGGTAGTTAGATCAATGCAATAGAATAGAGCCCAGAGATAAATCCTTGCTTATATGTTAAATTAATCTATGACAAAGGAGGCAAGTATATCCAGTGGGGTAAAGGCAGTTTCTTCAATGTGTGGTGTTGGCAAAACTAGACAGGTACATGCAAAAAATAAATAAAACTGTACCACTTTATTATACCATATACAAAAATAAACTCAAAAGGGATTAAAAACTTAAATGTCAGACCAGAAACCATAAAACTCCTAGAAGAAAACAGAGGCAGGAAATTGACATTGCTCTTAGCAGTATCTTCTTGGATATATATCCTTGAACAAGGGAAACAGAAGAAAAACAAACAAACAAATGGGACTGCCTCAAACTAAAAAGATTTTGCACATCAAAGGAAACCATCAATAAAACGAAAAGACAACCGACTGAATGGGAGAAGATATTTTCAAATGATACCTCAGATAAAAGTTAATATACAAAATATATAAAGATCTCATACAACTTAATACCAAAAAGAAAAACACTCCAATTACAAAATGGGCAGAGGACCTGAAGAGACTTTTCTCCCAAGAGAACATACAAATGACCAACAGATATATGAAAAGATGTTCAACATCACTGATCATCAGAAAAATGCAAATCAAAACCGCAATGAGGTATCACCTCATACTGATCAGAATGAATAAATCAACAAACAAGGCCGGTGAGAATGTGGAGAAAAAGGAACCCTTGTAAACATTGGTGAAACTGTAAATTAGTTCAGCCACTATGGAAAACAGTATGAAGACTGCTCAAAAAATTAAAAATAGGTCTGCCATATGACCCAGTAATCACAGTTTTGGGTACTTATCTGAAGAAAACAAAACCACTAACTCAAAAATATATATGCATCCATGTTCATTGCAGAATTACTAGTAATAGCCAAGATATGGAAGCAACCTAAGTGTCCATGGATAGGCAAATGCATAAAGATGTGACATATAAAAACAATGAAATGTTATTCAGACCTAAAAAAAAAGAATGGAAATTGTCACTTGTGAGAACATAGCAAAATACCCTCTAGGTCAGAGATGGGGAATGTATGGCCCTCAAAATCATTTGGTCTGGCCCTGACAAGGTATTAGCGTGAGTTAATTAAACGTTTGACCAAATATAGCAGGCTAATTTTTAAGTTTATAATTTTGTATGGCCCACTTCTCCACCCCTGCTCTAGGTCCACCTAAGTGAAAAAAAAGTCATATGGAGAAATATAAATAACATGTTCTCACTTATATGTGCAATCTAAAAAAAACCCCACAAAATTAATGGGGAAACAAAACAGAAACAGACCCATAGATATAGAGAACAAGATGATGGTTGCCAAAGGGAAAGGAGTAGGAGGATGAGAATAAAAAGTCACTAGTAGAAAGTATAATTTCATGAAAGAATATTCTAAAAGTTCTAAGCAGATGACATGTAATTGTGAGTAATTAGATGTAGATCAGGCACTGTTAAGGAAGGAGGAATTCATACAATGACTAGAAGTAAGAATGTTCTACATAGAAAAGTCCTTTTCTTGCCTAATTGGAAAGAGACTACTATCAGTGTTATGCTGCCTATGTCTTCTCAAATTGGAGAAGTCTCTTATTTCATTTACATACATAATGAGTGTTACTAATTAGGAAAACAACATGGAAAGTTAAAATATCTTTGTTCAAAACTCATTCTAGTATCAACGTGTGCATAGAAAATACCATGGGAAGATATACACCAGCATTGGTTATTTCTGTGCCAATCACTTAAGCAAAGAGTTGTGGAAGACACACAAGACTTTTCAGGAAGATTATCTCACATCCACTGCTGAGATACCAACCTGGCAATGCCCTGAGGGTCAGTCTAGTCTTAGGTTTATTTTGCAGACATCATTCCCTCAAATCCAAGTTATCCAGCTTCATCGGACTCCAGGAAGGCTTTAGAAAACAGGCCAGGGTGGGCTTTGGCACACAATTGGCAGCATAAGAACCTATTGTGTGTTTTGGCATTTTAACTTGGATTTTTTTTTTAATATATTTTTATTGATTTCAGAGAGGAAGGGAGAGGGAGAGAGAAAAAGAAACATCAATGATGAGAGAGAATCACTGATTGGCCTGACACTGCCCACATCCCCCGCCACCCACCCCCGGTTCCCCATTTGCCATCGGGCAATGGGAGCGTGCTGGCCAGGGAAAGGGACCAAGAGGTGGTCAGTGCACCTCATAGTGACTGGTCGAGCACTCGTTCTGGTCGTTCCAACGTTAGGGTCAATTTGCATATTACCTTTTTAGTACATAGGATTATTGACTCTATTCCCTATGCTGTACAGTCATTTTATACATGAGCAAACTGAGGTACCCACAGGCTAACTAGCTTTCTCACAGCCACACAGCTAGTAAATGGCAGAGCCAGGAGTTCCAATCAATATAGGGATAGAGTCTGTGCTCTCAGGCGAGTGTCTCTCAGAGTGAGGGCACACAACTATGTAAGAGAATCTTCCAGAAGCCTAGGAAATGAGTAGTAGCCTTACTTTTCTACATATAATTATTGGTATACTGCTATTTTTCTTCAGATGACTTTTTTGGAATAAGTGATCTTCATATATATGGAGATAACATTTCTTCTAATTCTAGGAGAAATTAGCCAGCCCCTGATTCCACTGATGGATATTTTCTTATTGCTAAACTGTGCATATCCTGACCATAGAACTAATTTATTTTCAGAAGATAAAAATGTTAATATAATAACAGCAGTCCATAGTAAGGCAGATTTTGTCATTTTTTTATGTAGAATTATGGGCACTTGGTTTCTGTCAAATGGTATATGGATATGGATATATATAAAAATAAAAATTTAATAAGATATTTACTTAATGTAGTAATGTAATTACTGAATTTAGAAATAAAACCAGAAAAGGCATGAATGAATTAAGAATTTATATTTTTAAATGCTATTAACACCTAAACCTTTTATAATAACCTTTAATTTTCTTGGAATATCTTTGGATATACTAATGCTATATTTTATTCTTTGCACAAGCATGGATTTGAAAAATCCAAATACAATACAATAGATATAACACAAACTACTTCAAAATATTATTTTAGTTCTCATATCTACTATAGAATTATCTAAGATTTCCTTTAATGTTTTTTGCTGCTACATTAGTATCTTTGATTTTTTAAAATCCAATGGCACAAATGGCATTTTGGAAGCAGTTAAAAAAATTTCCTTCTAAAAGCCTGAGTTTGGGCCTTTTGCTGATATTCTTCTAAAGTCAGGTAGGATTGCATAGGAGATTTCCAAAGTTCATCCTGCAACTAAAGATTATTGCACTGGGATAGCTTCTCTTGTGAACCTTATGAAAATGTATCCTCAGATTCCCTTAAAGGTCAGTGACCAGAAATCCCCACTGTTTCTATGGTAACACAGCAAGATATGGTGCCTTGGAAATGTGCTGCATTTTAATTAGGTTCCTCTAGGGCTTCCTAACTGCCTTTTGCAGGTAAACTAAATGCCAGGTTGTCTTATAACTTGCAGTAAGATAAAAGCTAAACCAAGTCTGCAAAGATCAAAGCTAAGCTGGGCTCTAGTAAAGTCAATCTAAACAAATACAGTAGCAAGTCTTTGTGTTCATCTTAGAAGAGAATGCAATACTCTTTATCTAGAATAGTCAGGGATGCTTGGCTTGCTTAACTCGCCTGGCAGCAGTAGGAGTGAGGATCCTGAATTCTAAAACTATGTAAGTTTGATTCCCGATTATGTCACTTATACTATTTTTACTTTGATCAAGTTAATTAATCTCACAGTGCCTCTGTTTTCTTGTCTATAAAAATGCGGATGATAATAATATCTCACTCTTTTTTTATATATGGATTAAATGAGATAATATAGAACTAGTGCCCCGGTGCACGGATTTGTGCACAATGAAAGGAAATTAATTAAAAGGTGGCTGGTGGAGTGGGACTGGGCTAGAGGGGCTGGACATGCCCTGTAGCCAACTTCCCTTGGTCCCTCCCTGGCTGGCCACACCTGGGGCTGTGCCGCGGCTCAAAAGGTATCTGCAGTGTGAGCGGGGTCCCTCCAGCAGGTGGGGTCCCTCGACCTGGCCTGTGGGGATCAGGCCAAAACTTGCTCTCTGAAATCCCCCGAGGGGTCCCAGATTGCAAGAGGGCGGTTCTCGGGTGACACACCCTGGAATCGGGCTCCCTCCTGTCTGGTTCCAGAGTACGTCACCCAAGAACCGCAGCTTGGCAGCACCTGCATTGAGCGTCTGCCCCTGGTGGTCATTGTGCATCATAGCTACTGGTTGAAGCGTCTGCCCCCTGGTGGTCATTGCATGTCATAGTTACTAGTTGAACCGTCAGACGATCGCTTAGCCTTTTATATATATAGACTAGAGGCCTGGTGCGGGGGCG
This sequence comes from Plecotus auritus, assembly GCF_963455305.1. Taxonomy (NCBI): domain Eukaryota; kingdom Metazoa; phylum Chordata; class Mammalia; order Chiroptera; family Vespertilionidae; genus Plecotus; species Plecotus auritus. The sequence goes on from NC_137770.1 coordinate 186,557,480, forward strand.
GGGGGGGGGGACGTCCCTCAGCCCGGCCTGCATCCTCTCACAATCCAAGACCCCTTGGGTAGGGTCCCTAGGCCTGGCCTGAGATCAGGGCCTATCGGGGCTTTCCTTCCCCCAGCTGCAGGCAGCTAGCCCCACCGCTGCTGCTGCCACTGCTTGCCATCTGTGCAGCACTGCTCTCTCTCCCCTACCACCGGTGGCCTCCCTCTGCAGGCAACAGGCATGGGGTGCAATGGCTTGGCTGGCCTGGGCCTCCCTCTGCTGAGTGATCACTGGCTGGCCGCACACCTGTCACATAGTCACCACCGGTAGCCTGGGCCTCCCTCTTTCTTTGCTGGGAGGTGGGGCCAGCCCTGCGAGGGGCCGTCTGCCTACCTGATCACCCCTAACCACTGGCCTGCCTACCTGATCACCCCTAACCACTCTTCCTGCCTGCCTGATCACCCCTAACTGCTTGCTTGGGGGTGGGGCCAGCCCAGTGAAGGGCCGTCTCCCTACCTGATCACCCCTAACCACTGGCCTGCCTACCTGATCGCCCCTAACCACTTGCCTGCCTACTTGATCACCCCTAACCACTGGTCTGCCTATCTGATCGCCCCTAACCACTTGCCTGCCTACCTGATCACCCCTAACTGCTGGTCTGCACACCTGATCACCCCTAACCACTCTGCCTGCCTGCCCAATCGCCCCTAATTGCTTGCTTGGGGGCACGGCCAGCCCTGCAAGGGGCCATGGTGGTTCTGGTCTTTGGTCGTTCTGGTTGTTACGCATATGGTGGCTGGCCTTGTATTTTATAGGATATTTAGGACTATACCTTGCCCATAGTAAGGAATCAAAGATGCTATTTGTAGTAGTAATACTAGTAATGGTAGTAGTAATCACAGATCACACTGTATTTATAAAAATAAATAAGAAATAACAAACATTAAAATGTTTAGAAATATTCATTTATATCTTATCTTAATATAAAAAAGAAAGAAAAATAAAGCTGGAGGCATCATACTTCCTTATTTCAAACTATATTATAAAGTTATAGTAATCAAAACAGTATGGTATAGGCATAAAAACAGACACATAGATACATGTAACAGTAGACAGCCCAGAAGTAAATTTATGACAAAGGTACCAAGAACAGAAAATAGAGGAAAAACAGCCTTTTCAATAAATGGTGTTGTTAAAACTAGATAGCCACATGCAAAAGAAGGAAACAGGACCAATATCTTATACCATACACAAAAAATTGGCTTAAAATAGATTAAAAACTTGAATGTAAGACCTGAAACCATAAAACTTCTTGAAGAAAATAGGCATTAAGCTTCTTGACAATATAATTTTTTGGCTCTGTCACCAAAAGCACAGGCAAAAATAAAAGAAAAAATAGGTAAGACTTGTAACGTAAAAAATAAAAATAAAAACTAAAAATGTTCTTTAGAGCAAAGGAAACCATCAACAAGTTAGAAAAGCAACCTACTGAATGGGAGAAAAAATTTTCAAATCCTTTATCTGATACAGGGTTAATACCCAAAATATATAAAGAGTTCATACAAAAACAAAAACTTGATTAAAAATAGAAGATCTGAATTACCGTGTTTCCCCGAAAATAAGACAGTGTCTTATATTAATTTTTGCCCCCAAAGACACACTAGGTCTTATTTTCAGGGGATGTCTTATTTTTCCATGAAGAAGAATACAGTACACATTTATTGTTAAATGAAAATAAAGGAAATTTATTACCTGTATATGGCACGGTAGTACGGTAGTTGTCAACACAAACCAGACAAACTGTGAATCCTACAATATCAAGAATTTACTCATTTATTCAATGACAATCATGTCATCATCTTCTGGAACATCATCATAACAATCCAATTCCTGAATTTCCTGGTGAATTTCTTGTGACTCCATTTCTTTCAGAATCAGTGGACCAAATCTCTCATGTTTAGCAATAGCACTGTCTTTAAATGAGTACTTCTTGTCAAGGTAGCCTGCTCGCAGTGCATTTGCAATGCAACTGTCAGTGATTTTCTCCCATGAATTCTTCACCCAAGTCACAGCTTCTTGCAGTTTAGGTTTCACAAAGTTTCCACGCTGATTTCTCTCCATTCTATTTTCAATGTAGTCATTAATTTCCATGCGCAAATTGTCTTTGAATGGCTTGTTTATTGCAATATCAAGAGTCTGGAGATAGGCCATCATTCCTGCGGGAATCATTATCTGATCTATTTTTCTTTCGTGAAGAAATGTCTTCATGTCTTTAGCACGGTGAGTGCTGGCTGCATCCCAGACTAGCAGACCTCTTTGGCTCCCTTGCATAACAAGCGGCAGCATTAAATCGACCCACTTCCTTATAACTGCTTGTGTGGCCCAGGCTTTTTCAGTTTCAAGAATAAAAACGCCCAAAACACGTTCAATCTTTTCCTTCTTGCCCTTAGAAATGATTAAAGGTGGGATTTTGTGCCATCCAGACGAATTGCCAAAATACAGGAAACACGTGCACTTTCGTAAGCAGTGGAGGGAATGTACGCTAAGGAGGCACCCCGCTGTTCAATTGTTGTTTGAGAGATTGGCCCATAAACACTGCAGTTTCATCCATAGCAATCATGTTGGAAAGACTGTATTTAGAGAAGTCAGCATCATCAATAAAGGACTTGAATGCAAGTGCTCGCTTAATAACTTGAGTATCTTCCAACCTAAACAATGTTGCAGATCTTCTTAAAGACAGTTCACTTCGCTGAAGGAAATTATCCAGCCAGTGTTGTGATGCTTTGAAGTCTTCGGGGGCTATGTCAAACTGTGGTGCCATTGCAAGGGCAAATTCTTGAATCTGAGCCCTATTCACAACCAAAGCCTTTGCTCTCCTGTCAACAACCCATTCACAGATCAGGTCTTCCAGCTCGGAAAATAATGGTTGCCGACCTGATCCACACTTGCGCTTTTTAGCATTTCCCTTGTCCTCTTGTTCAATGAGGTTACCATACTCTGCTCGCCATTTTCGGACCAATCGGATACTCAACATCTTCTCTTTGCAGAAAGCAGTAAGATTTTGGCCCCAAGAGTCTTCCACGATTCCTTTCTTGTACTCCATGGAGTAGCTTTTTCTTTTTGCACTCATTTCTAGGGGTAAAAAAAAAAAAGGAATTGGGGTATCAAGGTGGTGGGAGGGGGATCACTCAAAATGACACAGGGGAGATCAGAGGGGGGAATCAAAATGACACAGGAGAATCAGAGGGGGGATTACCATTTTAGTAACCCCTTTTGATCCTCCTGTGTCATTTTGATTGTCCCCTCTGATCCTCCTGTGTCATTTTGATTATCCCCTCTGATCCTCCTGTGTCATTTTGATTGCCCCCTCTGATCCTTCTGTGTCATTTTAAGTGATCCCCCTACCCCTGTGCCACTGAACACCTTCACCAGACATCCCCCCTACCCCTTTATCAGACATTTACCCCCTGGGGCCTGCCTGGGGACTGTCACTGGGCTTGCTGGGGCCTGGATCTGGGCTGGAGCAGGGTCTGCCACTGACTGAGAACCTTCAGTCATCATGAAGGCGGCCGTGAGCATCAGGTAGTGTCACCAGAGACAGACCAGCACTCACCACCTTCGCCACGTCCCATCCACTCTAATCCTCCTGTTCTTCTACATGCACCTGCGAAAGTCTCCTCCTCTCTCCCGCCCCGCGCTCACCGCTCACTCCGACCTCCGCTCCGCCTCCACACAGCAGTGACGTCAGGACTCCGGGTAACGTCACTGGTTGCTAGACGCCAGTCGGGGCGGCCCTAGCGACCAGTTTACGGTAAATTAATTTTCATTCTGAGACAGAGCCTGGGGGCCTTATTTTCGTGGGATGCCTTATATTTCGCTCAGAAGGAAACCTGTAAGTAGGTCTTATTTTCAGAGGATGTTTTATTTTCGGGGAAACACGGTAGATGCATCCCAAGAGGACATACACACAGCCAACAGACAAAAAAATGTTCAACATCAGTGATCCTCAGGGAAATGCAAATCAAAACCAAAATGAGACATCACCTCACACCTGTTAGAATGGTTATTATCAAAAAGACAAAAAGTAACTGTTGGCATGGATGCAGAGAAAAGGAAACCATTGAAATATAAACTGGGAATGTAAATTATTGTAGCACTATGGAAAACAATATGCAGGTCCCTCAAAAAATTAAAAATAACTACCATAAAATAAAGAACTTCCACTTCTGGGTATTTATCAAAAGGAAACAAAAATACTAACTTAAAAAGATATAAGCATGCCCATATTTGTTGTAGAATTGTTTACGATAACCAATACATTGGAATAAACCTAAGTATCCATCAATGGATGAATTGATAAGAAAATGTTATATATACATGCATACACACACACATACATACACAATGGAATATTATTCAGTCATGTTATTTGCTATAACATGAATGGGCCTTGAGAGCATTATACTAACTGAAAGAAATCAGAGAAAGACAAATACTATATATCACTAATGTTAAATCTAAAAAAACAATGGAACTCATAGATAACATAGAATAGATAAGTGGTTGCCAGAGGTGGGGAGTAGGGGTTGGGGGGGTCAAAATGGGTAAAGGGGATCAAAAGGTCAAAATCTACAGTTATAAAATAAGTCCTGGGGATGTAACGTACAGCATAGTGACTAACTACTAGGTGTACCAGTTAATAATGCAAATTTTTTCAATAGATGGAGTTACACATATGTTGATATATATGTGATTTGATATGTATGCTATTTTGTTGTATTGACAGCAAGCTTCAAAACTTCATATGTCAAATTTGCTAAAGATGTTAACATCATAGATATTTTTACACTTAAAAATGTCAAATTTCATGCCCAAAAAAGAGCATGTACGGGGACCAGGCCTGCAGGGGAGGGCAGTTGTGGGCGACCAGGCCAGCAGGGGAGGGCAGTTAGGGGCAATCAGGCTGGCAGGGGAGCAGTTAGGCATTGATCAGGCTGGCAGGGGGTGGTTAGGGGGTGATCAGGCTGGCAGGCAGAAGCGGTTGGGGGCAATCAGGCAGGCAGGCAAGTGGTTGGGAGCCAGTAGTCCTGGATTGTGAGAGGAATCTCCAACTGCACCAGCATCAGGTCTAAATGGGCAGCTGGACATTCCTCAAGGAGTCCCAGATTGGAGAGGGTGCAGGCTGGGCTGAGGGACACCCCCCCACACCCCCGCCCATGCACGAATTTTGTGCACTGGGCCTCTAGTATCACATAACAGCAAAAAAATGTAAAAGCATAATTTACTAAGAGGTGAATATGCACCAAATCAATAAATACTGTCTTTCCTTAGACTCAACTGTACTCATCAAATCAGGTATCTTTGCATCTAAATGAGACATCTTTGATATTTCTATTTATACAATATATTCACTGAATTTGGTTCTGGTCACTAGAAAAAAAGGACACACATATATAGAAGCAAAACTCATGGTTTAAAACAGATTATTATCAACCATAAAGGAAAAAAAAACAAAAACAGCCACTTGAATCTCTATTAATTTCCCAAATGTCATTTATTTCTCACTGCCTTCCTCCATACTCCTACCATTTGGCCATTTGGTAAATCTCATTTTGATCTAAAAGAAGGAAATTTTTACATTGACAACTTCTGCATTACACTAGAAACAAGAGAAATATCAGCAATTACAATTGCTCTAGATAATGTACTGTTTCTTTTCCCTCTGGTGTTTGGTGAGTCCCTGGAAATCATTGCCAAAAAAGAGTGAGTGAGCTGATAAGACACTTGCCATGGTTCTGTTCTGTTCAATCATCCTGCACAGTAGGCATTGAAAGTTAAGCAATAGGACAACACACGCTTGTTCTTTACCTTCTGGACTGTAAGAAACGGCCTAGAGTAGCATAGAATTATTATTCCATATTCTTTCCTAATAAAGATCAACTCTGTGGTATAAATAACCAAAACTAAATCCAGACAAATGAACATCTAGACCATATTATTTGTCACATAAAGCCTTGCTCAAATCTTTATAGAAATAGTTAGGTTACATCTTTCAAGGCTGCCAAGCATGTGTAATTCAGCAGTTCTGACTCCTGCTGTCCAAGATGGAATGCCACATTGAATGATGACAAATCTGGCAAATCTTCTTGGCAAACTTCCCTGGCAATCAGCCATGGGTATCCTTAGTGGCTTGTACCATGCTTTTAGCTAGGCCATTTGCTTGAGAAGGATGAGCAAAAGGGTGAGGCTAAGATAAAGACCTTTTCCACAATTTTCTTAACCTTGTCTAAACTGAAAGACAACACCTGATTTAAAGCAATTGTAAATTATATCGTTAATAACTGATGCTAAGCTTTGATTATCAGGGCAATGTTTGGAGATTGAATATTGGTAGATTCATGGTGCCATCCTGAAAAGGAATCCTGCACAACTCGAAGTCATGTCTGGGAGCAGCTCTTCAAATTAATATTAACGAGTTTTGATCTGGCTGTTTTGTCACTGCCCATGCTGAGAACGGACATTCAAATACTACACTCTGTTGGTTTTTCACTCTCAGACCTAATTCCAGGCCATTAGACATAGCTTTTAGTTATAGTGCTCCTGCCAACAATTCCTGGATGTACTAGAAAGTAGGCGAAAAGCAATTCTTTCTAAAATAACAATGATTTCCACATAACAGGAACCTCTTCATAGATGATAACTCATATTGACAGTTTGACTCACTGACTTCCTCGAACAGTTTCTTTACTGGCTTCCTACTTCCTCACATACTCATCAAATGCTATCAGATCAATCTTGTAACCTTGAATGTTTTACTGTGGAATGCCTTAAATATGAAGATGCTGATATTGCAATATTTAGCACTTAATATCTGTATAATGTTTCTGACTTCTGAATGCACTTTTTATTTATACCCAACTTACACCCCCAAAATTCAGACCTGATTTACAACAAAAAAGCAAACTGCCAACAAAGAAACCAAAAATCACACTGGACTGTACAATAAAGCTGACATTTTTTTAAAGTGAGAAATCATTTATAGAGACTGAAAAAATAAGTCTACTGAGAATCTGTGTAGAATAAGACATTTAAATCCTAATTTAGAACTAGATTTCTTGGTAGCTACATCTGAATGGGAAACATAAATATTATATAGTTTTCAATGTCTACAGAAAAAAAGACATTTTCTTATTGTTCTTGTTTTGATTATTTGTATTATTACTTTTCAGAGGAGCAGAAGAGCCATTCTAATTTTTCCCATTTTTGTGTCTGGTAGAAACTAATCAAACAGCTCTTTTATGTTACTTTTTTATTATTATTAATTTTTTAGAGAGAGAGAAAAGAAGAGGGATAGAGAGAGAAACATCCATGAGAGAAATATCAATCCACTGCTGGGGATTAAGTCACAACACAGGCATGTGTCCTGACGGTGAATTGAAGCTGTGACCTCAGTGCATGGGACAATGCTCAAACAACTGAGCCACAATGGCCCAGGCTCAAACAGCTCTTTTAAAAACATAACACAGTCAATGGAAGCCTTGCAAATCATAACTTCCTATAATCAAAGACAAATTCATAGCTAAGCTCTTTGCTGAGAAATAGTACAAGTCCCAGGCCATTCTAAGTATGGAAGACTAGACAAACTGCACTGACTTCCCCTTTAATGCAGGTCCACATTATGACCAGAATAGACAGGGGTAGATGTTTTAGTTTGTCATCTTTCCTAGGTTTCCAGAAACAGTGAGTCAAAGACCCAAATTCTGCCTACCCAGCGACAGAATTAAAAGCATTACTTTTCCTTAAGGAAAAAGCCTAGTGGAGTAATCTGTACAAATAGGGAAGGCATCTCATAACATTCAGGTATGGAACGCTCAATATTTGTAATACAGCATACATATGTTGGAAGAAAAAGTATTTTGAAATGTCCTTATTGTGAAAAAAAGGAAATACTGGGAAGGAGTCTACATATATAGGCACTAGAGAGAAAACCATCCAACAAATGACAGTGCACTAAAGGTCCATCAAGAAGTAGCTACCATATGAGTAAAATTCAGCTCTAAGAATATAGGAACAAGAACTATATAATGAGACAGCATCAGGGAAGTGTGATAGCAGGCAGCAGCCTAGCCTCACCCCATGCCAGGGGTCAGTCACAAGATTCTGGAGCCTTCGGTGAATTGACAAGGACAAGGTCAGGCCACAGACCAAAGACCAGAGTTCTGAAGAGATTAACAATAATCTCTACTTAAAATGCCTTATTACCATTTCAACTAGGTAGCCCAAAATGTTAGCCTTGAGTCAGAGGCATTGGGCAGAATAAAAAGCAAATTTCTTACCATACTCTTGATACGTTGAGAAATTCCAAGTTTTTAAGAAGGATTGTATTGAGAATTTTGTTCCAAACCAAATGGTATCACCATTAGGCCAAGGTGAAGCAAAAATATGAAAAATGCTACTTGGGCCTCATGATCTCTGAGATTCAATGCACACTTTAGTTCATTCTTTGTTTTGTTTTCTTTCAGGGAAAGATAAAAACAACAGCAAAACCTTACATATGAATTCTAGGAAGCAGATTGATTGGCATTGTGATTTCTGAAAATCCTCAGGTGCACATTTGAAAAGTTCAAATTCCTATGCAAAATCTTAACTAAACTTATGTTGCCTGTGGTTATCTAGTTAGCTTTCTTTTTGGTGGATGCCTTCATCCTGTTAGGTTCAGACAGAAGTTGCAAGGGGGATTGCTACAGTGATATTCCCCAAGTACAGCACAGAGAGAACAAACAGTTCAAAAGAGTCTAAATTGTTAAACGGTACAAAATATTCAGTCATGAGACCAGGTCAAGATTCAGATCTAAGGTAGATGTAGGAGGAAAAATCAATCTCAGCAGTTCCCTACCTCAGAGTCTAGCAAACAATTAGTGCTGACAGCTCTCCCAGAAGATCGGCCCCACCCTCCCTTTCATCAGCCCTCCCACAAGTAAAGCAGCCCTGCCCCAGTGTGATCACAAAGCAGAGACTGGCTGAGGATCAGAAAACCACCTATCTTTGTAACTGTCCAATGCCTTCAGTTTAGAAACAAGCAAACACCCAAGAACGCATGGTCTTGACATTTTGGATAGAATTAAAACAAACTTTCAAACAATAAAACTTTATTGCTGAATTATTACAAATGAATTCCACCATATCACATGACAATATTCCAGTAATTTCTCTAGAAGGAATGAAAGATATCAAAACTCAAATTCAACATACACTGAAAGCATATAATGCTAGAAATGTTGACAATTCTATACAACAGACTCAGGATTCAGTAATGCTTGTTCCTTTAAGCCACTTTATTCACTCTTACTCCCACACCTTTCTTATTGCTTGTGAGGAAAAAAAAACAATTATAATTTTAAGTAAGCTAAGAGCAGTACAATAAATTTATATGTAAGATTACAAGAAAAGAGACATAAATTCCATGTCTAAATTTTAAGCACAAAAATATAAGAATATTTAAGTTAAGGATGACCCATATATTCACACACATATAATTTTAGCAAGTTCCTTACCAAACATATTTTGGGCCTTCATGGTACAATTCCAGGTGGAATCTTGCTCAGAATATATATCTCAATGATTAAATCAAGCTATTAGATATTATTCCTAAACATAAGGTATCTTCTACCAGGTATATTAAGATTGAGATGAAAAGAAACCCATTTGTACACTGGCTAAATATGGAAACATGACTAGAACTTATATCATTCTGGTGTACAATTAATATAAATATAGCATAGATAACCTACCATCAAGTAGAATGACATTTACTTTTGAAATGCTATTTCTCTGTTCTGTAAGCCATGACCAATTTGTCTTGATCCGTGGGAAAAAAAAAAAATAAGACGAGTGCTACTCTTTAGGTAAAAGCAAAAACCTCAGTCATCTCAGGACACCAAGAGTTTGAAAGACAGCACTTTTTTGGGAATATGGTTGACATTTTCCACATATTTCAAGAATGTTTTACTGATCTAAAATTGTAGCAGATGGAGAAGCAGCAAGTGTGACTTCAGCAAATATACAAGAGACAAGATTCTAAACTAGTCCAGCCACATAGGTCTCTCACAACTGAGGTGAGGGATGGAAATGCTTTAATACTTTAGAAAAGATATAACAGATTCATTAGACATGCAATGAATCTATGTCCTAGATTGGGGGACAGAAACAATAAACATGGGAAAACGGAGGTAAGAGTCACACCACAGTAAAAAGAGGAAATAGTTCTCCATCACTTTGCAAACTAACTCAAAGGTTCCTATGCTATTAACCTCAGCAATATGCTTCTCTAAAGGCAACTTCTTATTTATTTTGACAATCACATTCCAAACACTTGTCCTGCCAGTTGTTTGGGAATTGTAAAAAAAAAACAACACATATTGAATATTTATAAAATCAGAATCCCTGGGTTCAAATCTTACCTCTACTGCATCCCAGTCATGTGACCATAGAAAATATCTTAGTCTCTAAATAATAGATGTAAATTTTAAATAGTGGTATTTATATATTTTGTTGTAAAGATTAAATGAACTCTACTATAATTAAATTACTTGACATTTTCTCATCTTCATGGTTTCCAAAAATCTAAAAATAAGGTGTAATAAAATTAAGTGATATAGATATTTTTCAAATAAATATGCAGTCCAAATAAATATATCTGTTTGGGCTAAAAATGTAGTAATTCCTTCTTTTACTATAGTGAATATTAGTGCCCCGGCCCGCGGGGCAGCAACGAGGGCACACAGGAACCACCTAAGAGAATGAAACAAACAAGGAACGCAAAGAACGGAGGCAAGACAAGGTTCCTGATCAAGCCTCGTTTTTTTATTCGAGTGTTGCGGTATATAAGCACTCAAGAGGGGAGGGGTAGGATAAGGAGTTGCCATGGGATGATTGGTTGGGGACTGGGTATCTGTCCTAGCTGATCGGTTATTCTGATATGGGGGGTTCTTCTGGCCCTTGGGCGCGCGGGCTTTCCTTGCTCAATCAGGAAGTAGGGCTGACCAGGGAGTAAGACTAAATTCTTCTTTTATGGCCCCCGGCATATTAGAAAAAAAAAGGGGGGGGGGGGAAATGGGCAAAAAGAAAAAAGAGGAAAATGTTTTAAATCAAGATTCCAATCGTATTACCAATCCAGAAACATGGTTCTGTACATTATGTTGGAGAGAATTTGATAATTTCCCAAAATGTCTTCTGATTCAGTAAGAAGTACACAGAGTGATTTAATTTAAATTGCAAAGCAAGATCTGTTTGTTTACTTATACCATCCTAACTACATGGAGAAAAGAGAAAAACTATGTGTACACCAGCCGTAGACATATATTTGAAGTAGACTGCGCTTCAACCAAACACAGTGTGCGTTTGTGTGTGCGTGCTTTTGGCTACAGCACAGCACAGAAATGTGTTTACAGACTGTTGAACGAACTCAATGTTATGTTTCCAAATATCAGTAATATAAACAGAGAAAGAAAATTCCAATTTGATTTTGAACTTTATCCATTAAAGAAATGCACTTAAAAGTTTGTATTCTAAATTCTGTATTTTAGAAGACATAAAAGGGGGGATATCCACCATGGCTTTCTTGTTCTTGGTTCTTTGATAACATCCATTATCTTTCCACTTGCAGGTGATTCAAAGAGTCACAACTGAGGCAAAAGTCACAGATTACACTATATATGACACAATAGTAAAACTCTGCAAAAGTTAAGTGATGAACAGATGAGTAGTTTCCATGGTAGCAGCACAAAAAGGAAGTTTGATTTGTGAGTGAACCAAATGGTCCAGGTGTCCTCAACATGGTGCCAGTGGTGGATTTTAAGCATCACTCTCAAATAATATGCATTTTTTGAAATGTAAAATTTAATATCCATATGTCTACATAACTTTACCTGACTAATAACACTTATAGCCTTCATCCACTTTTAAAATGGATGTGACTCAGAAGAAGTTAAAAAACTGAAAGAATAACATGTGATTTCTAGAGGTATCGCAGAATTACTAATTAAAACCTTATTTTCACAAAATCTATTCTATGAAGCACTAGTTCATAGGGAGTTAAATAAATATAAAATTATTTAATGGATAAATTAAATTTATATACTGTAATATTTTTCAGAGCCATTAACATCTTAATGAGCATTGCTCATCTCCAAGAGTGTGATGCAAAAGGCAGAGCTTCAAAAATTCGCCTACCCAGGGAGACTTCTTTATCCAGCTCCAGCTCCAATATTTTAAGGAAAACACTTAACTCCCTGGCCAGACATTCAGTGATAGATAACAAAGGAGAATTTTATAATTCAATTCAAATCAAGTACTTTTTAGTGAGTAACGTAATGACTGTGCCTTTGACACCATCTTATTTTCCAAAGAGCAATAACCATATAAGTTGACTGGTGGGTCCCAATTGGATGAATAATTTTCCACATATTTTTTTAATCATCTGGGCAAATTACCTTTGGGGGAAACATATATATATATATATATATATATATATATACACACACATATATATGTATATATATGTATGTATATGTGTGTGTGTATATATATATATATATATATATATATATATATATATATATATGGCTTGGCTCTGTTGTCCCAGATACCCCTAACAAGTTAGCAGGTATACAGGAAAAAAATAGAGATAAGAACAGTAAAAGACAGGGAAGATAAAAATAAAAAGACAGAGAAAGAATGTTTTACCTACAAGCTCCAGAACATAGTCACTGGTGAAACTGTGCAAAATGTGGTAAGTACAGCCAAGAGCTATATTTTATATGTAGAATTACCAGGATTTTCAGTTTAATCCATTTTAAATCTATGTTAAAACAAACAAAACCAAAAAGAAAGAATCAAATACTTTCCTAATTAAACTTGAATGACTGTGAATCTCCACTGTCATACTTCCTAAGACTCAAAGTTTATGTGACTGCTTCTAATATCATAAAGGCCTATAGGATTGATGTTCTTTATGAATGAATCAGAAGCATACTTTATTTCTACAAGAATCACTGCTATAACCTACAGAGAGAAAATAAGATTGAGGTCATCTTTTCCTTCCTACCTACTTTATCAGCTGTTCCGTTATACCCAAGGACTATATTTAAGCTGACAACTGATTAATTCTCTTGTATGCCCTCTGCTAACACTGTTTTTAGCTTCCTTACTCTTCCACTAGCTGCACTGTCTTGTTTTTGCCTGCATCTGTTTTTCATTAGCCTCCCAGAGAGATAAGTTTTCATTCAACAATATTTATGAAGTACCCATGATAGCATGAGACTGAATATATGTATTTGGGAAGATCTGTTTCAAGATTGGAAGAAGCGGACAATCTCTCAAGGGAGCAAAGGACAAAAATAGCTGCTACTTTATCAACCAATATTAAGATTAATTTTTTGATAAGTGGCTTTTTGCGAGAGTAGTAAATGAGATGGGGAAACTCTTGATTCCTAGTTTGTGTAATGCTATTTTGATATTACCTAAGGATTGCATTAGAAACTATTACTCCTCATTTGTAAAATGGCAAGAGGTTGTACATTTTAAAAAAAATATGAATATTCTTAGTGAATCTCTGTTGTTCAAAAGCTCTGTGTTAGACATGTAACAATATTTTAAATGCTGAGCTGATTTTTACTGCACGGTCTCCTTTAACAACTATTTGTTACATGGCTGTCATTAAAATATTAAATTATCAAAAATTAATGTAATATACTGTACAAAATAAATAAGCTAAGAATGTAGTTGTTCCAAAAATATAAAACTGAATTTATTTAAATTAATTAGATTTTTGACTGAATACCTTCTGTATAGTTAGATTAAGAGCATACTCTGTCAATGGTGTTATTTCAGTAAACTACAATATTAAATGTGGATTTTCTAGTATGGATATCCTCGACATTTTGTTTCATTGTGGTTAATGCAAACATTCTAATTAGAGTACAAATTTTCAGAGAAAAGTATTTGTCATACATTTGGTATTAGGCAGGAGATATGTAAAAGGACTAATATTTACAATGAAAAAAATGTATATGCATGATAGAAATTGCCGGAAACCGATCATTGTCCCACTAATAGAAAGATGTGGACAGGAAACCTGGATGGCTGGTCAACAACCTTAATTGTTTTAATCACTCACTGTTTAGAAGAAACATTGTTAGCTGAAGCAGCCTCCACCTCTGTTTCTCCTATGTAAATTTCTGTTATTGGAATTTCCTGCCTTAAGGTTATGGGCATATCCCATAGTCTCAATAAAAGGGATAGCAAGGCCAGAGCAGGTGGTAGTCCTCCCACTAGAGGTGGGCTCCCGCCTGGCCCCCAATATTCCCAAATTAATCCTTTTCCAAGTCTCTTTTCATTTGTGTGCGGCCTTCTCCAGAACCCAAACCCTGAACCGGAACCCTGAACCACGCGGGACGTGAAAAAGGGTTCCCACAGAAATAGATTTTAATATATTAGCTGAGTTTCATTGGGTTGCAAGAACAGCCACCATCTGGTGCTAGAATAAACAAAAAGCAAACTTTTAGGAAGATACTGGCATGTCTCAAAGAAGCTTAGCATGGTCTGTTAAACAGACCATGTTCCTTATCTCGAGGGAGGGAAGCCCAGCTAAGTAACTGGCTCTCAGGTAAAGCAAGTATCATAGCAGGTAGGAGAATTCAAAGACCTCAGGGGCGCTGCCATTAATAAAACTCAACTACCAGAAGCTCCCAGCCTCTGTGTCTCTCAGTTCAACTTCCTAAATCCCTGGGATTATGTGATGGCTACTGCTTAAATGAAGTGTCCACCTCTGACCCCATCAACCACAATAGCACAGCCTTGACTGATGGAGAACCACGCCCCAAACACCCCTCTTCTGAATCAGAGGTAATTTCCAGAAAGGGAGAATGGTTGTCACTAACCAAGAGCTATTTCATTGTCTACAGCCAAAAAGAAGCCTGATAGTTTTCTAAATTAAATTTTAATGATTATCAAAGTTGATTATTCTAACTTTAAGGATATCTGTTGTTGTTATCACTTCTCGGCCTTTTGGCTAAGATCAAGTGTAGTATCTGTTCTTATCAGTTTAATATCTGATGCATCCTCTATCTGAGGACAATAAATTAAATGGATTTTTTTTAGGAGTGGAACAATACAACTAAACTATGTGCTCAGTCTTCCTTTGTAGTACACAAAGAGAAGTATTACAAAATGCATTTAATTTTATTTATATACATAAACACGGGGGAGGGTGACAAACCCTAATAGGCTTTAATGTTTCTTTTTTCTCCCTTTGTGTTTTTGCAGTCTTGGATGCAAAATGTAATTATTCAACTGTTAAATTTTATAAAAAGCTGAAAACTTAATGGTATGATAAAAGAATAAAGTAGCTTTTCTATATACTAATGCGTATATCAAGAATATAAGGGTTTCCTTTTGTGCATTCAAGACATTACAGCTTCTGACTACTCCTAGATCAAAGGATTTTACTCTGTTACTGCGGACCATACTTCATGAAGTTAGCAAAGTGTTTTTTTAACCTGCCCTCTAGGAAAGTTAGTAATCAGCCTTACTTGTTGTAACATTCAGAACTTACCAAGGAGTTCACTGACTAAAAAAGTGGCACATAAAAATAAGCAAAGATCAAAAGAAAACACTGAGTTCTTCAAATAATTACATAACCTCCCTTGATATTAAACAACACAAATCATAGTTACTCTTCTGCCTATTCTATGATGGCATAATGAGCTGAATAATAAAACTGTAGGTAGTTCTTGGTGATCATGGTGAGGGAAGAACTGACTTCAGTGGCCATTGTGAAAGAGGTCTGTGGTCAAAAATAGCTAAATTTGTTTTTCTCCCTCTGGTAATAACCAAACACTTAACTCCTCTAATGAATTCCTTTTGTTGGATCATGGGAGTGGGGAATGGAAAGCAGGAAATTGCAAGATGCAGAGACAGGCTCTTATTGTCTGGCAGCTGACTGCTGAGCCACAGCAACATCAGTGAGGCTCAAGCGAGAACAGAAATGACAAAGTACAACGGATTCCTTTGTACGTTCAGCAGTGTGTTAGATTCAGGGCCAGATACCAGCAGTGCACGGAGACGGGAAACAAGCATGGATGTCTGTGAGAAGATGAAAGCCTTGCTGATTTGCACACTGGCAAATGACATGTGGGCACACACCAGGGATTTTCCACAAGGCTCCATCTTTTTTCTTTCTTTCTTCGGAGGAAGAAAATCAATTAAACTTGGAGCCTTTGACCCTTACCCTCAAGGACTCAAACTAGCTAGAATGTCATTCCCTCTATGATAGCATGCTATGTTGCCTTGAAAGAAATTGCCCTGAGAATGAAAGGCAGAAGTTTGTGAGTATAGATAAAGGAAGCTGTGAAAACTGATTCCATTATGTTCCACGGGTTCAGGCAGAATTTTGCTGGTAGATATTGTGAGTCATAGCAATTCAATTTTAATAGGAAGTGTGTGTAGGTTAAAAAAAAAACTTTGCTAACTTCATTAAGTATGGTCCGCGCGCGCACGTGTGTGTGTGTGTGTGTGTGTGTGTGTGTGTGTGTGTGTGTGTGTTGATAACTTCTCCACGTAAGTAATATGATTGATGCAACTAACATTGACACAGTAGATCCTAAAATTTATCTAGAACTATGTATGACTGTAGCTTATTTCATTATATGCAGAGAAGACTCCATCAAGAATCCTAGGATCTCCCCCCAAAAAGCTTGAGCAGAAGCTGTGGTCTGGAGCCATCTAGATCAGACCCCAACACATTAGGTTGGCCTGACCAGGCCAGTTTCAGATCAATAGTAACCACTGGCCTAGCTGCAATCTATTTCTTATTGTGAATCAGACACATTACAGTAGACAGAACCTAATTCCAATATATAAATAATTAAAATTAGCATTGTTCTATTTGTTCTACATTAAAAAGAAATAAATTTTTGGACTTAGTGAAAATCATCACATAGGCTCTAAAAAAATACAATATTTACATATTTAATAAGTCTACTAACCATGCTATGCCAGACACTAAAGTAGGAGCTTGCAACTCCTTTGAATTTTGTTTGGTGGAAAAGTAAAGCATCAAACTAGAAGATTGTTAACGTAAAAGAAAAACAACATTGAAACCTGTAAAGAATTTTTGTGAGTTTGAGCCAAACTGTCGACATATGCCAGGAAGCAGAACCTCAATGAATTGAGATAATGCTCCAGAGAATGGAGGGTTACATTTGTATTTATACATTGCAATCAAAGGAAAGGGACGTAGGGGAGTTACATGAAATTCACTGATGATAGATTAAGGAGGTGGGATAAAGCAAAGCGGGGAAACCTCTGGGATAAGGTAAAAAGTGAAATGATGGACATGTGCTTCTTTTACAGAGATGGATACAGGATACTTTAACATAATTAACAGTTGACAATTAACTTGATAACAATAACAATGAGGGAATGTCCTGGTGCCATTTTTTGTGCCCTGAGAGGTCCGGGGTAAAAAGGAAGTTACAAGTTACCCAGACATCTCACAGATATGTTATCTTAGAGGCAAAAAGGCAAATGGACTCAGTAAAGATCTAAATTGATCTTTGTCAGGGAAAATATCGGCCTAGGCCAGTGGTCGGCAAACTGCAGCTCGCGAGCCACATGTGGCCCTTTGGCCCCTTGAGTGTGGCTCTTCCACAAAATACCATGTGCGGGCGCACACGTACAGTGCAATTGAAACTTCGTGGCCCATGCACAGAAGTTGGTTTTCGGCCCTCAAAAGAAATTTCAATCATTGTACTGTTGATATTTGGCTCTGTTGACTAATGAGTTTGCCGACCACTGGCCTAGGACATGACTACCCACTATAACCTGTTTGTAGTTAAATATTTAATTTTCAGACCATCTTTTGTGGTTACTTTAGGTCTCTGACTTTGCAAGACTGCCACGCAGGCCTCCCCTGAGCTTGTCCGGTTAGCATGTGGCTCCTTTCGTCCACAAGATAGCATGAACTTTGATGCAAGTGATCATTATTCAACAGTTTCTAGTTGAAATGGATGAAACACTAGAAAAGGGAACTGCACAGGCTGGTACAACACATTAGGCTTTTGGAAGGTTCAGTGGAAGCACTAATTATAAAGACAATGGAATCAAATGGCTCTTGCTAAACATAATAGATGCATTGGAGAAAGACACTGAAAGGCTGAGGGTAATTTTACAAATCAAAGCAAAATGTAAGACAGAGTTCCTCCTAGGCTGCATATAAAGTCACTCTTATTTTTTAGTGTAGGACAAAAAGATCAGAGGATCTGGGCCAGTAGCAGATCTCCAAAGAAAGTTGGTATTTCAACTACATCGTCAAGGCTCTGGGTGGATAGCAGTGGGACTCTGAGACATGGGATGCGACCATGTGGGCAGAAAATATTGAAGCCTCAGATCCCTTTGAAACCCTCTGTGGCAGAATATTCTGTTGGTGGAAATAGTGTATGTCATGAAAGTGAAAGGAATTTTTAGGGGTGAAATAGGCAGGTTGAGGATATTTTAGGAATTAAGGGGTCCATGGAAAAAACACAGGGCTACAGAGTTGCAAAAGGATACATTTCCATAAGACAAGGGAGCTGGGAGTGACAGAAGTTACATTTCCATAAGATAAGGGAGCTGGGAGTAGCAAAAGGTACACACATTTGCAAAATAAGAGGGAGGAAGAAAAGCCCAGAGGGAATAGGAGAACAATAAGAGAGAAGAAAGAGCAAACCTCACTACTTCATCTGAGACTTGAGCTTAGGAGTTGCTATAGTGACCAAATCAAAGGGAAATAGTGACAAATCAGAGGGGATATCGAGGCACAAAAAAAAAACCTGCAGCCTTTATAAACCATAGGGAAAAAGGACTTGGTGGGACTCTTTCTCCCTCCCCACGTGGGAATCTATGCTTGTTTCTCAGTAAATTTCCACCTTTGCTATACCATCTTCCATCCATGGTTTCATTCTTGGACTCCACCAGACAAAGAGCCTGGGGAACCATCCTTCTCAGGGGAATACCACCGTTCCAGTCCAAATTTCCCGTTTCAAAAGGCTGCCATATTTGAGTAGGAGGGGTGAGGAACCTTTCTTCTGCCAAGGGCCATTTGGATAGCATCATTCACGGGCCATACAAATTTACCAACTTAAACCTTAGCCTGCTATATTTGGTCAAACATTTAATTAACTCACCCCTAATGCCTTGTCAGGGCCAGACCAAATGATTTCACAGGCTTTATATGACTCATGGGCCTGATGTTCCCTACCCCTGCAGGAGAGGAAAATGTCCTACAGCAGGTCCAGGCTGCTATAAAACCAGTTCTACCACTAGGGCCATGGTCTTATGAAACTACTACTACCGTGTTTCCCCAAAAATAAAACATCCTCCAAAAATAAGACCTACTTACAGGTTTCCTTCTGAGTGGAATATAAGGCATCCCCTGAAAATAAGGCCCCCAGGCTCTGTCTCAGAATGAAAATTAATTTACCGTAAACTGGTCACAAGGGCCGCCCCGACTGGCGTCTAGCAACCAGTGACGTTACGCGGAGTCCTGACGTCACTGCTGTGTGGAGGCGGAGCAGAGGTCAGAGTGAGCCGTGAGCGCGGGCCGGGAGAGAGGAGGAGACTTTCGCAGATGCGTGTAGAACAGGAGGATTAGAGCGGACGGGATGTGGCAAAGGTGGTGAGTGCTGGTCTGTCTCTCGTGACACTACCTGATGCTCACGGCCACCTTCATGATGACTGAAGGTTCTCAGTCAGTGGTAGACCCTGCTCCAGCCCAGATCCAGGCCCCAGCAAGCCCAGTGACAGTCCCCAGGCAGGCCCCAGGGGGTAAATGTCTGATAAAGGGGTAGGGGGGATGTCTGGTGAAGGTGTTCAGTGGCACAGGGGTGGGGGGAGGGGGATCACTTAAAATGACACAGGAGGATCAGAGGGGGCAATCAAAATGACACAGGAGGATCAAAAGGGGTTACTAAAATGGTAATCCCCCCTCTGATTCTCCTGTGCCATTTTGATTCCCCCCTCTGATCCCCCCTGTGTCATTTTGAGTGATCCCCCTCCCCCCACCTTGATATCCCAATTCCTTTTTTTTTACCCCTAGAAATGAGCCAAAAAGAAAAAGCTACTCCGTGGAGTACAAGAAAGGAATCGTGGAAGACTCTTGGGGCCAAAATCTTACTGCTTTCTGCAAAGAGAAGATGTTGAGTATCCAATTGGTCTGAAAATGGCGAGCAGAGTATGGTAACCTCATTGAACAAGTGGACAAGGGAAATGCTAAAAAGCGCAAGTGTGGATCAGGTCGGCAACCATTATTTTCCGAGCTGGAAGACCTGATCTGTGAATGGGTTGTTGACAGGAGAGCAAAGGCTTTGGTTGTGAATAGGGCTCAGATTCAAGAATTTGCCCTTGTAATGGCACCCCGAAGACTTCAAAGCATCACAACACTGGCTGGATAATTTCCTTCAGCGAAGTGAACTGTCTTTAAGAAGATCTACAACATTGTTTAGGTTGGAAGATACTCAAGTTATTAAGCGAGCACTTGCATTCAAGTCTTTTATTGATGATGCTGACTTCTCTAAATACAATCTTTCCAACATGATTGCTATGGATGAAACTGCAGTGTTTATGGGCCAATCTCTCAAACAACAATTGAACAGCGGGGGGCCTCCTTAGCGTACATTCCCTCCACTGCTTACAAAAGTGCACGTGTTTCCTGTATTTTGGCAATTCGCCTGGATGGCACTAAAATCCCACCTTTAATCATTTCTAAGGGCAAGAAGGAAAAGATTGAACGTGTTTTGGGCGTTTTTATTCTTGAAACTGAAAAAGCCTGGGCCACACAAGCAGTTATAAGGAAGTGGGTCGATTTAATGCTGCCGCTTGTTATGCGAGGGAGCCAAAGAGGTCTGCTAGTCTGGGATGCAGCCAGCACTCACCACGCTAAAGACATGAAGACATTTCTTCATGAAAGAAAAATAGATCAGATAATGATTCCCGCAGGAATGACGTCCTATCTCCAGACTCTTGGTATTGCAATAAACAAGCCATTCTAAGACAATTTGCGCATGGAAATTAATGACTACATTGAAAATAGAATGGAGAGAAATCAGCGTGGAAACTTTGTGAAACCTAAACTGCAAGAAGCTGTGACTTGGGTGAAGAATTCATGGGAGAAAATCACTGACAGTTGCATTGCAAATGCACTGCGAGCAGGCTACCTTGACAAGAAGTACTCATTTAAAGACAGTGCTATTGCTAAATATGAGAGATTTGGTCCACTGATTCTGAAAGAAATGGAGTCACAAGAAATTCACCAGGAAATTCAGGAATTGGATTATTATGATGATGTTCCAGAAGATGATGACATGATTGTCATTGAATAAATGAGTAAATTCTTGATACTTAGGATTCGCAGTTTGTCTGGTTTGTGTTGACAACTACCGTACTACCGTAGCGTATACAGGTAATAAATTTCCTTTATTTTCATTTAACAATAAATGTGTACCGTATTCTTCTTCATGGAAAAATAAGACATCCCCTGAAAATAAGACCTAGCGTGTCTTTGGGGGCAAAAATTAATATAAGACACTGTCTTATTTTCGGAAAAACAGGGGTACTTTCACATTTCTGCAAGATCCAGGCTTTCTGAGTAAAGAATGATTGAATAGCCACCCTGAAGATAGGTCTCCCCTAGAGCCATTTGTTTATATTCCAAAACATTGCGGGGAGGGGTGGGGTGGGGGGTTGTGAAGAAAGGCTAGCGACTTTTTCTCCTCCCTGGAGAAAATTTGTTTATATTCCAGAGCAAAAGTTTCTCTCTGGAGAGGAGAGAGCAGATGTGTCCGCCACCCTATAAGCTGTAGTTGTTATAACTTCAGGGTTTTTCTTTTATGGTGTAACCACTGCGTACACAAGTGATATTTGACCCTCATTCTGTTGCCTCATGGAAGTTAGGGCACTACTAAGATGCTCTGTGAATAAATTGTTCTCTCATCCAGAGATCTACAGTTTTCCTTAGAAAATGAATAGATAGATGATAGATAGATAGATAGATAGATAGATAGATAGATAGATAGATAGATAGATAGATAGATAGAGGAAAGGCCAAATAATTTGTTTACCTACAAGAAAAGTAACATCTCAGATCCTTCAAAGTTTTAAACTTTAAAATGTGACCCAGCACTCATGGTGGAGAAAAAGCTGTTATGTGGGATTTCTGGCAATTCCCAGTAGGAATTTCACAGATTAAATCCCAAGGGTTCTGGAGCAAGACCGTGTCATCTATAATAGAGAGTGAAACACCATTTAAAAACCAAATTCTGAATTGTTCCACATTCTGAGTTGGCAAGAGCCATGAAGGAGCATAAAATACTTTTTACAAGAAGGCAGAAGGCTAGTAAGAGTCTGAAAGTGACAGGGGAGAGCAGAGTGTTCAAATGCTGCCTCTCTACCCTGAGCGATATGAAAAAGGAGAATATGAAGCTTTGCTTACAAAAAGAAAAGGTTGATCAAGGTCGTCAAGAGAAAACAAGATTTCATTTAAATCCTAGGTGTAGAAAGTATTTTCTAAAGAGTTTTGAGCCCTCTGGAGTCCATTAATAATGGAATGGTGGACTTAGGACAGGAGTTTCAGAAGATTAGAAGAAAGAGAGGATGGGTCAGAAAACAGAAGCATAAAGTGGTACTGATATTAGAATAAGACAAAACACCACTCAATCCAAGAGTCTACATTTGAGGAATGGTTGAAAAAAATAAGGATATGACATAGGTGGACCTTGAGTCACCAAAATAAGTGCATAATGGTGAATAAACAGGCATTTGGGTCAATGTGTTGATTAATTTTATATGTCAACTTGACTGGGTAAGAGATGCCCACAAAGCTGGTAAAACATTATTGCTGAATATATCTGTGAAGGTGTTTCTGGAAGAGATTAGAATCAGTAGGCTGAGTAAAGAAATCCACCCTCACCAAAGTGGGCAAATATGATTTAATCCTTGAGGCCCTGAGTTGAATAAAAAGGCAAAGGAAGGGCAAATTCTTACTCCCTCTTCTTGAGCTGGGACATCTACATTCTCCTGCCCTGGGATATCAGGTTGTTGAGATATGTGTTGGCCATTTGTATGTCTTCTTGGAGGAGTGTCTGTTCAGGTCCTCTGCTAATGGTTCAGATTGGATTGCTTGTTTGTTTGGTGTTGAAATTTATTAGTTCTTTATATATTTTGGAAATTAACACCTGTTGTTTATGAATATCTTCTCCAATTCAGTTGGTTGCTTTTTGTTTTGATGGCAGTTTTTGTGTTGTTTTGCTGTGCAAAACTTTTTATATCGTTTGACATAATCCCATTCATTTATTTTTGCCTCTACTTTCCTTGCCTTAGAGTCAAATTAATAAAATCCTGTCTTAAGACAAAGATCTGTAAGTTCTAGTAGCTAGTTTTCTTCTATGTAATTTATAGTTTCAGGTCCTTATATTTAGGTCATTGATCTATTTTGTGTTAATTTTTGTAAATGGATACAAACAATAGTCTAGCTTCATTCTTTTGCATGTTACTTTACAATTTTCCCAGCACCTTTTATTGAAGAGGCTTTCTTTTCTCCATTGTACGTTTTTGGCTTCTTTGTCAAAAATTATTGGGGCCCTCAATTCTGTTCCATTGGTTGTTGTATCTGTTTTTCTGCCAATACTATGCTGTTTTGATTATTGTTGTTTTGTAATATAATTTGAAATCAGGAGTGTGATACTTTCAACTTCATTCTTTTTTCTCAGGATGGCTTTGGCTATTTGGGGTCTTTTGTGGTTTCATACAATTGTATACATTATCATATGTCTTGTGAATTCCCTCCATAATGCATATCTATACTAATAAAAGGGTAATAGGCTAATTAGACTGGACATCTTTCAGACATCCTTCTGGACAAAGCCACAGTGGCGGGGGCCAAGGCAGAGGCAGTTAGGGGCGATCAGGCTGGCAGGCAGAGGCGGTTAGGGGTGATCAGGCAGGTAGGCAGGAGAGTGGTTAGGAGCCAGCAGTCCCGGATTGTGAGAGGGATGTCCGACTGCCGGTTTAGGCCCGATCCCTGTGGGCCTAACTGCCCCCTCCCCATGCATGAATTTCATGCACCAGGCCTCCAGTGAAATATAAGTATATATCTCTTTAAATAATTATTCATTAAAATTCTGTCTCTCCCCCGCCCCCCAAAAAAAGGGGGGACAGGACCTGTTTCTGGTCCACCATATGTCTAAATCTGGTGTTCTAAATCTGAAACTTAGTAGAAATTTAATACATAGTGTGTGAATTAATTGGTACAACAATAGTGTACTTCTAAAGGGCTCAAGCATCAATAGTCTGAGAGTCCCTAGAGTCTTTGAAAGACTTTGGTGTTTGCTATGCTAGAAGACTGGAAGGGTGTTGGCAGAAGACTGAGTAGCATGATTTTAAGTTTTGCACTTATATTTTCATAATTAAGTATATGTTTTTTTAACTTCAGTACATAACTTACTTGAGAAAATTTTATTGTAAAATTTCTTTCATTGGAACATATAAATGACTTCTTTCAAAGTGTCCTTGTTTCTTTCTCCTTTGTGCTCTGCCATCATTTATCAGTCAGAGAATAAGGCTATGGTTTAAAAAAAAGAAAAAGGTGAAAAAGATAGGAGGGAGTCCAGAAGACAGACACTGAAAATCCTGGCTGACAGGCTAGGTCACTGAGGCTTAGATATGTTTTAAATCTTCCTAGGTCTGAAGCTCCATAAGGCAGCAGAAGCAACATTTTCCTGATAGAAACTGATGCACATACAGTATGTCCCCAGTTATATGCATGGTACAACTTAATGCCCCATAAAGCAATGACAAACATACTTCAGATTTTTGTCAGGGGTGACATACTGTAGAAAAAAAGAATGAGAGTTTGCGATTAAACAGATCTTGAATCTGACTCCCACTTTTAGCTAGGACTCATTTCCAAAACAGCCTATAATTAGAATGAAATGAACTAAAGCATATAAAACATGCCATACAATCAAAAATGTTTAATCCCCTTACCTAATATTAAGGAATAAAATCTATATTGAGCTATTCTATAATTTAATTGCATCACTGTAAATATTCTGGTTGTAATATTGTACTGTAATTTTACAAGATGTTACCTTTGGAAGAAACTAGGTAGAGTATATGGGATCTCTCTGTGTCACTTTTTACAACTGCATGTGAATCGACAATTATCTCAAAACAAAAAAAGTTTAATTCTAAAAAGTCTATGGGGAGAGGGAAGAACTTTAACTCATACAGGGGTACAACTGGGGGAAACTTTAAAAATTCAAGTATTCATTTTCCATCATTTCACAGATGATATAAAAGGAAGCGTAATTTTGTTAAGTGACTTAGGCAACACATGGCTCGTTGTTGACAGAGCCAACAGAAAATGCTCAGTGTCCTGGTCCCAGAATGGTTTTATTACACAAATCTAGGTATATTTTTGAAAAGGACTCCTTGATATCTAATCCTCCTGGATATCAGTTCTTTACTATTCTCACTCTGGGGTTGCTATATTTGCATTGATAGCCTTTTATAGAGAGGACAATTTTTTTTTCTGAACAATCCTTGTGATACTTAGTACTAGTATAGACTTTCACAATATCTCTCCAGGCAATTTTCTATTTCTGCTCTATGGCAGAAATGCCTCTGAGAGGTTGTATGCATGGAGTCTTACTGTCTATAGGACAAGAATAATGCTTTTGCCAGTAACATATCCATCCCCTCATTTGTTAAAATACGATGAATGGGGAAAATTCAACAATTGCAAATAAAATACATCAGATGTGCTCATTTTAATACTTAATTTATCAGTCAGGGCTTGAGTCGCACATTGATTGATCACGGTGACATACCCACTCATGCAGAGCTATTCTAATATACAACCAAGAGGATGGAGAAAAAATTTGAATAATGGTTTTTTGTAGAAGTGAGGAGTATACATATGTGACTCTAAATGGAGCCTTAAGTCAGCTATGGAATAAGAGATTTCTTTGTAACATTAGCGTTTATAGTCGTCACATTAATATATATATATATATATATATTATATATATATATATATATATATATATCCAGTTCTTCTTCAATAAACATAAATGATTTCTCTCAGGAAACACTTATAAACTATACCTCCCCATCACCTTGCATACTAATTTTAATAATTTGTAGCATGTTTCTAATGTGTCACAAC
Organism: Plecotus auritus; assembly: GCF_963455305.1. Lineage (NCBI taxonomy): Eukaryota > Metazoa > Chordata > Mammalia > Chiroptera > Vespertilionidae > Plecotus > Plecotus auritus. The sequence goes on from NC_137770.1 coordinate 186,583,719, forward strand.
TAACATTTGTAAAGACTTTTATTTTATAATACACTTGGCCATTTTATGTTTTTTCAATTAATTCCCTTAGAATAATATATAGAAAAATACTATCTCTGTATTTTTAATATCACTTTATTGATTATAAAAACTTCTATTGAATAAAACAGTAAAATAACAGGATGTATTTCTAAGATGTTCTTCTCTTAAACCTTGTCAATATTTCTCTACCCATGTTGATTTATTGCTTCTCCCACCCCAACCTTTAAATCAGGTATGCTACTGCATTAAGATTGCCATCACAATGGACATGAAGACCAGCCTTTCTTATCATGGCTTGCTGTTTCCTCCAACAAATTTTAATTATTCCATGTCTTTATAACCTCAGGAGTTTGGTTTCAGCTTGTTTTGTTTTGTTGTTGTTGTGAGAAGCAATGTAAAAACAATGGTGGTAACAAA